>NW_028133099.1:0-299236 GCF_964374135.1 Grampus griseus | reverse complement strand
CCCGAGTGTCTGTTGGCAACTTACATCCCGCCGATCAGCATAACAAGGCTCCCAGTTCTCCATGGCCTGTCCTGCCTTTCTGGATTTTACACTTTCTTCAGATGGCCCTTTTGACCGGGGGGAAGTGAGACTTCATTGTAGTGCAGATTTCCTTTGCAAGCTTGCTTGGTTGGCCAAAACGGGCGTATGCGTTTTTTCCTGAATATATTCAGGAAAAAACGCATACGCCCTTTTTGGCCAAGTGCATCATTGTGGACGTTCTGCCTCTTTTCCTATGCTTTCAATGCAATTCCTGTCTACCTCCTGAAATCGGTTTCCTGCAATTCTGCCCCGCTTTCAAATCCTCTTGGCAGCCTTACTTCAGTATATTTTTGGACGATAGCTGTCATTTATAACTCTGCAGGTTTGTGCATTACAGTGCCCCTGAGCTCCTTTCTTCAACTCGCTTTCTTTTGAGCTGGCCGCAACACCGCAGGATGGCTTCAGGCCCTAATCTGGTTCCGGCACGCACGCTGAGCCTTTGGTTAATTCCTCTTCCTGGTGGGAAATGAGAGTTAAATTTGCTCGTCCAGACACCTCCAGCTAGTCTCTCATTGGTTCTCCCTATTCCTGTTCATCTTCCGCAGAAATTGCAAACTGGGCCAAACAGGAGGTTAAAGGCGCTGACTCTCCTGGTGGGGAGAGTGTTAGTAAAGTGTCTGGAATGTTGCACCCGAGTACCAGGGGAGGAAAACTGAGACATATATGAACACGTCTCCCGTTCACACGGTTGATCATACTCTGGGTTCCACATGCATGTTTTAGCTGAAGGAAGAATACCTTAAACCTGGAGAGTTGAGACCCGTGTAATGGGTACCATGCAATATGACTTCAAAGGGTCTTCATTTGCTCACCGAACCTCTCCAATCCTATCACTGCTGCGTTTATGCCCCTGTACACATGCTTGATTCTCTTTCGGAGACATAGCAATCCATAGGTTTTAAGAAACTTACTAGTCAGGTACATTCTTAGGCGTTTAATATGCGGTGTTGAGTCCATTTCGTTGAGCAAGGAGTAGCTCTTGTCTATTCCATATTTGGCTTAAGGAACTTTATCTGTGCTCATTTCAATCTCTGGTTTTATGCAGCACCCCAACTCACCTTTCCCCTTAAGCAAGCATAAGTTGGTTTTCTAAATTTGAGACCCTGTTCTGTTCTGTAATTCCGTTTGTGTGTAGCCAAGTTTACATTCCGTGTATTACTGATATCTTATGATGTTTCTTTTTCTGTGTGACTTATTTCAGTTAGAATCATCATACCTGAATCCACTCATTGTGCTGCTAAGGTCCTGATGACATAGATTTCATTGCTGAGTGATATTGCTTTGTAAGTAAATACCACAACTTCTTTATCCATTTTTCACTTTCTGCGATGTTGAACTTGTACTGTAAACGAGGTTCTTGTAAACAGAGCCGTTCCAAACTTTGGGGTGGCTGTGTCTTTTTGATTTTAATTTCCCTAAGCTATAGGACCATAAGTGGAAGTGCCCTAGGCTCTGTTGCTTTGTTTTTTAGATGTTTCAGGAAACACCATACACTTCTCCCGAGTGTCTGTTGGCAACTTACATCCCGCCGATCAGCATAACAAGGCTCCCAGTTCTCCATGGCCTGTCCTGCCTTTCTGGATTTTACACTTTCTTCAGATGGCCCTTTTGACCGGGGGGAAGTGAGACTTCATTGTAGTGCAGATTTCCTTTGCAAGCTTGCTTGGTTGGCCAAAACGGGCGTATGCGTTTTTTCATGAATATATTCAGGAAAAAACGCATACGCCCTTTTTGGCCAAGTGCATCATTGTGGACGTTCTGCCTCTTTTCCTATGCTTTCAATGCAATTCCTGTCTACCTCCTGAAATCGGTTTCCTGCAATTCTGCCCCGCTTTCAAATCCTCTTGGCAGCCTTACTTCAGTATATTTTTGGACGATAGCTGTCATTTATAACTCTGCAGGTTTGTGAATTACAGTGCCCCTGAGCTCCTTTCTTCAACTCGCTTTCTTTTGAGCTGGCCGCAACACCGCAGGATGGCTTCAGGCCCTAATCTGGTTCCGGCACGCACGCTGAGCCTTTGGTTAATTCCTCTTCCTGGTGGGAAATGAGAGTTAAATTTGCCCGTCCAGACACCTCCAGCTAGTCTCTCATTGGTTCTCCCTATTCCTGTTCATCTTCCGCAGAAATTGCAAACTGGGCCAAACAGGAGGTTAAAGGCGCTGACTCTCCTGGTGGGGAGAGTGTTAGTAAAGTGTCTGGAATGTTGCACCCGAGTACCAGGGGAGGAAAACTGAGACATATTTGAAAACGTCTCCCGTTCACACGGTTGATCATACTCTGGGTTCCACATGCATGTTTTAGCTGAAGGAAGAATACCTTAAACCTGGAGAGTTGAGACCCGTGTAATGGGTACCATGCAATATGACTTCAAAGGGTCTTCATTTGCTCACCGAACCTCTCCAATCCTATCACTGCTGCGTTTATGCCCCTGTACACATGCTTGATTCTCTTTCAGAGACATAGCAATCCATAGGTATTAAGATACTTACTAGTCAGGTGCATTCTTAGGCGTTTAATATGTGGTGTTGAGTCCATTTCGTTGAGCAAGGAGTAGCTCTTGTCTATTCCATATTTGGCTTAAGGAACTTTATCTGTGCTCATTTCAATCTCTGGTTTTATGCAGCACCCCAACTCACCTTTCCCCTTAAGCAAGCATAAGTTGGTTTTCTAAATTTGAGACCCTGTTCTGTTTTGGAATTCAGTTCCTGTGTAGCCAAGTTTACATTCCATGTATTAGTGATATCTTATGATGTTTCTTTTTCTGTGTGACTTATTTCAGTTAGAATCATCGTTCCTGAATCCACTCATTATGCTGCTACGGGCCTGATGACATAGATTTCATTGCTGAGTGATACTGCATTGTATGTAAGTACCACAAGTTCTTTATCCATTTTTCACTTTCTGTTATATTGAACTTGTACGGTAAATGAGGTTCTTGTAAACAGAGGCGTCCGAAACTTTGGGGTGGCTGTGTCTTTTTGATTTTAATTTCCCTAAGCTATAGGACCATAAGTGGAAGTGCCCTAGGCTCTGTTGCTTTGTGTTTTAGATGTTTCAGGAAACACCATACACTTCTCACGAGTGTCTGTCGGCAATTTACATCCCGCCCATCAGCATAACAAGGCTCCCAGTTCTCCATGGCCTCTCCTGCCTTTCTGGATTTTACACTTTTTTCAGATGGCCCTTTTGACCGGGGGGAAGTGAGACTTCAGTGTAGTGCAGATTTCCTTTGCAAGTTTGCTTGGTTGGCCAAAAAGGGCATATGCGTTTTTTCCTGAATATATTCAGGAAAAAACGCATACGCCCTTTTTGGCCAAGTGCATCATTGTGGACGTTCTGCCTCTTTTCCTATGCTTTCAATGCAATTCCAGTCTACCTCCTGAAATCGGTTTCCTGCAATTCTGCCCCGCTTTCAAGTCCTCTTGGCAGCCTTACTTCAGTATATTTTTGGACGATAGCTGTCATTTATAACTCTGCAGGTTTGTGAATTACAATGCCCCTGAGCTCCTTTCTTCAACTCGCTTTCTTGTGAGCTGGCCGCAGCACCGCAGGATGGTTTTAGGCCCTAATCTTTTTCCGGCACGGCACGCTGAGCCTTTGGTTAATTCCTCTTCCTGGTGGGAAATGAGAGTTAAATTTGCCCGTCTAGACACCTCCAGCTAGTCTCTCTTTGGTTCTCACTATTCCTGTTCATCTTCCACAGAAATTGCAAACTGGGCCAAACAGGAGGTTAAAGGGACTGACTCTCCAAGTCGGGAGAGTGTTAGTAAAGTGTCTGGAATGTTGCACCCGAGTGCCAGGGGAGGAAAACTGAGACATATATGAACACGTCTCCCGTTCACACGGTTGATCATACTCTGGGTTCCACATGCATGTTTTAGCTGAAGGAAGAATACCTTAAAGCTGGGTAGTTGAAACTGTGGAATGGGTACCATGCAATATGACTTCAAAGGGTCTGCATTTGCTCACCGAACCTCACCAATCTTATGAGCCCCAAGTGTTCAGCCTTATGTGTCACCCAGCTCTGGGTGTAGATATGGTAAATGCAGGTTGCCTCAGAAGCCTTGAATGAATTACTTAAGTATTGCTCTCTATTTCACTGTCATTGTGTTTTGTTTAAGAAATTTATTTTTAATATGGGATTTAGCTGATTTTCACTGCTTTAATGCCACTGTACACACTCTTGATTCTCTTACAGAGATATATAAATCCATAGCTTTTATGATTCTTACTAGGCAGGTATATTCCTAGGCGTTGAATATGGGGTGTTGAGTCCATTTCGTTGAGCAAGGAGTAGCTCTTGTCTATTCCATATTTGGCTTATAGAACTTTATCTGTGCTCATTTCAATCTCTGGTTTTATGCAGCACCCCAACTCACCTTTCCCCTTAAGCAAGCATAAGTTGGTTTTCTAAATTTGAGACCCTGTTTTGTTTTGGAATTCAGTTCCTGTGTAGCCAAGTTTATATTCCGTGTATTAGTGATATCTTATGATGTTTCTTTCTCTGTGTGACTTATTTCAGTTAGATTCATCGTACTTAATCCACTCATTATGCTGCTACGGGCCTGATGACATAGATTTCATTGCTGAGTGATATTGCATTGTACATAAGTACCACAACTTCTTTATCCATTTTTCACTTTCTGCGATATTGAACTTGTACCGTATATGAGGTTCTTGTAAACAAAGCCATCCCAAAATTTGGGGTGGCTGTGTCTTTTTGATTTTAATTTCCCTAAACTATAGGACCATAAGTGGAAGTGCCCTAGGCTCTGTTGCTTTGTTTTTTAGATGTTTCAGGAAACACCATACACTTCTCCCGAGTGTCTGTTGGCAATTTACATCCCGCCCATCAGCATAACAAGGCTCCCAGTTCTCCAAGGCCTGTCCTGCGTTTCTGGATTTTACACTTTTTTCAGATGGCCCTTTTGTCCGGGGAGAAGTGAGACTTCATTGTAGTGCAGATTTCCTTTGCAAGCTTGCTTGGTTGCCCAAAAAGGGCGTATGCGTTTTTTCCTGAATATATTCTGGAAAAAACGCATACGCCCTTTTTGGCCAAGTGCATCATTGTGGACGTTCTGCCTCTTTTCCTATGCTTTCAATGCAATTCCAGTCTACCTCCTGAAATCAGTTTCCTGCAATTCTGCCGCGCTTTCAAGTCCTCTTGGCAGCCTTACTTCAGTATATTTTTGGACGATAGCTGTCATTTAGAGCTCTGCAGGTTTGTGAATTACAGTGCCCCTGAGCTCCTTTCTTCAACTCGGTTTCTTGTGAGCTGGCCGCAACACCGCAGGATGGCTTCAGGCCCTAATCTGGTTCCGGCACGGCACGCTGAGCCTTTGGTTAATTCCTCTTGCTGGAGGGAAATGAGAGTTAAATTTGCCCGTCCAGACACCTCCAGCTAGTCTCTCATTGGTTCTCCCTATTCCTGTTCATCTTCCGCAGAAATTGCAAACTTGGCCAAACAGGAGGTTAAAGGCGCTGACTCTCCAAGTGGGGAGAGTGTTAGTAAAGCGTCTGGAATGTTGCACCCGAGTACCAGGGGAGGAAAACTGAGACATATTTGAACACGTCTCCCGTTCACATGGTTGATCATACTCTGGGTTCCACATGCATGTTTTAGCTGAAGGAAGAATACCTTAAACCTGGAGAGTTGAGACCCGTGTAATGGGTACCATGCAATATGACTTCAAAGGGTCTTCATTTGCTCACCGAACCTCTCCAATCCTATCACTGCTGCGTTTATGCCCCTGTACACAGGCTTGGTTCTCTTTTGGAGACATAGCAATCCATAGGTTTTAAGATACTTACTAGTCAGGTACATTCTTAGGCATTTAATATGGGGTGTTGAGTCCATTTCGTTGAGCAAGGAGTAGCTCTTGTCTATTCCATATTTGGCTTAAGGAACTTTATCTGTGCTCATTTCAATCTCTGGTTTTATGCAGCACCCCAACTCACCTTTCCCCTTAAGCAAGCATAAGTTGGTTTTCTAAATTTGAGACCCTGTTCTGTTTTGGAATTCAGTTCATGTGTAGCCAAGTTTACATTCCGTGTATTAGTGATATCTTATGATGTTTCTTTTTCTGTGTGACTTATTTCAGTTAGAATCATCGTACCTGAATCCACTCATTATGCTGCTACGGGCCTGATGACATAGATTTCATTGCTGAGTGATATTGCTTTGTAAGTAAATACCACAACTTCTTTATCCATTTTTCACTTTCTGCGATGTTGAACTTGTACTGTAAACGAGGTTCTTGTAATCAGAGCCGTCCCAAACTTTGGGGTGGCTGTGTCTTTTTGATTTTAATTTCCCTAAGCTATAGGACCATAAGTGGAAGTGCCCTAGGCTCTGTTGCTTTGTTTTTTAGATGTTTCAGGAAACACCATACACTTCTCCCGAGTGTCTGTTGGCAATTTACATCCCGCCCATCAGCATAACAAGGCTCCCAGTTCTCCATGGCCTGTCCTGCCTTTCTGGATTTTACACTTTTTTCAGATGGCCCTTTTGACCGGCGGGAAGTGAGACATCATTGTAGTGCAGATTTCCTTTGCAAGCTTGCTTGGTTGGCCAAAAAGGGCGTATGCGTTTTTTCCTGAATATATTCAGGAAAAAACGCATACGCTCTTTTTGGCCAAGTGCATCATTGTGGACGTTCTGCCTCTTTTCCTATGCTTTCAATGCAATTCCAGTTTACCTCCTGAAATCGGTTTCCTGCAATTCTGCCCCGCTTTCAAGTCCTCTTGGCAGCCTTACTTCAGTATATTTTTGGACGATAGCTATCATTTATAACTCTGCAGGTTTGTGAATTACAGTGCCCCTGAGCTCCTTTCTTCAACTCGCTTTCTTTTGAGCTGGCCACAACACCGCAGGATGGCTTCAGGCCCTAATCTGGTTCTGGCACGGCACGCTGAGCCTTTGGTTAATTCCTCTTCCTGGTGGGAAATGAGAGTTAAATTTGCCCATCCAGACACCTCCAGCTAGTCTCTCATTGGTTCTCCCTATTCCTGTTCATCTTCCGCAGAAATTGCAAACTGGGCCAAACAGGAGGTTAAAGGCGCTGACTCTCCAAGTGGGGAGAGTGTTAGTAAAGCGTCTGGAATGTTGCACCCGAGTACCAGGTGAGGAAAACTGAGACATATTTGAACACGTCTCCCGTTCACACGGTTGATCATACTCTGGGTTCCACATGCATGTTTTAGCTGAAGGAAGAATACCTTAAACCTGGAGAGTTGAGACCCGTGTAATGGGTACCATGCAATATGACTTCAAAGGGTCTTCATTTGCTCACCAAACCTCTCCAATCCTATCACTGCTGCGTTTATGCCCCTGTACACACGCTTGGTTCTCTTTTGGAGACATAGCAATCCATAGGTTTTAAGATACTTACTAGTCAGGTACATTCTTAGGCGTTTAATATGGGGTGTTGAGTCCATTTCGTTGAGCAAGGAGTAGCTCTTGTCTATTCCATATTTGGCTTAAGGAACTTTATCTGTGCTCATTTCAATCTCTGGTTTTATGCAGCACCCCAACTCACCTTTCCCCTTAAGCAAGCATAAGTTGGTTTTCTAAATTTGAGACCCTGTTCTGTTTTGGAATTCAGTTCCTGTGTAGCCAAGTTTACATTCCGTGTATTAGTGATATCTTATGATGTTTCTTTTTCTGTGTGACTTATTTCAGTTAGTATCATCGTACCTGAATCCACTCATTATGCTGCTACGGGCCTGATGACATAGATTTCATTGCTGAGTGATACTGCATTGTACGTAAGTACCACAAGTTCTTTATCCATTTTTCACTTTCTGTGATATTGAACTTGTATGGTAAACGAGGTTCTTGTAAACAGAGGCGTCCCAAACTTTGGGGTGGCTGTGTCTTTTTGATTTTAATTTCCCTAAGCTATAGGACCATAAGTGGAAGTGCCCTAGGCTCTGTTGCTTTGTTTTTTAGATGTTTCAGGAAACACCATACACTTCTCCCGAGTGTCTGTTGGCAATTTACATCCCGCCCATCAGCATAACAAGGCTCCCAGTTCTCCATGGCCTGTCCTGCCTTTCTGGATTTTACACTTTTTTCAGATGGCCCTATTGACCTGGGGGTAGTGAGACTTTATTGTAGTGCAGATTTCCTTTGCAAATTTGCTTGGTTGGCCAAAAAGTGCGTATGCGTTTTTTCCTGAATATATTCAAGAAAAAACGCATACGCCCTTTTTGGCCAAGTGCATCATTGTGGACGTTCTGCCTCTTTTCCTATGCTTTCAATGCAATTCCAGTCTACCTCCTGAAATCGGTTTCCTGCAATTCTGCCCCGCTTTCAAGTCCTCTTGGCAGCCTTACTTCAGTATATTTTTGGACGATAGCTGTCATTTATAACTCTGCAGTTTTGTGAATTACAGTGCCCCTGAGCTCCTTTCTTCAATTCGCTTTCTTGTGACCTGGCCGCAACACCGCAGGATGGCGTCAGGCCCTAATCTGGTTCCGGCAAGTCAAGCTGAGCCTTTGGTTAATTCCTCTTCCTGGTGGGAAATGAGAGTTAAATTTGCCCGTCCAGACACCTCCAGCTAGTCTCTCATTGGTTCTCGCTATTCCTGTTCATCTTCCGCAGAAATTGCAAACTAGGCCATACAGGAGGTTAAAGGGACTGAGTCTCCAAGTCAGGAGAGTGTTAGTAAAGCGTCTGGAATGTTGCACCCGAGTACCAGGGTACAAAAACAGAGACATATTTGAACGCGTCTCCCTATCACATGGTTGATCATACTCTAAGTTCCACATGCATGTTTTAGCTGAAGGAAGAATACCTTAAACCTGGAGAGTTGAGACCCGTGTAATGGGTACCATGCAATATGACTTCAAAGGGTCTTCATTTGCTCACCGAACCTCTCCAATCCTATCACTGCTGCGTTTATGCGCCTGTACACACGCTTGATTCTCTTTCGGAGACATAGCAATCCATAGGTTTTAAGATACTTACTAGTCAGGTACATTCTTAGGCGTTTAATATGGGGTGTTGAGTCCATTTCGTTGAGCAAGGAGTAGCTCTTGTCTATTCCATATTTGGCTTAAGGAACTTTATCTGTGCTCATTTCAATCTCTGGTTTTATGCAGCACCCCAACTCACCTTTCCCCTTAAGCAAGCATAAGTTGGTTTTCTAAATTTGAAACCCTGTTCTGTATTGGAATTCAGTTCCTGTGTAGCCATGTTTACATTCCTTGTATTAGTGATATCTTATGATGTTTCTATTTCTGTGTGACTTATTTCAGTTAGAATCATCGTACCTGAATCCACTCATTATGCTGCTACGGGCCTGATGACATAGATTTCATTGCTGAGTGATACTGCATTGTACGTAAGTACCACAAGTTCTTTATCCATTTTACTCTTTCTGTGATATTGAACTTGTACGGTAAACGAGGTTCTTGTAAACAGAGGAGTCCCAAACTTTGGGGTGGCTGTGTCTTTTTGATTTTAATTTCCCTAAGCTATAGGACCATAAGTGGAAGTGCCCTAGGCTCTGTTGCTTTGTTTTCTAGATGTTTCAGGAAACACCATACACTTCTCCCAAGTGGCTGTTGGCAATTTACATCCCGCCCATCAGCATAACAAGGCTCCCAGTTCTCCATGGCCTGTCCTGCCTTTCTGGATTTTACACTTTTTTCAGATGGCCCTTTTGACCGGGGGGATGTGAGACTTCATTGTAGTGCAGATTTCCTTTGCAAGCTTGCTTGGTTGGCCAAAAAGGGCGTATGCGTTTTTTCCTGAATATATTCAGGAAAAAACGCATACGCCCTTTTTGGCCAAGTGCATCATTGTGGACGTTCTGCCTCTTTTCCTATGCTTTCAATGCAATTCCAGTCTCCCTCCTGAAATCGGTTTCCTGCAATTCTGCCACGCTTTCAAGTCCTCTTGGCAGCCTTACTTCAGTATATTTTTGGACGATAGCTGTCATTTATAACTCTGCAGGTTTGTGAATTACAGTGCCCCTGAGCTCCTTTCTTCAATTCGCTTTCTTGTGACCTGGCCGCAACACCGCAGGATGGTTTCAGGCCCTAATCTGGTTCCTGCACGGCACGCTGAGCCTTTGGTTAATTCCTCTTCCTGGTGGGAAATGAGAGTTAAATTTGCCCGTCCAGACACCTCCAGCTAGTCTCTCATTGGTTCTCGCTATTCCTGTTCATCTTCCGCAGAAATTGCAAACTGGGTCAAACAGGAGGTTAAAGGGACTGACTCTCCAAGTGGGGAGAGTGTTAGTAAAGCGTCTGGAATGTTGCACCCGAGTACCAGGGTACGAAAACTGAGACATATTTGAACACGTCTCCCGATCACATGGTTGATCATACTCTAGGTTCCACATGCATGTTTTAGCTGAAGGAAGAATACCTTAAACCTGGGTAGTTGAAACCCGTGGAATGGGTACCATGCAATATGACTTCAAAGGGTCTGCATTTGCTCACCGAACCTCACCAATCTTATGAGCCCCAAGTGTTCAGCCTTATGTGTCACCCAGCTCTGGGTGTAGATATGGTAAATGCAGGTTGCCTTAGAAGCCTTGAATGAATTACTTAAGTATTGCTCTCTATTTCACTGTCATTGTGTTTTGTTTAAGAAATTTATTTTTAATATGGGATTTAGCTGATTTTCACTGCTTTAATGCCGCTGTACACACTCTTGATTCTCTTACAGAGATATATAAATCCATAGCTTTTATGATTCTTACTAGGCAGGTATATTCCTAGGCGTTGAATATGGGGTGTTGAGTCCATTTCGTTGAGCAAGGAGTAGCTCTTGTCTATTCCATATTTGGCTTATAGAACTTTATCTGTGCTCATTTCAATCTCTGGTTTTATGCAGCACCCCAACTCACCTTTCCCCTTAAGCAAGCATAAGATGGTTTTCTAAATTTGAGACCCTGTTCTGTTTTGGAATTCAGTTCCTCTGTAGCCAAGTTTACATTCCGTGTATTACTGATATCTTATGATGTTTCTTTCTCTGTGTGACTTATTTCAGTTAGATTCATCGTACTTAATCCACTCATTATGCTGCTACGGGCCTGATGACATAGATTTCATTGCTGAGTGATATTGCATTGTACATAAGTACCACAACTTCTTTATCCATTTTTCACTTTCTGCGATATTGAACTTGTACCGTATATGAGGTTCTTGTAAACAAAGCCATCCCAAACTTTGGGGTGGCTGTGTCTTTTTGATTTTAATTTCCCTAAACTATAGGACCATAAGTGGAAGTGCCCTAGGCTCTGTTGCTTTGTTTTTTAGATGTTTCAGGAAACACCATACACTTCTCCCGAGTGTCTGTTGGCAATTTACATCCCGCCCATCAGCATAACAAGGCTCCCAGTTCTCCAAGGCCTGTCCTGCGTTTCTGGATTTTACACTTTTTTCAGATGGCCCTTTTGTCCGGGGAGAAGTGAGACTTCATTGTAGTGCAGATTTCCTTTGCAAGCTTGCTTGGTTGCCCAAAAAGGGCGTATGCGTTTTTTCTTGAATATATTCTGGAAAAAACGCATACGCCCTTTTTGGCCAAGTGCATCATTGTGGACGTTCTGCCTCTTTTCCTATGCTTTCAATGCAATTCCAGTCTACTTCCTGAAATCGGTTTCCTGCAATTCTGCCCCGCTTTCAAGTCCTCTTGGCAGCCTTACTTCAGTATATTTTTGGACGATAGCTGTCATTTATAACTGTGCAGGTTTGTGAATTACAGTGCCCCTGAGCTCCTTTCTTCATCTCGTTTTCATTTGAGCTGGCCGCAACACCGCAGGATGGCTTCAGGCCCTAATGTGGTTCTGGCACGGCACGCTGAGCCTTTGGTTATTTCCTCTTCCTGGTGGGAAATGAGAGTTAAATTTGCCCGTCTAGACACCTCCAGCTAGTCTCTCATTGGTTCTCACTATTCCTGTTCATCTTCCGCAGAAATTGCAAACTGGGCCAAACAGGAGGTTAAAGGGACTGACTCTCGAAGTCGGGAGAGTGTTAGTAAAGCGTCTGGAATGTTGCACCCGAGTACCAGGGTACGAAAACTGAGACATATTTGAACACGTCTCGCGATCACATGGTTGATCATACTCTAGGTTCCACATGAATGTTTTAGCTGAAGGAAGAATACCTTAAACCTGGGTAGTTGAAACCCGTGGAATGGGTACCATGCAATATGACTTCAAAGGGTCTTCATTTGCTCACCGAACCTCTCCAATCCTATCACTGCTGCGTTTATGCCCCTGTACACATGCTTGATTCTCTTTCGGAGACATAGCAATCCATAGGTTTTAAGATACTTACTAGTCAGGTACATTCTTAGGCGTTTAATATGGGGTGTTGAGTCCATTTCGTTGAGCAAGGAGTAGCTCTTGTCTATTCCATATTTGGCTTAAGGAACTTTATCTGTGCTCATTTCAATCTCTGGTTTTATGCAGCACCCCAACTCAACTTTACCCTTAAGCAAGCATAAGTTGGTTTTCTAAATTTGAGACCCTGTTCTGTTCTGTAATTCAGTTCCTGTGTAGCCAAGTTTACATTCTGTGTATTAGTGATATCTTATGATGTTCCTTTTTCTGTGTGACTTATTTCAGTTAGAATCATCATACCTGAATCCACTCATTGTGCTGCTAAGGGCCTGATGACATAGATTTCATTGCTGAGTGATATTGCTTTGTAAGTAAATACCACAACTTCTTTATCCATTTTTCACTTTCTGCGATGTTGAACTTGTACTGTAAACGCGGTTCTTGTAAACAGAGCCGTTCCAAACTTTGGGGTGGCTGTGTCTTTTTGATTTTAATTTCCCTAAGCTATAGGACCATAAGTGGAAGTGCCCTAGGCTCTGTTGCTTTGTTTTTTAGATGTTTCTGGAAACACCATACACTTCTCCCGAGTGTCTGTTGGCAATTTACATCCTGCCCATCAGCATAACAAGGCTCCCAGTTCTCCATGGCCTGTCCTGCCTTTCTGGAATTTACACTTTTTTCAGATGGCCCTTTTGACCGGGGGGGAATTGAGACTTCATTGTAGTGCAGATTTCCTTTGCAAGCTTGCTTGGTTGGCCAAAAAGGGCGTATGCGTTTTTTCCTGAATATATTCAGGAAAAAACGCATACGCCCTTTTTGGCCAAGTGCATCATTGTGGACGTTCTGCCTCTTTTCCTATGCTTTCAATGCAATTCCAGTCTACCTCCTGAAATCGGTTTCCTGCAATTCTGCCCCGCTTTCAAGTCCTCTTGGCAGCCTTACTTCAGTATATTTTTGGACGATAGCTGTCATTTATAACTCTGCAGGTTTGTGAATTACAGTGCCCCTGAGCTCCTTTCTTCAACTCGCTTTCTTTTGAGCTAGCCGCAACACCACAGGATGGCTTCAGGCCCTAATGTGGTTCTGGCACGGCACGCTGAGCCTTTGGTTATTTCCTCTTCCTGGTGGGAAATGAGAGTTAAATTTGCCCATCCAGACACCTCCAGCTAGTCTCTCATTGGTTCTCGCTATTCCTGTTCATCTTCCGCAGAAATTGCAAACTGGGCCAAAGAGGAGGTTAAAGGCGCTGACTCTCCAAGTAGGGAGAGTGTTAGTAAAGCGTCTGGAATGTTGCACCCGAGTACCAGGGGAGGAAAACTGAGACATATTTGAACCCGTCTCCCGTTCACATGGTTGATCATACTCTGGGTTCCACATGCATGTTTTAGCTGAAGGAAGAATACCTTAAACCTGGAGAGTTGAGACCCGTGTAATGGGTACCATGCAATATGACTTCAAAGGGTCTTCATTTGCTAACCGAACCTCTCCAATCCTATCACTGCTGCGTTTATGCCCATGTACACACGCTTGATTCTCTTTCGGAGACATAGCAATCCATAGGTTTTAAGATACTTACTAGTCAGGTACATTCTTAGGCGTTTAATATGGGGTGTTGAGTCCATTTCGTTGAGCAAGGTGTAGCTCTTGTCTATTCCATATTTGGCTTAAGGAACTTTATCTGTGCTCATTTCAATCTCTGGTTTTATGCAGCACCCCAACTCACCTTTCCCCTTAAGCAAGCATAAGTTGGTTTTCTAAATTTGAGACCCTGTTCTGTTTTGGAATTCAGTTCCTGTGTAGCCAAGTTTACATTCCGTGTATTAGTGATATCTTATGATGTTTCTTTTTCTGTGTGACTTATTTCAGTTAGAATCATCGTACCTGAATCCACTCATTATGCTGCTACGGGCCTGATGACATAGATTTCATTGCTGAGTCATACTGCATTGTACGTAAGTACCACAAGTTCTTTATCCATTTTTCACTTGCTGTGATATTGAACTTGTACGGTAAATGAGGTTCTTGTAAACAAAGGCGTCCCAAACTTTGGGGTGGCTGTGTCTTTTTGATTTTAATTTCCCTAAGCTATAGGACCATAAGTGGAAGTGCCCTAGGCTCTGTTGCTTTGTTTTTTAGATGTTTCAGGAAACACCATACACTTCTCCCGAGTGTCTGTTGGCAATTTACATCCCGCCCATCAGCATAACAAGGCTCCCAGTTCTCCATGGCCTGTCCTGCCTTTCTGGATTTTACACTTTTTTCAGATGGCCCTTTTGACCGGGGGGAAGTGAGACTCCATTGTAGTGCAGATTTCCTTTGCAAGCTTGCTTGGTTGGCCAAAAAGGGCGTATGCGTTTTTTCCTGAATATATTCAGGAAAAAACGCATACGCCCTTTTTGGCCAAGTGCCTCATTGTGGATATTCTGCCTCTTTTCCTAGGCTTTCAATGCAATTCCAGTCTACCTCCTGAAATCGGTTTCCTGCAATTCTGCACCGCTTTCAAGTCCTCTTGGCAGCCTTACTTCAGTATATTTTTGGACGATAGCTGTCATTTATAACTCTGCAGGTTTGTGAATTACAGTGCCCCTGAGCTCCTTTCTTCAACTCGCTTTCTTTTGAGCTGGCCGCAACACCGTAGGATGGCTTCAGGTCCTAATCTGGTTCCCGGCACGGCACGCACAGCCTTTGGTTATTTCCTCTTCCTGGTGGGAAATGAGAGTTAAATTTGCCCGTCCAGACACCTCCAGCTAGTCTCTCATTGGTTCTCCCTATTCCTGTTCATCTTCCGCAGAAATTGCAAACTGGGCCAAACAGGAGGTTAAAGGGACTGACTCTCGAAGTCGGGAGAGTGTTAGTAAAGCGTCTGGAATGTTGCACCCGAGTACCAGGGTACGAAAACTGAGACATATTTGAACACGTCTCGCGATCACATGGTTGATCATACTCTAGGTTCCACATGAATGTTTTAGCTGAAGGAAGAATACCTTAAACCTGGGTAGTTGAAACCCGTGGAATGGGTACCATGCAATATGACTTCAAAGGGTCTTCATTTGCTCACCGAACCTCTCCAATCCTATCACTGCTGCGTTTATGCCCCTGTACACATGCTTGATTCTCTTTCGGAGACATAGCAATCCATAGGTTTTAAGATACTTACTAGTCAGGTACATTCTTAGGCGTTTAATATGGGGTGTTGAGTCCATTTCGTTGAGCAAGGAGTAGCTCTTGTCTATTCCATATTTGGCTTAAGGAACTTTATCTGTGCTCATTTCAATCTCTGGTTTTATGCAGCACCCCAACTCAACTTTACCCTTAAGCAAGCATAAGTTGGTTTTCTAAATTTGAGACCCTGTTCTGTTCTGTAATTCAGTTCCTGTGTAGCCAAGTTTACATTCTGTGTATTAGTGATATCTTATGATGTTCCTTTTTCTGTGTGACTTATTTCAGTTAGAATCATCATACCTGAATCCACTCATTGTGCTGCTAAGGGCCTGATGACATAGATTTCATTGCTGAGTGATATTGCTTTGTAAGTAAATACCACAACTTCTTTATCCATTTTTCACTTTCTGCGATGTTGAACTTGTACTGTAAACGCGGTTCTTGTAAACAGAGCCGTTCCAAACTTTGGGGTGGCTGTGTCTTTTTGATTTTAATTTCCCTAAGCTATAGGACCATAAGTGGAAGTGCCCTAGGCTCTGTTGCTTTGTTTTTTAGATGTTTCTGGAAACACCATACACTTCTCCCGAGTGTCTGTTGGCAATTTACATCCTGCCCATCAGCATAACAAGGCTCCCAGTTCTCCATGGCCTGTCCTGCCTTTCTGGAATTTACACTTTTTTCAGATGGCCCTTTTGACCGGGGGGGAATTGAGACTTCATTGTAGTGCAGATTTCCTTTGCAAGCTTGCTTGGTTGGCCAAAAAGGGCGTATGCGTTTTTTCCTGAATATATTCAGGAAAAAACGCATACGCCCTTTTTGGCCAAGTGCATCATTGTGGACGTTCTGCCTCTTTTCCTATGCTTTCAATGCAATTCCAGTCTACCTCCTGAAATCGGTTTCCTGCAATTCTGCCCCGCTTTCAAGTCCTCTTGGCAGCCTTACTTCAGTATATTTTTGGACGATAGCTGTCATTTATAACTCTGCAGGTTTGTGAATTACAGTGCCCCTGAGCTCCTTTCTTCAACTCGCTTTCTTTTGAGCTAGCCGCAACACCACAGGATGGCTTCAGGCCCTAATGTGGTTCTGGCACGGCACGCTGAGCCTTTGGTTATTTCCTCTTCCTGGTGGGAAATGAGAGTTAAATTTGCCCATCCAGACACCTCCAGCTAGTCTCTCATTGGTTCTCGCTATTCCTGTTCATCTTCCGCAGAAATTGCAAACTGGGCCAAAGAGGAGGTTAAAGGCGCTGACTCTCCAAGTAGGGAGAGTGTTAGTAAAGCGTCTGGAATGTTGCACCCGAGTACCAGGGGAGGAAAACTGAGACATATTTGAACCCGTCTCCCGTTCACATGGTTGATCATACTCTGGGTTCCACATGCATGTTTTAGCTGAAGGAAGAATACCTTAAACCTGGAGAGTTGAGACCCGTGTAATGGGTACCATGCAATATGACTTCAAAGGGTCTTCATTTGCTAACCGAACCTCTCCAATCCTATCACTGCTGCGTTTATGCCCATGTACACACGCTTGATTCTCTTTCGGAGACATAGCAATCCATAGGTTTTAAGATACTTACTAGTCAGGTACATTCTTAGGCGTTTAATATGGGGTGTTGAGTCCATTTCGTTGAGCAAGGTGTAGCTCTTGTCTATTCCATATTTGGCTTAAGGAACTTTATCTGTGCTCATTTCAATCTCTGGTTTTATGCAGCACCCCAACTCACCTTTCCCCTTAAGCAAGCATAAGTTGGTTTTCTAAATTTGAGACCCTGTTCTGTTTTGGAATTCAGTTCCTGTGTAGCCAAGTTTACATTCCGTGTATTAGTGATATCTTATGATGTTTCTTTTTCTGTGTGACTTATTTCAGTTAGAATCATCGTACCTGAATCCACTCATTATGCTGCTACGGGCCTGATGACATAGATTTCATTGCTGAGTCATACTGCATTGTACGTAAGTACCACAAGTTCTTTATCCATTTTTCACTTGCTGTGATATTGAACTTGTACGGTAAATGAGGTTCTTGTAAACAAAGGCGTCCCAAACTTTGGGGTGGCTGTGTCTTTTTGATTTTAATTTCCCTAAGCTATAGGACCATAAGTGGAAGTGCCCTAGGCTCTGTTGCTTTGTTTTTTAGATGTTTCAGGAAACACCATACACTTCTCCCGAGTGTCTGTTGGCAATTTACATCCCGCCCATCAGCATAACAAGGCTCCCAGTTCTCCATGGCCTGTCCTGCCTTTCTGGATTTTACACTTTTTTCAGATGGCCCTTTTGACCGGGGGGAAGTGAGACTCCATTGTAGTGCAGATTTCCTTTGCAAGCTTGCTTGGTTGGCCAAAAAGGGCGTATGCGTTTTTTCCTGAATATATTCAGGAAAAAACGCATACGCCCTTTTTGGCCAAGTGCCTCATTGTGGATATTCTGCCTCTTTTCCTAGGCTTTCAATGCAATTCCAGTCTACCTCCTGAAATCGGTTTCCTGCAATTCTGCACCGCTTTCAAGTCCTCTTGGCAGCCTTACTTCAGTATATTTTTGGACGATAGCTGTCATTTATAACTCTGCAGGTTTGTGAATTACAGTGCCCCTGAGCTCCTTTCTTCAACTCGCTTTCTTTTGAGCTGGCCGCAACACCGTAGGATGGCTTCAGGTCCTAATCTGGTTCCCGGCACGGCACGCACAGCCTTTGGTTATTTCCTCTTCCTGGTGGGAAATGAGAGTTAAATTTGCCCGTCCAGACACCTCCAGCTAGTCTCTCATTGGTTCTCCCTATTCCTGTTCATCTTCCGCAGAAATTGCAAACTGGGCCAAACAGGAGGTTAAAGGGACTGACTCTCCAAGTCGGGAGAGTGTTAGTAAAGCGTCTGGAATGTTGCACCCAAGTACCAGGGTACGAAAACTGAGACATATTTGTAAAACGTCTCGCGATCACACGGTTGATCATACTCTAGGTTCCACATGCATGTTTTAGCTGAAGGAAGAATACCTTAAACCTGGGTAGTTGAAACCTGTGGAATGGGTACCATGCAATAAGACTTCAAAGGGTCTTCATTTGCTCACCGAACCTCTCCAATCCTATCACTGCTGCGTTTATGCCCCTGTACACACGCTTGACTCTCTTTCGGAGACATAGCAATCCATAGGTTTTAAGATATTTACTAGTCAGGTACATTCTTAGGCATTTAATGTGCGGTGTTGAGTCCATTTCGTTGAGCAAGGAGTAGCTCTTGTCTATTCCATATTTGGCTTAAGGAACTTTATCTGTGCTCATTTCAGTCTCTGGTTTTATGCAGCACCCCAACTCACCTTTACCCTTAAGCAAGCATAAGTTGGTTTTCTAAATTTGAGACCCTGTTCTGTTTTGGAATTCAGTTCCTGTGTAGCCAAGTTTACATTCCGTGTATTACTGATATCTTATGATATTTCTTTTTCTGTGTGACTTATTTCAGTTAGAATCATCATACCTGAATCCACTCATTGTGCTGCTAAGGGCCTGATGACATAGATTTCATTGCTGAGTGATATTGCTTTGTAAGTAAATACCACAACTTCTTTATCCATTTTTCACTTTCTGCGATGTTGAACTTGTACTGTAAACGAGGTTCTTGTAAACAGAGCCGTTCCAAACTTTGGGGTGGCTGTGTCTTTTTGATTTTAATTTCCCTAAGCTATAGGACCATAAGTGGAAGTGCCCTAGGCTCTGTTGCTTTGTTTTTTAGATGTTTCAGGAAACACCATACACTTCTCCCGAGTGTCTGTTGGCAATTTACATCCCGCCCATCAGCATAACAAGGCTCCCAGTTCTCCATGGCCTGTCCTGCCTTTCTGGATTTTACACTTTTTTCAGATGGCCCTTTTGACCGGGGGGAAGTGAGACTTCATTGTAGTGCAGATTTCCTTTGCAAGCATGCTTGGTTGGCCAAAAAGGGCGTATGCGTTTTTTCCTGAATATATTCAGGAAAAAACGCATACGCCCTTTTTGGCCAAGTGCTTCATTGTGGACGTTCTGCCTCTTTTCCTATGCTTTCAATGCAATTCCAGTCTACCTCCTGAAATCGGTTTCCTGCAATTCTGCCCCGCTTTCAAGTCCTCTTGGCAGCCTTACTTCAGTATATTTTTGGACGATAGCTGTCATTTATAACTCTGCAGGTTTGTGAATTACAGTGCCCCTGAGCTCCTTTCTTCAATTCTCTTTCTTGTGAGCTGGCCGCAACACCGCAGGATGGCTTCAGGCCCTAATCTGGTTCCGGCACGGCACGCTGAGCCTTTGGTTAATTCCTCTTCCTGGTGGGAAATGAGAGTTAAATTTGCCCGTCCAGACACCTCCAGCTAGTCTCTCATTGGTTCTCCCTATTCCTGTTCATCTTCCGCAGAAATTGCAAATTGGGCCAAACAGGAGGTTAAAGGCGCTGACTCTCCAAGTGGGGAGAGTGTTAGTAAAGCGTCTGGAATGTTGCACCCGAGTACCAGGGGAGGAAAACTGAGACATATTTGAACACGTCTCCCGTTCACATGGTTGATCATACTCTGGGTTCCACATGCATGTTTTAGCTGAAGGAAGAATACCTTAAACCTGGAGAGTTGAGACCCGTGTAATGGGTACCATGCAATATGACTTCAAAGGGTCTTCATTTGCTCACCGAACCTCTAATCCTATCACTGCTGCGTTTATGCCCCTGTACACACGCTTGATTCTCTTTTGGAGACATAGCAATCCATAGGTTTTAAGATATTTACTAGTCAGGTACATTCTTAGGCATTTAATATGGGGTGTTGAGTCCATTTCGTTGAGCAAGGAGTAGCTCTTGTCTATTCCATATTTGGCTTAAGGAACTTTATCTGTGTTCATTTCAATCTCTGGTTTTATGCAGCACCCCAACTCACCTTTCCCCTTAAGCAAGCATAAGTTGGTTTTCTAAATTTGAGACCCTGTTCTGTTTTGGAATTCAGTTCCTGTGTAACCAAGTTTACATTCCGTGTATTAGTGATATCTTATGATGTTTCTTTTTCTGTGTGACTTATTTCAGTTAGAATCATCGTACCTGAATCCACTCATTATGCTGGTAAGGGCCTGATGACATAGATTTCATTGCTGAGTGATATTGCTTTGTAAGTAAATACCACAACTTCTTTATCCATTTTTCACTTTCTGTGATACTGAACTTGTACGGTAAACGAGGTTCTTGTAAACAGAGGCGTCCCAAACTTTGGGGTGGCTGTGTCTTTTTGATTTTAATTTCCCTAAGCTATAGGACCATAAGTGGAAGTGCCCTAGGCTCTGTTGCTTTGTTTTTTAGATGTTTCAGGAAACACCACACACTTCTCCCGAGTGTCTGATGGCAATTTACATGCCGCCCATCAGCATAACAAGGCTTCCAGTTCTCCATGGCCTGTCCTGCCTTTCTGGAGTTTACACTTTTTTCAGTTGGCCCTTTTGACCGGGGGGAAGTGAGACTTCATTGTAGTGCAGATTTCCTTTGCAAGCTTGCTTGCTTGGCCAAAAAGGGCGTATGCGTTTTTTCCTGAATATATTCAGGAAAAAACGCATACGCCCTTTTTGGCCAAGTGCATCATTGTGGACGCTCTGTCTCTTTTCCTATGCTTTCAATGCAATTCCAGTCTACCTCCTGAAATCGGTTTCCTGCAATTCTGCCCCGCTTTCAAGTCCTCTTGGCAGCCTTACTTCAGTATATTTTTGGATGATAGCTGTCATTTATAACTCTGCAGGTTTGTGAATTACAGTGCCCCTGAGCTCCTTTCTTCAACTCGCCCTCTTGTGAGCTGGCCGCAACACCGCAGGATGGCTTCAGGCCCTAATCTGGTTCCGGCACGGCACGCTGAGCCTTTGGTTAATTCCTCTTCCTGGTGGGAAATGAGAGATAAATTTGCCCGTCCAGACACCTCCAGCTAGTCTGTCATTGGTTCTCGCTATTCCTGTTCATCTTCCGCAGAAATTGCAAACTGGGCCAAACAGGAGGTTAAAGGCGCTGACTCTCCAAGTGGGGAGAGTGTTAGTAAAGCGTCTGGAATGTTGCACCCGAGTACCAGGGGAGGAAAACTGAGACATATTTGAACACGTCTCCCGTTCACACGGTTGATCATACTCTGGGTTCCACATGCATGTTTTAGCTGAAGGAAGAATACCTTAAACCTGGGTAGTTGAAACCTGTGGAATGGGTACCATGCAATATGACTTCAAAGGATCTTCATTTGCTCACCGAACCTCTCCAATCCTATCACTGCTGCGTTTATGCCCCTGTACACATGCTTCATTCTCTTTCGGAGACATAGCAATCCAGAGGTTTTAAGATACTTACTAGTCAGGTACATTCTTAGGCGTTTAATATGCGGTGTTGAGTCTATTTCGTTGAGCAAGGAGTAGCTCTTGTCTATTCCATATTTGGCTTAAGGAACTTTATCTGTGTTCATTTCAATCTCTGGTTTTATGCAGCACCCCAACTCACCTTTCCCCTTAAGCAAGCATAAGTTGGTTTTCTAAATTTGAGACCCTGTTCTGTTTTGGAATTCAGTTCCTGTGTAGCCAAGTTTACATTCCGTGTATTACTGATATCTTATGATGTTTCTTTTTCTGTGTGACTTATTTCAGTTAGAATCATCATACCTGAATCCACTCATTGTGCTGCTAAGGGCCTGATGACATAGATTTCATTGCTGAGTGATATTGCTTTGTAAGTAAATACCACAACTTCTTTATCCATTTTTCACTTTCTGCGATGTTGAACTTGTACTGTAAACGAGGTTCTTGTAAACAGAGCCGTTCCAAACTTTGGGGTGGCTGTGTCTTTTTGATTTTAATTTCCCTAAGCTATAGGACCATAAGTGGAAGTGCCCTAGGCTCTGTTGCTTTGTTTTTTAGATGTTTCAGGAAACACCATACACTTCTCCCGAGTGTCTGTTGGCAATTTACATCCCGCCCATCAGCATAACAAGGCTCCCAGTTCTCCATGGCCTGTCCTGCCTTTCTGGATTTTACACTTTTTTCAGATGGCCCTTTTGACCGGGGGGAAGTGAGACTTCATTGTAGTGCAGATTTCCTTTGCAAGCTTGCTTGGTTGGCCAAAAAGGGCGTATGCGTTGTTTCCTGAATATATTCAGGAAAAAACGCATATGCCCTTTTTGGCCAAGTGCATCATTGTGGACGTTCTGCCTCTTTTCCTATGCTTTCAATGCAATTCCAGTCTACCTCCTGAAATCGGTTTCCTGCAATTCTGACCCGCTTTCAAGTCCTCTTGGCAGCCTTACTTCAGTATATTTTTGGACGATAGCTGTCATTTATAACTCTGCAAGTTTGTGAATTACAGTGCCCCTGAGCTCCTTTCTTCAACTCGCTTTCTTGTGAGCTGGCCGCAACACCGCAGGATGGCTTCAGGCCCTAATCTGGTCCCGGCACGGCACGCTGAGCCTTTGGTTAATTCCTCTTCCTGGTGGGAAATGAGAGATAAATTTGCCCGTCCAGACACCTGCAGCTAGTCTGTCATTGGTTCTCGCTATTCCTGTTCATCTTCCTCAGAAATTGCAAACTGGGCCAAACAGGAGGTTAAAGGGCCTGACTCTCCAAGTCGGGAGAGTGTTAGTAAAGCGTCTGGAATGTTGCACCCGAGTACCAGGGTATGAAAACTGAGACATATTTGAACACGTCTCCCGATCACATGGTTGATCATACTCTAGGTTCCACATGCATGTTTTAGCTGAAGGAAGAATACCTTAAACCTGGGTAGTTGAAACCTGTGGAATGGGTACCATGCAATATGACTTCAAAGGGTCTTCATTTGCTCACCGAACCTCTCCAATCCTATCACTGCTGCGTTTATGCCCCTGTGCACATGCTTCATTCTCTTTCGGAGACATAGCAATCCATAGGTTTTAAGATACTTACTAGTCAGGTACATTCTTAGGCGTTTAATATGCGGTGTTGAGTCTATTTCGTTGAGCAAGGAGTAGCTCTTGTCTATTCCATATTTGGCTTAAGGAACTTTATCTGTGCTCATTTCAATCTCTGGTTTTATGCAGCACCCCAACTCACCTTTCCCCTTAAGCAAGCATAAGTTGGTTTTCTAAATTTGAGACCCTGTTCTGTTTTGGAATTCAGTTCCTGTGTAGCCAAGTTTACATTCCATGTATTACTGATATCTTATGATGTTTCTTTTTCTGTGTGACTTATTTCAGTTAGAATCATCATACCTGAATCCACTCATTGTGCTGCTAAGGGCCTGATGACATAGATTTCATTGCTGAGTGATATTGCTTTGTAAGTAAATACCACAACTTCTTTATCCATTTTTCACTTTCTGCGATGTTGAACTTGTACTGTAAACGAGGTTCTTGTAAACAGAGCCGTTCCAAACTTTGGGGTGGCTGTGTCTTTTTTAATTTTAATTTCCCTAAGCTATAGGACCATAAGTGGAAGTGCCCTAGGCTCTGTTGCTTTGTTTTTTAGATGTTTCAGGAAACACCATACACTTCTCCCGAGTGTCTGTTGGCAATTTACATCCCGCCCATCAGCATAACAAGGCTCCCAGTTATCCATGGCCTGTCCTGCCTTTCTGGATTTTACACTTTTTTCAGATGGCCCTTTTGACCGGGGGGAAGTGAGACTTCATTGTAGTGCAGATTTCATTTGCAAGCTTGCTTGGTTGGCCAAAAAGTGCGTATGCGTTTTTTCCTGAATATATTCAGGAAAAAACGCATACGCCCTTTTTGGCCAAGTGCATCATTGTGGACGTTCTGCCTCTTTTCCTATGCTTTCAATGCAATTCCTGTCTACCTCCTGAAATCGGTTTCCTGCAATTCTGCCGCGCTTTCAAGTCCTCTTGGCAGCCTTACTTCAGTATATTTTTGGACGATAGCTGTCATTTATAACTCTGCAGGTTTGTGAATTACAGTGCCCCTGAGCTCCTTTCTTCAACTCGCTTTCTTGTGAGCTGGCCGCAACACCGCAGGATGGCTTCAGGCCCTAATCTGGTTCCGGCACGGCACGCTGAGCCTTTGGTTATTTCCTCTTCCTGGTGGGAAATGAGAGTTAAATTTGCCCGTCCAGACACCTCCAGCTAGTCTCTCATTGGTTCTCGCTATTCCTGTTCATCTTCCGCAGAAATTGCAAACTGGGCCAAACAGGAGGTTAAAGGCGCTGACTCTCCAAGTGGGGAGAGTGTTAGTAAAGCGTCTGGAATGTTGCACCCGAGTACCAGGGGAGGAAAACTGAGACATATTTGAACACGTCTCCCGTTCACATGGTTGATCATACTCTGGGTTCCACATGCATGATTTAGCTGAAGGAAGAATACCTTAAACCTGGAGAGTTGAGACCCGTGTAATGGGTACCATGCAATATGACTTCAAAGGGTCTTCATTTGCTCACCGAACCTCTCCAATCCTATCACTGCTGCGTTTATGCCCCTGTACACACGCTTGATTCTCTTTTGGAGACATAGCAATCCATAGGTTTTAAGATACTTACTAGTCAGGTACATTCTCAGGCGTTTAATATGGGGTGTTGAGTCCATTTCGTTGAGTAAGGAGTAGCTCTTGTCTATTCCATATTTGGCTTAAGGAACTTTATCTGTGCTCATTTCAATCTCTGGTTTTATGCAGCACCCCAACTCACCTTTCCCCTTAAGCAAGCATAAGTTGGTTTTCTAAATTTGAGACCCTGTTCTGTTTTGGAATTCAGTTCCTGTGTAGCCAAGTTTACATTCCGTGTATTAGTGATATCTTATGATGTTTCTTTTTCTGTGTGACTTATTTCAGTTAGAATCATCGTACCTGAATCCACTCATTGTGCTGCTACGGGCCTGATGACATAGATTTCATTGCTGAGTGATACTGCATTGTACGTAAGTACCACAAGTTCTTTATCCATTTTTCACTTTCTGTGATATTGAACTTGTACAGTAAACGAGGTTCTTGTAAACAGAGGCATCCCAAACTTTAGGGTGGCTGTGTCTTTTTGATTTTAATTTCCCTAAGCTATAGGACCATAAGTGGAAGTGCCCTAGGCTCTGTTGCTTTGTTTTTTAGATGTTTCAGGAAACACCATACACTTCTCCCGAGTGTCTGTTGGCAATTTACATGCCGCCCATCAGCATAACAAGGCTCCCAGTTCTCCATGGCCTGTCCTGCCTTTCTGGATTTTACACTTTTTTCAGATGGCCCTTTTGACCTGGGGGAAGTGAGACTTCATTGTAGTGCAGATTTCCTTTGCAAGCTTGCTTGCTTGGCCAAAAAGGGCGTATGCGTTTTTTCCTGAATATATTCAGGAAAAAACGCATACGCCCTTTTTGGCCCAGTGCATCATTGTGGACGTTCTGCCTCTTTTCCTATGCTTTCAATGCAATTCCAGTCTACCTCCTGAAATCGGATTCCTGCAATTCTGCCCCGCTTTCAAGTCCTCTTGGCAGCCTTACTTCAGTATATTTTTGGACGATAGCTGTCATTTATAACTCTGCATGTTTGTGAATTACAGTGCCCCTGAGCTCCTTTCTTCAACTCGCTTTCTTGTGAGCTGGCCGCAACACCGCTGGATGGCTTCAGGCCCTAATCTGGTTCCGGCACGGCACGCTGAGCCTTTGGTTATTTCCTCTTCCTGGTGGGAAATGAGAGTTAAATTTGCCCATCCAGACACCTCCAGCTAGTCTCTCATTGGTTCTCGCTATTCCTGTTCATCTTCCGCAGAAATTGCAAACTGGGCCAAACAGGAGGTTAAAGGTGCTGACTCTCTAAGTGGGGAGAGTGTTAGTAAAGCGTCTGGAATGTTGCACCCGAGGACCAGGGGAGGAAAACTGAGACATATTTGAACACGTCTCCCGTTCACACGGTTGATCATACTCTGGGTTCCACATGCATGTTTTAGCTGAAGGAAGAATACCATAAACCTGGAGAGTTGAGACCCGTGTAATGGGTACCATGCAATATGACTTCAAAGGGTCTTCATTTGCTCACCGAACCTCTCCAATCTTATCACTGCTGCGTTTATGCCCCTGTACACACGCTTGATTCTCTTTTGGAGACATAGCAATCCATAGGTTATAAGATACTTACTAGTCAGATACATTCTTAGGCGTTTAATATGCGGTGTTGAGTCCATTTCGTTGAGCAAGGAGTAGCTCTTGTCTATTCCATATTTGGCTTAAGGAACTTTATCTGTGTTCATTTCAATCTCTGGTTGTATGCAGCACCCCAACTCACCTTTACCCTTAAGCAAGCATAAGTTGGTTTTCTAAATTTGAGACCCTGTTCTGTTCTGTAATTCAGTTTGTGTGTAGCCAAGTTTACATTCCGTGTATTACTGATATCTTATGATGTTTCTTTTTCTGTGTGACTTATTTCAGTTAGAATCATCATACCTGAATCCACTCATTGTGCTGCTAAGGGCCTGATGACATAGATTTCATTGCTGAGTGATATTGCTTTGTAAGTAAATACCACAACTTCTTTATCCATTTTTCACTTTCTGCGATGTTGAACTTGTACTGTAAACGAGGTTCTTGTAAACAGAGCCGTTGCAAACTTTGGGGTGGCTGTGTCTTTTTGATTTTAGTTTCCCTAAGCTATAGGACCATAAGTGGGAGTGCCCTAGGCTCTGTTGCTTTGTTTTTTAGATGTTTCAGGAAACACCATACACTTCTCCCGAGTGTCTGTTGGCAATTTACATCCCGCCCATCAGCATAACAAGGCTCCCAGTTCTCCATGGCCTGTCCTGCCTTTCTGGATTTTACACTTTTTTCAGATGGCCCTTTTGACCGGGGGGAAGTGAGACTTCATTGTAGTGCAGATTTCCTTTGCAAGCTTGCTTGGTTGGCCAAAAAGGGCGTATGCGTTTTTTCCTGAATATATTCAGGAAAAACGCATACGCTCTTTTTGGCCAAGTGCATCATTGTGGACGTTCTGCCTCTTTTCCTATGCTTTCAATGCAATTCCAGTCTACCTCCTGAAATCGGTTTCCTGCAATTCTGCCTCGCTTTCAAGTCCTCTTGGCAGCCTTACTTCAGTATATTTTTGGACGATAGCTGTCATTTATAACTCTGCAGGTTTGTGAATTACAGTGCCCCTGAGCTCCTTTCTTCAACTCACTTTCTTTTGAGCTGGCCGCAACACCGCAGGATAGCTTCAGGCCCTAATCTTGTTCCGGCACAGCACGCTGAGCCATTGGTTATTTCCTCTTCCTGGTGGGAAATGAGAGTTAAATTTGCCCGTCCAGACACCTCCAGCTAGTCTCTCATTGGTTCTCGCTATTCCTGTTCATCTTCCGCAGAAATTGCAAACTGGGCCAAACAGGAGGTTAAAGGCGCTGACTCTCCAAGTGGGGAGAGTGTTAGTAAAGCGTCTGGAATGTTGCACCCGAGTACCAGGGGAGGAAAACTGAGACATATTTGAACACGTCTCCCGTTCACACGGTTGATCATACTCTGGGTTCCACATGCATGTTTTAGCTGAAGGAAGAATACCTTAAACCTGGAGTGTTGAGACCCGTGTAATGGGTACCATGCAATATGACTTCAAAGGGTCTTCATTTGCTCACCGAACCTCTCCAATCCTATCACTGCTGCGTTTATGCCCCTGTACACACGCTTGATTCTCCTTTGGAGACATAGCAATCCATAGGTTTTAAGATACTTACTAGTCAGGTACATTCTTAGGCGTTTAATATGCGGTGTTGAGTCCATTTCGTTGAGTAAGGAGTAGCTCTTGTCTATTCCATATTTGGCTTAAGGAACTTTATCTGTGCTCATTTCAATCTCTGGTTTTATGCAGCACCCCAAATCACCTTTACCCTTAAGCAAGCATAAGTTGGTTTTCTAAATTTGAGACCCTGTTCTGTTTTGGAATTCAGTTCCTGTGTAACCAAGTTTACATTCCGTGTATTAGTGATATCTTATGATGTTTCTTTTTCTGTGTGACTTATTTCAGTTAGAATCATCGTACCTGAATCCACTCATTATGCTGCTACGGGCCTGATGACATAGATTTCATTGCTGAGTGATACTGCATTGTACGTAAGTACCACAAGTTCTTTATCCATTTTTCACTTTCTGTGATATTGAACTTGTACGGTAAATGAAGTTCTTGTAAACAGAGGCGTCCCAAACTTTGGGGTGGCTGTGTCTTTTTGATTTTAATTTCCCTAATCTAAAGGACCATAAGTGGAAGTGCCCTAGGCTCTGTTGCTTTGTTTTTTAGATGTTTCAGGAAACACCATACACTTCTCCCGAGTGTCTGTTGACAATTTACATCCCGCCCATCAGCATAACAAGGCTCCCAGTTCTCCATGGCCTGTCCTGCCTTTCTGGATTTTACACTTTTTTCAGATGGCCCTTTTGACCGGGGGGAAGTGAGACTTCATTGTAGTGCAGATTTCCTTTGCAAGCTTGCTTGGTTGGCCAAAAAGGGCGTATGCGTTTTTTCCTGAATATATTCAGGAAAAAACGCATACGCCCTTTTTGGCCAAGTGCATCATTGTGGACGTTCTGCCTCTTTTCCTATGCTTTCAATGCAATTCCAGTCTACCTCCTGAAATCGGTTTCCTGCAATTCTGCCCCGCTTTCAAGTCCTCTTGGCAGCCTTACTTCAGTATATTTTTGGATGATAGCTGTCATTTATAACTCTGCAGGTTTGTGAATTACAGTGCCCCTGAGCTCCTTTCTTCAACTCGGTTTCTTGTGAGCTGGCCGCAACACCGCAGGATGGCTTCAGGCCCTAATCTGGTTCCGGCATGGCACGCTGAGCCTTTGGTTAATTCCTCTTCCTGGTGGGAAATGAGAGTTAAATTTGCCCGTCCAGACACCTCCAGCTAGTCTCTCATTGGTTCTCCCTATTCCTGTTCATCTTCCGCAGAAATTGCAAACTGGGCCAAACAGGAGGTTAAAGGGACTGACTCTCCAAGTCGGGAGAGTGTTAGTAAAGCGTCTGGAATGTTGCACCCGAGTACCAGGGTACGAAAACTGAGACATATTTGAACACGTCTCCCGTTCACACGGTTGATCATACTCTGGTTTCCACATGCATGTTTTAGCTGAAGGAAGAATACCTTAAACCTATAGAGTTGAGACCCGTGTAATGGGTACCATGCAATATGACTTCAAAGGGTCTTCATTTGCTCACCGAACCTCTCCAATCCTATCACTGCTGCGTTTATGCCCCTGTACACATGCTTGATTCTCTTTCGGAGACATAGCAATCCATAGGTTTTAAGATACTTACTAGTCAGGTACATTCTTAGGCGTTTAATATGCGGTGTTGAGTCCATTTCGTTGAGCAAGGAGTAGCTCTTGTCTATTCCATATTTGGCTTAAGGAACTTTATCTGTGTTCATTTCAATCTCTGGTTTTATGCAGCACCCCAACTCACCTTTACCCTTAAGCAAGCATAAGTTGGTTTTCTAAATTTGAGACCCTGTTCTGTTCTGTAATTCAGTTTGTGTGTAGCCAAGTTTACATTCCGTGTATTACTGATATCTTATGATGTTTCTTTTTCTCTGTGACTTATTTCAGTTAGAATCATCATACCTGAATCCACTCATTGTGCTGCTTAGGGCCTGATGACATAGATTTCATTGCTGAGTGATATTGCTTTGTAAGTAAATACCACATCTTCTTTATCCATTTTTCACTTTCTGCGATGTTGAACTTGTACTGTAAACGAGGTTCTTGTAAACAGAGCCGTTCCAAACTTTGGGGTGCCTGTGTCTTTTTGATTTTAATTTTCCTAAGCTATAGGACAATAAGTGGAAGTGCCCTAGGCTCTGTTGCTTTGTTTTTTAGATGTTTCAGGAAACACCATACACTTCTCCCGAGTGTCTGTTGGCAATTTACATCCCACCCATCAGCATAACAAGGCTCCCAGTTCTCCATGGCCTGTCCTGCCTTTCTGGATTTTACACTTTTTTCAGATGGCCCTTTTGACCGGGGGGAAGTGAGACTTCATTGTAGTGCAGATTTCCTTTGCAAGCTTGCTTGTTTGGCCAAAAACGGCGTATGCGATTTTTCCTGAATATATTCAGGAAAAAACGCATACGCCCTTTTTGGCCAAGTGTATCATTGTGGACATTCTGCCTCTTTTCCTATGCTTTCAATGCAATTCCAGTCTACCTCCTGAAATCGGTTTCCTGCAATTCTGCCCCGCTTTCAAGTCCTCTTGGCAGCCTTACTTCAGTATATTTTTGGACGATAGCTGTCATTTATAACTCTGCAGGTTTGTGAATTACAGTGCCCCTGAGCTCCTTTCTTCAACTCGCTTTCTTGTGAGCTGGCTGCAACACCACAGGATGGCTTCAGGCCCTAATCTGGTTCCGGCACGGCACGCTGAGCCTTTGGTTAATTCCTCTTCCTGGTGGGAAATGAGAGATAAATTTGCCCGTCCAGACACCTCCAGCTAGTCTCTCATTGGTTCTCGCTATTCCTGTTCATCTTCCGCAGAAATTGCAAACTAGGCCAAACAGGAGGTTAAAGGGACTGACTCTCCAAGTCGGGAGAGTGTTAGTAAAGCGTCTGGAATGTTGCACCCGAGTACCAGGGTATGAAAACTGAGACATATTTGAACACGTCTCCCGATCACATGGTTGATCATATTCTAGGTTCCACATGCATGTTTTAGCTGAAGGAAGAATACCTTAAACCTGGGTAGTTGAAACCTGTGGAATGGGTACCATGCAATATGACTTCAAAGGGTCTTCATTTGCTCACCGAACCTCTCCAATCCTATCACTGCTGCGTTTATGCCCCTGTACACATGCTTGATTCTCTTTCGGAGACATAGCAATCCATACGTTTTAAGATACTTACTAGTCAGGTACATTCTTAGGCGTTTAATATGTGGTGTTGAGTCCATTTCGTTGAGCAAGGAGTACCTCTTGTCTATTCCATATTTGGCTTAAGGAACTTTATCTGTTCTCATTTCAATCTCTGGTTTTATGCAGCACCCCAACTCACCTTTCCGCTTAAGCAAGCATAAGTTGGTTTTCTAAATTTGAGACCGTGTTCTGTTCTGTAATTCAGTTCCTGTGTAGCCAAGTTTACATTCCGTGTATTACTGATATCTTATGATGTTTCTTTTTCTGTGTGACTTATTTCAGTTAGAATCATCGTACCTGAATCCACTCATTATGCTGCTACGGGCCTGATGACATAGATTTCATTGCTGAGTGATACTGCATTGTACGTAAGTACCACAGGTTCTTTATCCATTTTTCACTTTCTGTGATATTGAACTTGTACAGTAAACGAGGTTCTTGTAAAGAGAGGCATCCCAAACTTTGGGGTGGCTGTGTCTTTTTGATTTTAATTTCCCTAAGCTATAGGACCATAAGTGGAAGTGCCCTAGGCTCTGTGGCTTTGTTTTTTAGATGTTTCAGGAAACACCATACACTTCTCACGAGTGTCTGTTGGCAATTTACATCCCGCCCATCAGCATAACAAGGCTCCCAGTTCTCCATGGCCTGTCCTGCCTTTCTGGATTTTACACTTTTTTCAGATGGCCCTTTTGACCGGGGGGAAGTGAGACTTCATTGTAGTGCAGATTTCCTTTGCAAGCTTGCTTGGTTGGCCAAAAAGGGCGTATGCGTTTTTTCCTGAATATATTCAGGAAAAAACGCATACGCCCTTTTTGGCCAAGTACATCATTGTGGACATTCTGCCTCTTTTCCTATGCTTTCAATGCAATTCCAGTCTACCTCCTGAAATCGGTTTCCTGCAATTCTGCCCTGCTTTCAAGTCCTCTTGGCAGCCTTACTTCAGTATATTTTTGGACGATAGCTGTCATTTATAACTCTGCAAGTTTGTGAATTACAGTGCCCCTGAACTCCTTTCTTCAACTCGCTTTCTTGTGAGCTGGCCGCAACACCGCAGGATGGCTTCAGGCCCTAATCTGGTTCCGGCACGGCACGCTGAGCCTTTGGTTATTTCCTCTTCCTGGTGGGAAATGAGAGTTAAATTTGCCCGTCCAGACACCTCCAGCTAGTCTCTCATTTGTTCTCGCTATTCCTGTTCATCTTCCGCAGAAATTGCAAACTGGGCCAAACAGGAGGTTAAAGGCGCTGACTCTCCAAGTGGGGAGAGTGTTAGTAAAGTGTCTGGAATGTTGCACCCGAGTACCAGGGGAGGAAAGCTGAGACATATTTGAACACGTCTCCCGTTCACACGGTTGATCATACTCTGGGTTCCACATGCATGTTTTAGCTGAAGGAAGAATACCTTGAACCTGGAGAGTTGAGACCCGTGTAATGGGTACCATGCAATATGACTTCAAAGGGTCTTCATTTGCTCACCGAACCTCTCCAATCTTATCACTGCTGCGTTTATGCCCCTGTACACACGCTTGATTCTCTTTTGGAGACATAGCAATCCATAGGTTTTAAGATACTTACTAGTCAGGTACATTTTTAGCCGTTTAATATGCGGTGTTGAGTCCATTTCGTTGAGCAAGGAGTAGCTCTTGTCTATTCCATATTTGGCTTAAGGAACTTTATCTGTGTTCATTTCAATCTCTGGTTTTATGCAGCACCCCAACTCACCTTTACCCTTAAGCAAGCATAAGTTGGTTTTCTAAATTTGAGACCCTGTTCTGTTCTGTAATTCAGTTTGTGTGTAGCCAAGTTTACATTCCGTGTATTACTGATATCTTATGATGTTTCTTTTTCTGTGTGACTTATTTCAGTTAGAATCATCATACCTGAATCCACTCATTGTGCTGCTAAGGGCCTGATGACATAGATTTCATTGCTGAGTGATATTGCTTTGTAGGTAAATACCACAACTTCTTTATCCATTTTTCACTTTCTGCGATGTTGAACTTGTACTGTAAATGAGGTTCTTGTAAACAGAGCCGTTGCAAACCTTGGGGTGGCTGTGTCTTTTTGATTTTAATTTCCCTAAGCTATAGGACCATAAGTGGAAGTGCCCTAGGCTCTGTTGCTTTGTTTTTTAGATGTTTCAGGAAACACCATACACTTCTCCCGAGTGGCTGTTGGCAATTTACATCCCGCCCATCAGCATAACAAGGCTCCCAGTTCTCCATGGCCTGTCCTGCCTTTCTGGATTTTACACTTTTTTCAGATGGCCCTTTTGACCGGGAGGAAGTAAGACTTCATTGTAGTGCAGATTTCCTTTGCAAGCTTGCTTGGTTGGCCAAAAAGTGTGTATGCGTTTTTTCCTGACTATATTCAGGAAAAAACACATACGCCCTTTTTGGCCAAGTGCATCACTGTCGAGGTTCTGACTCTCTTCATATGTTTTAAATGCAATTCCAGTGTACCTCCTGAAATCGGTTTCCTGCAATTCTGCCTTGCTTTCAATGCTTCTTCATAGCCTTACCTCAATATATTTTTTGAAAATAGTTGGCCTTTATAACTCTGCAGGTTTTTGAATTGCAGTGGCCCTTAGCTCCATTTTTCAGCTCTTATTTTTGTGATCTTGCCCCATAACCACAGGATTCCTTGAAGCTCTATTCTTCTTCTGGGGCACCTTGCTGTGCCTTTGGTTAATTCTTCTTACTGATGTGAAATTAGAGTGACATGTGCCCATTGAAACCACTACAGCTAGTTTCTCACTGGTTCCCCCTATTCCCATTCATCCTCCGCACTAACTGCAGACTGTGCGATACCAGAACTTAAAGGCATTGACTCTCCATGTGGGGATGTTGTTAGTAAAGCGGCTGGAATGTCGATCCGGAGCCCCAGGAGAGGAAAAATGAGGTGTGTTTTAGAAACCTTTCCCGATCATATGGTATACCAGTCGCTGGGTTTCCCAAGCATGGTTTAGCTGGAGGAAGATTCCCTTCAACCTGGAGTGTTGGGACCCTTGGAATGAGTAGCATGAAGTATTGCATTAAACTTTCGGCAGTTGCTCACCAAAGCTCACCAATCCTCTCAGCCCCAAGTGTCCAGCCTTATGTCTTATCCAGCTGTGGGTTTATATGTGGTCAATCCAGGTTGCATCACAGCCCCTGAGCGAATTTTGTAAGAATTTTTCTCTCTTTCATTGTTTCAGTGTTTTGTTTTTAAAATTTATTTCTATAATGGGGTTTAGCTCATTTTCACTGCTGTGTTTGTGCCGCTCTGCACACACTTGATTCCCTTATGGAGATATATCAATACATGGGTTTTAAGATTCTTATTACTCAGATATATTTCTCTGTGGTGTATAGGGTGTGTTGAGGCCAGTTCATTGAGCAAGGTGTAGATCTTGTCTAATACCTATTTGGTTTATTGAACGGTATCTGTGCTAATTTCAAACTCTGGTTTTATGCATCACCCCACCTCTCCTTTCCCCTTAAGCTGACATAAGTGTGTTTTCTAAATGTGAGACACTGTTCTGTTCTGTAATTCATTTCTTGTGCAGCCATATTTACCCTCCCTCTATAAGTGATATCTTATGATATGTTTCTTTTTCTGTTTGACTTATTTCAAGTAGTATTATCGGACCTAAATCCACTCTTTATCCTTCTACTAGCCTTATTACATTGATTTCATGGTGAAGAGATATTCCATTGTACATAAGTACCACATCTTCTTTATCCATTGTTCTCTTTCCTGGGATATTTAAGGTGTACTGAAGTTGAGGTTCTTGTAAACAGAGTAGCCCTAAACTGTGGTGTGCTTGTGTCTTGTTGATTTTTAGACTTCCCTAGATATACTCCCATGATTGGAAGTGTCCTATGCTCTGTAGCTCTGTTTTTTAGATGATTTAGGAACCACCATACACTTCTCCAGAGTGGCTCTCGGCAGTTCACACACTGCCCATCAGCGTATAAAGGCTCCCTGTTCTCCATGGCCTGTCCTGCATTTCTGGTTTTTACAATTTTTTAGGATGGCCCTTTTGACCGGTGGGAAGTGAGACTTCTTTGTTGTGCACATTTGCATTGCTTGCTTGCTTCGTTGCCCATAAAGTGCGTATGCGTTTTTTCCTGGATATAATCAGGAAAAAACGCATACGCCCTTTTGGACCAACTGCATCATTGTCGAAATTCTGCCGCTTTTCATGTGCGTTAAAGACGAGTCCAATCTATCTCTTGAAATCTGTTTCTTGCAATTCTGTCTTGCATTCAGATCCTCTTCTTTGCCTTACCTCAACATATTTTTGGACGTTAGTTTTCATTTATAACTCTGCAGGTTTGTGAATTGCAGTGACCCTGAGCTCCATTTTTTAAGTTGCTCTTTTGTGAGCTGGCCTCAAACCCGCAGGATTGCTTCAGGCCCTATTTTGGCTCCGGCGAGGCAGGCTGAGCCTTTCTTTAATTCTTATTCTTAATGGGAAATTAGAGTGATATGTGCCCGTCCAAACCCCTACAACTATTCTCTCATTGGTTCCCCCTCTTCCCGTTCATCCTCCTCACAATTTGCAAAATGTGTGAAACAGAATTTGAAATGTGCTGATTCTCCACGTGGGGAGATTCTAAGTAATGTGGCTGGAATGGTGAACAGGAGCACCAGGAGAGGATAAATGAGGTGCATTTTAGACACATCTCCCGATCACATGGTGTACAGTCCTCTGGGTTTTCCATGCATGTTTTAGCTGTAGGAAGATCGCTTGAACCTGCAGATTTGGGACCCATTGAATGGGTACCAGGTAGTATTACTTTAAAGGATGTGCATTTCCTCACCCAACCTCACATTTCTCTTAGCGCAAACAGTTTCCAGCCTTATGTCTCATCCTGCTGTGGGTCTAGATGTGTTCAATCCATGTTGCATCACCGTCCCTGAGGAAAAGTTGTAAGAGGTTTTCTCTGTCTCTCTGTCATTTATTTTTTTCAATTTATTACTATATTGGTTACAGCTGATTTTCAAAGCTCTGTTTCTTGCTGCTGTACATCCACTTGATTCACGTACAGAGAGACATCAATAAATTCTTTTTCAGATTCTTACCAGTCGTATATATTCTTTTCCGGTGACTTGAGTGTGCTGAGTGCAGTTCTTTTAGCTACCGTGTAGGCCTTGTTGATTATCAGTTTGGTATTTGGAATGGTATCTTTGCTAATTTCAACCTCCTGGATGATGCCTCACCCCTCCCCACCTTTCCCGTTTAGCAGCCTTATGCGTGTTTTCTACATATTTGACTATGTTTTTGTTTTGTAATTTATTTCATGTGTAGCCATTTTGGATTCCACCTTTAAGTGATATCTTATGATATGTGTCTTTTTCTTTTTGAATTCTGTCACTTAGAATGATCATACGTAACTCCTCTGGAGTTGTTACAACTGGCCATATTTCATTGATTTCCAAGTTGAATAATATTCCACTCTACCTAAGTACCACATCTCTATCCATTTTTTCCCTCCAGAGACATTTAAGTTATATCCTAGTCGAGGATCTTTTAAACAGAGAGGGGGTAAACATTGGGGTGCCTGTGTCCTCTCGATTTTTGTTTTTCCCAAGATATACGCCCATGAGTGCAAGTGCCCTATGCTCTGTAGCTCATTTTTTAGATGCTTTAGTAAACACAATACACTTCTCCAGAATGGCCGTTGGCAATATACATTTCCACTATAAGTCTCACAGGGCTCCCTCTTCTCCTTGCCCTGTCCTGCATTTCTGTTGTTTACGCTTTATGAGGATGGCTCTTCTGACTGATGCGAAGTGATATCTTTTGTAGTATTGACTTCCAGTGCCCACCTGTTTGGTTGGCTAAAAAAGTGTATGCCCTTTTCTTGAATATATACAGAAAAAAACGCATACACCCTTTTTGGCCAACTGCAATGTTGGCAATGTTCAGCTCCTTTTCTTGTGCTTAATGGCGAGTCCTTTCTACCTCCTCAAATCCCTTTCCTGCCATTCTCCCTTGCTTACAAGTCCTTTTCTCTGACTTTCCTCAAGACATTTTTCAGTGATGGATATTTTCAACTCTGCAGTTTTGTGAATTTTACTGCCCCTGAGTTCCATTGTTCAACTTGTGTTTATGGGAACTGGCCACAAAGCAGCGGGATTTCCTCAAGCCCTATACTGTTTCCATGGGCAACCCTAGCCTTTGGTCAATTCGTCTTCCTGATTGGAAATTAGAGTGACATGTGCCTGTCTGAACACCTAGGACTTGTCTCTCTTTGTTCCTCATCCTTCCGCTTCATCCTCTGGACAAATTCCAAACTGTACGCAACAGGATGTTGACAGTGCTGACATCTCCAAGTGGGGAGACTGTTAGTAAAGACGCTGGAGGGGTGAACCCGAGCACCAGGAGATGAGGAGATGAGATGCCTTTTCCAAACTCTTCCCGATCAGACGGTATACCATCCTCTGGGTGTGACAGACATGTTTTAGCAGTAGGAAGAGTCCCATTCATGTAAGGAGAACACCAGGGCTTTTTCAAAATCAGTGTCTCCCCGAAACCCAAACTGGGGAAGTTTTTAAGCTACGGCTACACATATGTTCATTAAGGGCCTTGGGAAGTAGGCAGAGTCCAAACTTTAGATGATTGAAGTCTTCAGGGTCAGAAGCACTCACCACCAGCTTCCCTTAGGCTACACTTTAACTGTCATTGATAGATGATGTCAATAAAAATATCTATTCTTTTTCAGATTATTTCCCCTTATAGGTTATTGCAAAATGTTGAGTGTAGTTCCCTGTGCTATACAGTAGTTCCTTGTTGATGATCTATTTTATACATAGCAGTGTGTATGTGTTAATTCCAAACTGTTAATTTATCCCTCCTCCCACCTTTCCCCTTTGGTAATAATAAATTATAAGATTTTATACTTCTCAGAAATGGGGGAGCTGAAAGAGAGGTATCATTTTCAATGGAAAAGCATTTAAAACAAGATTGAAGGTTTAACCAAGATTATTAGATGTACATCCTTGGAAAGAAATCACTTCGTTTCTCTAATATTGACCTGACAAATAAGACAAACCTTTTCACTGAACTTGCTTATAAAAAGTGATGGAAATATCAAATGGAAGTGTTAAAAACATCTTATTTTACCCGAGCCTTATACACTGTTCTATGTTAACTACAGTTTGGCTCACACATCTGTTCATTGAGGTTACAATAGTCTCAATTTCTGTTACTGATCCTCCAGAGTGGACCCCAACGAGTGTCCCCCTGCCCAGAGTCATTGGGGCCAACAGATCGAGACTGAGTTTGGTTCACAAGCAAAGGAAACTTTATATTTTGATCAGAGAATGGAGAGGTGAGAGCATGCACTACCCCGTGGGCTGTGGGCTGGGCTGCTGTGTAGAGATCCTGTCAGAGTCAGTGGGAGGGAGGGAGGCGGCGGAGCTCTCGAGGGCCGGGTTGGCTGTAGCTCAGGCTCTATATCGTGGAGTCTGCACTGGGTCCCAGGAGCTGAGGTGTCGACCCAGCCATTCTGCACTAGGAAATCTGGTCTGAAGTGCCGGGTGTGGAACCTCTGCATGCGGGACCCTAGGAGCACGTGAAATTAGACAAAGCACAAAGGATAAAAAAGGTTAGACTTGACTTTATTGCCCAGATTCTATTTTTATCTCCCAGGGATTTTTAATGGGCTTTGCTGGGGACAAACCCCTCCTCTGCCTTTTGTCCCGTTCCTCATTCTTGGAGTGCTGAGGGTGCAGACCCTTCTTCTGTAACTGCTGAGTGCTGAGTTGGGAGCCCTCATACCCTGGGGCGAGGGTCAGAGCTTCTCCCCAGCAGCCTCCCGGTGACGTTGATTGTCCCCAGGACCCCTGTCTCCCTGCTCGTCCGCCTGAGCACCAGCATTGGAAGTGTTATAGATTCTAATGACCTTTAAGGGTCCAGGAAAGAGATGTGCAGAGACGCTGTGGGGGCCGGTTTCACCCCGCCCCACATTTGTTCGGCCACCTTAGGCTGACCGTTTCTGCCAGCCTAGATGCTCTGACCAGTAGTCTGCGCTTTCTTCAATTAGGCCCCTGAATTAACGTACAAACAGCACCAGGTGTCAGAGCCCTGCCCGCTCAACTCCCAGACAGTCCAGTGTCAGTGGTGATCAAGGACCATGATGGCCACTGAGTCAACAGCCTTTTGAAGTAAACAGGAGTCCAGCTGGTCTTATTGGCCACCATCATCACGGTGTCTGTAGGCTTTTCTATGGTGACAGTGTGGTATACTGTTCCCCCGCCAAGATTATTAGCTCCCCTCTGGGTGCAGTAAGTCCTGCAAGCAGTAGTCTACTCTTTTGGGACACACTCTTGTTGTTTTATGAGAGAAACTCCAGGTCAAGTGATGTTCACACGAGTCGTCATGGTGCCCTGTTGCCCCCGGTTATCTCTCTGGATGTTGGAGTTGGAGGGCCTCCTCACTCGAGGTCGGTGTGCCCACGGAGCGAACCCTGCAACTTCAGGGCATGGTTGGTGGTTAGGATCACCACGTGGGGTCCTTTTCCCTTAGGAGGGAGGTGGCCTTTTGGGCTGCTGATTTCCAGGTTTTTAGATACCGCCAGTATCTTGGCCAGATGTGGCAGTGGGCCAAGCCCCTTAGTGACTGTAGTTTATCCTACCTGGATGGCATTCTTGCATTGTTCCATTTCAAGTGGTCCCAGTTTTTGCACTAATTCTCCAATGGTGATTCACCTTTCACCGGGAATGTAAAGGTCAAAGGGTTTAGCTAAATTAGGGAGTTCCAGGGCAAGGGTCTGAATTGACTGCTCTTTCCATTCTTGAAAAGCCACTTCTGGATTCTATTCAAAAGGATCATCATCTTTTCCTTTCAGTGTTTCATATAGAGGTCCAGCTAGTAGACTGTAGTTAGGGATCCAGAAGCAGCAAACCCTGGCCTCCCCAGGCTGTCTTCTTGTTTTAGAAAGGGGTAAGGCTGAAAACGGTTTCTTCCCTTTCCTGGGATGGGCTTCTCCGACCTTCTGTGAGAATGAAGCCCAGGCAGGTCACTGCAGTCTGTGATATTTGAGCTTTTTCTTGGACAACTTCTATCCTTTATTGGCTTGGTAGTTCAGAGGCCTCCTTAGTAGGGCTGGCGATCAGAATGTCGTCTGCATATTGAAGGAGGGTTTCCTTTTCCAGAGGCAGAACTTTTAGGTCTTTAGCTAAGCTTTCCCCAAAGATGGTGTGGGAATTTTTGCACCCTTGGGGCCAGACGGCCCGGAAGTATTGTTTTAGTTGTATGTTGAGTCCTGCCACTCACAAGCCAAAATTTCTTGTGACTCTGGGACTAATGGAATACAAAAGAAGGCATCATTGAAGACTAATACAGAATACCATGTCCTGGTGGTTGGTAGAATGACCAGCAGGGTGTAGGAATTAGGAGCAACTGGAGGTATATCCTTGGTGGCTTCACTGACTGTCCTGACATCCTTTACCAGGTCCCCAGCAGCCCATGGGGCTCTCGTGGTCAGACCAATCGCAGAATATGGAGCTCACCTGGGCAGGTACCCCACCCCCACCCCAGCCCACGGAGCTCTCGTGGTCAGGCCCCTCCCAGGATACAGAGCTACCCTTGCAGGTACCGTGGCAGGGCTGGGCACACAGGAACCGTGCACATAGCCCTCATTGCAGAGCACCCCCAGCTCACCTGTCGCTCAGAGCTGACACAGAGCACCTCAGAGCAGGACTTGAACTAACAAACAGCAGCTGCGACAGGTCTGTGACCCTGGGCATCACTCCGTGAGGCCTCCCTCCACCTGGTCTTCCAGAGACTTCCACTGCACCCGGGGCACCAGGCCTGTCTCCAACCACCACCCACCCCTCCTCTCCCTGACTCCTGGGTTCATCTCATTAGGAGAGGGTTTTCTTGAAGTTGTCTCCCACTCATGGGCCAGATAAAATGATTAGAAAACAAGCCAAAGCTGCAGCCCCTTGTCTATCCTGACTCTCAGGAGCCCACACCTGTTCCTTGGACCTGGCCGGTTCAGCAAGTTCCATTTTCTGCAACTGTGAGCCCCTGAGGGGTGATGATTGGCTGACCTGGGCAGCCTTACCGTGCCGGCCAGCCCTCCCCAGGTGTGCCTGGGTTGAGATCAATATAAATACCACTCCAGGCAGCAAGAGCCCCTGCAGCCGTGCCTGACACCATTTTCTCTGCCCTGTCAGCAGTCTCGGGGCTGGGCTGCTGGGAGGGAGTGAGAGGCCACGGCTTTGTGGGTGGCCCAGTGTGAGTGGGGCTCTGCTGGACTTTCTGCAGCAGTTGCCAGGCTGCCACCTGCTAAAGAAGAGGATGTGTCACCCATACCTGCTGCTGGAATTTCTCCCTGGGCAGAGGTGAGGAAGGAAAAAAGCAGTGGGGGCAGGGACAGGACGGGTATCTCAGGCAGGGAAATGGAAATCTTCCAGAAGAGCACCCAGGGCCAGGACCATCCTGGCTGGCCTGCAGGCACCAAGTCGGCCGGCATGCTGTCACTCATGTGGCTCTATGGCCCTTCCTCTAGGCTTTCAAGTCCTTGTATATATTCAGGTGTTTTACCTGGGACGGGTGGGAATAGTTCAGCAGCAACTGACCTGGGGCTCAGCTCACGTTTACTCACAGATGCCTCGGCATGGTGCCCCAGCTTTGCAATGAGGACGCTTGTTGCGTGGGGGCTGCTGGCTGAATGGGAGACGATTCCCCACCACTGACCAACTTCAGAATTGTTTACAACTGGAGCAAGTGCCCTGATACTGTTTTCCTCTGTGTAACTGGTGGGTTCTGTGTTTTTTTTCTCTTTTTCGTTTTTGGTTCAAGGTAGATTTTATTCCTCTTTTTTGTATTTACAGATATAAGCATGGAAATAATTTATTCATGTGAATACATGTATGTGCAGGGAATAATTGTTTTTTCTGTTTTATTTTTTAAATTTTATTTCTTTTTAATTTTGAATTTTATTTTATATTTTTATACAGCAGGTTCTTATTGGTTATCTATTTTATACATATAAATGTATACATGCCAATCCCAGTCTCTCAACTCCTCCCACCACCACCCCCCCAACAGCTTTCCCCCCTTGTTGTCCATACGTTTGTTGTCTACATCTGTTGCTCTATTTATGCCTTGCAAAATGGTTAATCTGTACAGTTTTTCTAGGTTCCACATATATGCATGAATATACAAGATTTGTTTTTCTCTTTCTGACTTACTTCACTCTGTATGACAGTCTCTAGATCCATCGACGTCTCTACAAATGACCCAATTTCATTCCTTTTCATGGCTTAGTAATATTCCATTTTATATATGTACCACAGCTTTATGCATTCGTCTGTCTGTGGGCATTTAGGTTGCTTCCATTACCTCGATATTGTAAATAGTGATGCAATGAACATTGCGGTGAATGACTCTTTTTGATTTATGGTTTTGTCTGGGTATATGTCCAGTACTGGGATTGCTGTATCATATGGTAATTCTATTGTTAGTTTGTTAAGAAATTCCATATTGTTCTCCATAATGACTGTATCAATTTATATTCCCAACAATAGTGGAAGAGGGTTCCTTTTCTCCACACCCTTTCCAGCATTTTTTGTTTGTAGATTTTCTATGATGCCTATTCTACCAGGTGTGAGGTGATACCTCATTGTTGAATCCATTTCGTTGAGCAAGGGGTAGGTCTTGTCTATTACATATTTGGCTTATGGAACGGTATCTGTGCTAATTTCAAACTCTGCTTTTATGCAGCACCCCAACTCACCTTCCCCCTTAAGCAAGCATAAGTTGGTTTTCTAAATTTGAGACCCTGTTCTGTTTTGTAATTCAGTTCATGTGTAGCCAAGTTCACATTCCGTGTATTAGTGATACCTTAGGATGTTTCTTTTTCTGTGTGACTTATTTCACTTAGAATCATCGTGCCTCAATCCACTCATTATGCTGGTACGGGCCTGGTGACATAGATTTCATTGCTGAGTGGTATTCTGTTGTACATAAGTACCGCAACTTCTTTATCCATTATTTGCTCTCTGGGATATTTAACTTGTGCCACAGAAGAGATTCCTGTAAAAAGAGCCGTCCCAAATTTTGGGGTGGCTGTGTCTTTTTGATTTTAATTTCCCTAAGCTATAGGACCATAAGTGGAAGTGTCCTAGGCTCTGTTGCTTTGTTTTTTAGATGTTTCAGGAAACACCATACACTTCTACAGAGCGGCTGTTGGCAATTTACATCCCGCCCATCAGCATAACAAGGCTCCCAGTTCTCCATGGCCTGTCCTGCCTTTCTGGATTTTACACTTTTTTCAGATGGCCCTTTTGACCGGGGGGAAGTGAGACTTCATTGTAGTGCAGATTTCCTTTGCAAGCTTGCTTGGTTGGCCAAAAAGGGCGTATGCGTTTTTTCCTGAATATATTCAGGAAAAAACGCATACGCCCTTTTTGGCCAAGTGCATCATTGTCGACATTCTGCCTCTTTTCCTGTGTTTTAAATGCAATCCAATTCCGATTCCTCCTAAAATCGGTTTCCTGCAATTCTGCCCCGCATTCAAGTCCTCTTGGCAGCCCTACTTCAGTATATTTTCGGACAATAGCTGTCATTTATAAATCTGCAGGTTTGTGAATTACAGTGCCCCTGAGCTCCTTTCTTCAATTCGCTTTCTTGTGAGCTGGCCGCAACACCGCAGGATGGCTTCAGGCCCTAATCTGGTTCCGGCACGGCACGCTGAGCCTTTGGTTAATTCCTCTTCCTGGTGGGAAATGAGAGTTAAATTTGCCCGTCCAGACACCTCCAGCTAGTCTCTCATTGGTTCTCCCTATTCCTGTTCATCTTCCACAGAAATTGCAAACTGGGCCAAACAGGAGGTTAAAGGTGCTAACTCTCCAAGTGGGGAGAGTGTTAGTAAAGCGTCTGGAATGTTGCACCCGAGTACCAGGGAACGAAAAGTGAGACACATTTGAACACGGTTCTCGATCACACGGTGGATCATACTCTGGGTTCCACATGCATGTTTTAGCTGAAGGAAGAATCCCTTAAACCTGGAGAGTTGAGACCCATGGAATGGGTACCATGCAATATGACTTCAAAGGGTCTGCATTTGCTCACCGAACCTCACCAATCTTATGAGCCCCAAGTGTCCAGCCTTATGTGTCACCCAGCTCTGGGTGTAGATATGGTAAATGCAGGTTGCCTCAGAAGCCTTGAATGAATTACTTAAGTATTGCTCTCTATTTCACTGTCATTGTGTTTTGTTTAAGAAATTTATTTTTAATATGGGATTTAGCTGATTTTCACTGCTTTAATGCCGCTGTACACACTCTTGATTCTCTTACAGAGATATATAAATCCATAGCTTTTATGATTCTTACTAGGCAGGTATATTCCTAGGCGTTGAATATGGGGTGTTGAGTCCATTTCGTTGAGCAAGGAGTAGCTCTTGTCTATTCCATATTTGGCTAATAGAACTTTATCTGTGCTCATTTCAATCTCTGGTTTTATGCAGCACCCCAACTCACCTTTCCCCTTAAGCAAGCATAAGTTGGTTTTCTAAATTTGAGACCCTGTTCTGTTTTGGAATTCAGTTCCTGTGTAGCCAAGTTTACATTCCGTGTATTAGTGATATCTTATGATGTTTCTTTCTCTGTGTGACTTATTTCAGTTAGATTCATCGTACTTAATCCACTCATTATGCTGCTACGGGCCTGATGACATAGATTTCATTGCTGAGTGATATTGCATTGTACATAAGTACCACAACTTCTTTATCCATTTTTCACTTTCTGCGATATTGAACTTGTACCGTATATGAGGTTCTTGTAAACAAAGCCATCCCAAACTTTGGGGTGGCTGTGTCTTTTTGATTTTAATTTCCCTAAACTATAGGACCATAAGTGGAAGTGCCCTAGGCTCTGTTGCTTTGTTTTTTAGATGTTTCAGGAAACACCATACACTTCTCCAGAGTGGCTGTTGGCAATTTACATCCCGCCCATCAGCATAACAAGGCTCCCAGTTCTCCATGGCCTCTCCTGCCTTTCTGGATTTTACACTTTTTTCAGATGGCCCTTTTGACCAGGGGAAAGTGAGACTTCATTGTAGTGCAGATTTCCTTTGCAAGCTTGCTTGGTTGGCCAAAAAGTGTGTATGCGTTTTTTCCTGACTATATTCAGGAAAAAACTCATACGCCCTTTTTGGCCAAGTGCATCACTGTCGAGGTTCTGACTCTCTTCATATGTTTTAAATGCAATTCCAGTGTACCTCCTGAAATCGGTTTCCTGCAATTCTGCCTTGCTTTCAATGCTTCTTCATAGCCTTACCTCAATATATTTTTTGAAAATAGTTGGCCTTTATAACTCTGCAGGTTTTTGAATTGCAGTGGCCCTTAGCTCCATTTTTCAGCTCTTATTTTTGTGATCTTGCCCCATAACCACAGGATTCCTTGAAGCTCTATTCTTCTTCTGGGGCACCTTGCTGTGCCTTTGGTTAATTCTTCTTACTGATGTGAAATTAGAGTGACATGTGCCCATTGAAACCACTACAGCTAGTTTCTCACTGGTTCCCCCTATTCCCATTCATCCTCCGCACTAACTGCAGACTGTGCGATACCAGAACTTAAAGGCATTGACTCTCCATGTGGGGATGTTGTTAGTAAAGCGGCTGGAATGTCGATCCGGAGCCCCAGGAGAGGAAAAATGAGGTGTGTTTTAGAAACCTTTCCCGATCATATGGTATACCAGTCGCTGGGTTTCCCAAGCATGGTTTAGCTGGAGGAAGATTCCCTTCAACCTGGAGTGTTGGGACCCTTGGAATGAGTAGCATGAAGTATTGCATTAAACTTTCGGCAGTTGCTCACCAAAGCTCACCAATCCTCTCAGCCCCAAGTGTCCAGCCTTATGTCTTATCCAGCTGTGGGTTTATATGTGGTCAATCCAGGTTGCATCACAGCCCCTGAGCGAATTTTGTAAGAATTTTTCTCTCTTTCATTGTTTCAGCGTTTTGTTTTTAAAATTTATTTCTATAATGGGGTTTAGCTCATTTTCACTGCTGTGTTTGTGCCGCTCTGCACACACTTGATTCCCTTATGGAGATATATCAATACATGGGTTTTAAGATTCTTATTACTCAGATATATTTCTCTGTGGTGTATAGGGTGTGTTGAGGCCAGTTCATTGAGCAAGGTGTAGATCTTGTCTAATACCTATTTGGTTTATTGAACGGTATCTGTGCTAATTTCAAACTCTGGTTTTATGCATCACCCCACCTCTCCTTTCCCCTTAAGCTGACATAAGTGTGTTTTCTAAATGTGAGACACTGTTCTGTTCTGTAATTCATTTCTTGTGCAGCCATATTTACCCTCCCTCTATAAGTGATATCTTATGATATGTTTCTTTTTCTGTTTGACTTATTTCAAGTAGTATTATCGGACCTAAATCCACTCTTTATCCTTCTACTAGCCTTATTACATTGATTTCATGGTGAAGAGATATTCCATTGTACATAAGTACCACATCTTCTTTATCCATTGTTCTCTTTCCTGGGATATTTAAGGTGTACTGAAGTTGAGGTTCTTGTAAACAGAGTAGCCCTAAACTGTGGTGTGCTTGTGTCTTGTTGATTTTTAGACTTCCCTAGATATACTCCCATGATTGGAAGTGTCCTATGCTCTGTAGCTCTGTTTTTTAGATGATTTAGGAACCACCATACACTTCTCCAGAGTGGCTCTCGGCAGTTCACACACTGCCCATCAGCGTATAAAGGCTCCCTGTTCTCCATGGCCTGTCCTGCATTTCTGGTTTTTACAATTTTTTAGGATGGCCCTTTTGACCGGTGGGAAGTGAGACTTCTTTGTTGTGCACATTTGCATTGCTTGCTTGCTTCGTTGCCCATAAAGTGCGTATGCGTTTTTTCCTGGATATAATCAGGAAAAAACGCATACGCCCTTTTGGGCCAACTGCATCATTGTCGAAATTCTGCCGCTTTTCATGTGCGTTAAAGACGAGTCCAATCTATCTCTTGAAATCTGTTTCTTGCAATTCTGTCTTGCATTCAGATCCTCTTCTTTGCCTTACCTCAACATATTTTTGGACGTTAGTTTTCATTTATAACTCTGCAGGTTTGTGAATTGCAGTGACCCTGAGCTCCATTTTTTAAGTTGCTCTTTTGTGAGCTGGCCTCAAACCCGCAGGATTGCTTCAGGCCCTATTTTGGCTCCGGCGAGGCAGGCTGAGCCTTTCTTTAATTCTTATTCTTAATGGGAAATTAGAGTGATATGTGCCCGTCCAAACCCCTACAACTATTCTCTCATTGGTTCCCCTTCTTCCCGTTCATCCTCCTCACAATTTGCAAAATGTGTGAAACAGAAGTTTAAATGTGCTGATTCTCCAAGTGGGGAGATTCTAAGTAACGTGGCTGGAATGGTGAACAGGAGCACCAGGAGAGGATAAATGAGGTGCATTTTAGACACTTCTCCCGATCACATGGTGTACAGTCCTCTGGGTTTTCCATGCATGTTTTAGCTGTAGGAAGATCCCTTGAACCTGCAGATTTGGGACCCATTGAATGGGTACTAGGTAGTATTACTTTAAAGGGTGTGCATTTCCTCACCCAACCTCACATTTCTCTTAGCGCAAACAGTTTCCAGCCTTATGTCTCATCCTGCTGTGGGTCTAGATGTGTTCAATCCATGTTGCATCACCGTCCCTGAGGAAAAGTTGTAAGAGGTTTTCTCTGTCTCTCTGTCGTTTATTTTTTTCAATTTATTACTATATTGGTTACAGCTGATTTTCAAAGCTCTGTTTCTTGCTGCTGTACATCCACTTGATTCACGTACAGAGAGACATCAATAAATTCTTTTTCAGATTCTTACCAGTAGTATATATTCTTTTCCGGTGACTTGAGTGTGCTGAGTGCAGTTCTTTTAGCTACCGTGTAGGCCTTGTTGATTATCAGTTTGGTATTTGGAATGGTATCTTTGCTAATTTCAACCTCCTGGATGATGCCTCACCCCTCCCCACCTTTCCCGTTTAGCAGCCTTATGCGTGTTTTCTACATATTTGACTATGTTTTTGTTTTGTAATTTATTTCATGTGTAGCCATTTTGGATTCCACCTTTAAGTGATATCTTATGATATGTGTCTTTTTCTTTTTGAATTCTGTCACTTAGAATGATCATACGTAACTCCTCTGGAGTTGTTACAACTGGCCATATTTCATTGATTTCCAGGCTGAATAATATTCCACTCTACCTAAGTACCACATCTCTATCCATTTTTTCCCTCCAGAGACATTTAAGTTATATCCTAGTCGAGGATCTTTTAAACAGAGAGGGGGTAAACATTGGGGTGCCTGTGTCCTCTCGATTTTTGTTTTTCCCAAGATATACGCCCATGAGTGCAAGTGCCCTATGCTCTGTAGCTCATTTTTTAGATGCTTTAGTAAACACAATACACTTCTCCAGAATGGCCGTTGGCAATATACATTTCCACTATAAGTCTCACAGGGCTCCCTCTTCTCCTTGCCCTGTCCTGCATTTCTGTTGTTTACGCTTTATGAGGATGGCTCTTCTGACTGATGCGAAGTGATATCTTTTGTAGTATTGACTTCCAGTGCCCACCTGTTTGGTTGGCTAAAAAAGTGTATGCCCTTTTCTTGAATATATACAGAAAAAAACGCATACACCCTTTTTGGCCAACTGCAATGTTGGCAATGTTCAGCTCCTTTTCTTGTGCTTAATGGCGAGTCCTTTCTACCTCCTCAAATCCCTTTCCTGCCATTCTCCCTTGTTTACAAGTCCTTTTCTCTGACTTTCCTCAAGACATTTTTCAGTGATGGATATTTTCAACTCTGCAGTTTTGTGAATTTTACTGCCCCTGAGTTCCATTGTTCAACTTGTGTTTATGGGAACTGGCCACAAAGCAGCGGGATTTCCTCAAGCCCTATACTGTTTCCATGGGCAACCCTAGCCTTTGGTCAATTCGTCTTCCTGATTGGAAATTAGAGTGACATGTGCCTGTCTGAACACCTAGGACTTGTCTCTCTTTGTTCCTCATCCTTCCGCTTCATCCTCTGAACAAATTCCAAACTGTACGCAACAGGATGTTGACAGTGCTGACATCTCCAAGTGGGGAGACTGTTAGTAAAGACGCTGGAGGGGTGAACCCGAGCACCAGGAGATGAGGAGATGAGATGCCTTTTCCAAACTCTTCCCGATCAGACGGTATACCATCCTCTGGGTGTGACAGACATGTTTTAGCAGTAGGAAGAGTCCCATTCATGTAAGGAGAACACCAGGGCTTTTTCAAAATCAGTGTCTCCCCGAAACCCAAACTGGGGAAGTTTTTAAGCTACGGCTACACATATGTTCATTAAGGGCCTTGGGAAGTAGGCAGAGTCCAAACTTTAGATGATTGAAGTCTTCAGGGTCAGAAGCACTCACCACCAGCTTCCCTTAGGCTACACTTTAACTGTCATTGATAGATGATGTCAATAAAAATATCTATTCTTTTTCAGATTATTTCCCCTTATAGGTTATTGCAAAATGTTGAGTGTAGTTCCCTGTGCTATACAGTAGTTCCTTGTTGATGATCTATTTTATACATAGCAGTGTGTATGTGTTAATTCCAAACTGTTAATTTATCCCTCCTCCCACCTTTCCCCTTTGGTAATAATAAATTATAAGATTTTATACTTCTCAGAAATGGGGGAGCTGAAAGAGAGGTATCATTTTCAATGGAAAAGCATTTAAAACAAGATTGAAGGTTTAACCAAGATTATTAGATGTACATCCTTGGAAAGAAATCACTTCGTTTCTCTAATATTGACCTGACAAATAAGACAAACCTTTTCACTGAACTTGCTTATAAAAAGTGATGGAAATATCAAATGGAAGTGTTAAAAACATCTTATTTTACCCGAGCCTTATACACTGTTCTATGTTAACTACAGTTTGGCTCACACATCTGTTCATTGAGGTTACAATAGTCTCAATTTCTGTTACTGATCCTCCAGAGTGGACCCCAACGAGTGTCCCCCTGCCCAGAGTCATTGGGGCCAACAGATCGAGACTGAGTTTGGTTCACAAGCAAAGGAAACTTTATATTTTGATCAGAGAATGGAGAGGTGAGAGCATGCACTACCCCGTGGGCTGTGGGCTGGGCTGCTGTGTAGAGATCCTGTCAGAGTCAGTGGGAGGGAGGGAGGCGGCGGAGCTCTCGAGGGCCGGGTTGGCTGTAGCTCAGGCTCTATATCGTGGAGTCTGCACTGGGCCCCAGGAGCTGAGGTGTCGACCCAGCCATTCTGCACTAGGAAATCTGGTCTGAAGTGCCGGGTGTGGAACCTCTGCATGCGGGACCCTAGGAGCACGTGAAATTAGACAAAGCACAAAGGATAAAAAAGGTTAGACTTGACTTTATTGCCCAGATTCTATTTTTATCTCCCAGGGATTTTTAATGGGCTTTGCTGGGGACAAACCCCTCCTCTGCCTTTTGTCCCGTTCCTCATTCTTGGAGTGCTGAGGGTGCAGACCCTTCTTCTGTAACTGCTGAGTGCTGAGTTGGGAGCCCTCATACCCTGGGGCGAGGGTCAGAGCTTCTCCCCAGCAGCCTCCCGGTGACGTTGATTGTCCCCAGGACCCCTGTCTCCCTGCTCGTCCGCCTGAGCACCAGCATTGGAAGTGTTATAGATTCTAATGACCTTTAAGGGTCCAGGAAAGAGATGTGCAGAGACGCTGTGGGGGCCGGTTTCACCCCGCCCCACATTTGTTCGGCCACCTTAGGCTGACCGTTTCTGCCAGCCTAGATGCTCTGACCAGTAGTCTGCGCTTTCTTCAATTAGGCCCCTGAATTAACGTACAAACAGCACCAGGTGTCAGAGCCCTGCCCGCTCAACTCCCAGACAGTCCAGGGTCAGTGGTGATCAAGGACCATGATGGCCACTGAGTCAACAGCCTTTTGAAGTAAACAGGAGTCCAGCCGGTCTTATTGGCCACCATCATCACGGTGTCTGTAGGCTTTTCTATGGTGACAGTGTGGTATACTGTTCCCCCGCCAAGATTATTAGCTCCCCTCTGGGTGCAGTAAGTCCTGCAAGCAGTAGTCTACTCTTTTGGGACACACTCTTGTTGTTTTATGAGAGAAACTCCAGGTCAAGTGATGTTCACACGAGTCGTCATGGTGCCCTGTTGCCCCCGGTTATCTCTCTGGATGTTGGAGTTGGAGGGCCTCCTCACTCGAGGTCGGTGTGCCCACGGAGCGAACCCTGCAACTTCAGGGCATGGTTGGTGGTTAGGATCACCACGTGGGGTCCTTTTCCCTTAGGAGGGAGGTGGCCTTTTGGGCTGCTGATTTCCAGGTTTTTAGATACCGCCAGCATCTTGGCCAGATGTGGCAGTGGGCCAAGCCCCTTAGTGACCGTAGTTTATCCTACCTGGATGGCATTCTTGCATTGTTCCATTTCAAGTGGTCCCAGTTTTTGCACTAATTCTCCAATGGTGATTCACCTTTCACCGGGAATGTAAAGGTCAAAGGGTTTAGCTAAATTAGGGAGTTCCAGGGCAAGGGTCTGAATTGACTGCTCTTTCCATTCTTGAAAAGCCACTTCTGGATTCTATTCAAAAGGATCATCATCTTTTCCTTTCGGTGTTTCATATAGAGGCCCAGCTAGTAGACTGTAGTTAGGGATCCAGAAGCAGCAAACCCTGGCCTCCCCAGGCTGTCTTCTTGTTTTAGAAAGGGGTAAGGCTGAAAACGGTTTCTTCCCTTTCCTGGGATGGGCTTCTCCGACCTTCTGTGAGAATGAAGCCCAGGCAGGTCACTGCAGTCTGTGATATTTGAGCTTTTTCTTGGACAACTTCTATCCTTTATTGGCTTGGTAGTTCAGAGGCCTCCTTAGTAGGGCTGGCGATCAGAATGTCGTCTGCATATTGAAGGAGGGTTTCCTTTTCCAGAGGCAGAACTTTTAGGTCTTTAGCTAAGCTTTCCCCAAAGATGGTGTGGGAATTTTTGCACCCTTGGGGCCAGACGGCCCGGAAGTATTGTTTTAGTTGTATGTTGAGTCCTGCCACTCACAAGCCAAAATTTCTTGTGACTCTGGGACTAATGGAATACAAAAGAAGGCATCATTGAAGACTAATACAGAATACCATGTCCTGGTGGTTGGTAGAATGACCAGCAGGGTGTAGGAATTAGGAGCAACTGGAGGTATATCCTTGGTGGCTTCACTGACTGTCCTGACATCCTTTACCAGGTCCCCAGCAGCCCATGGGGTTCTCGTGGTCAGACCAATCGCAGAATATGGAGCTCACCTGGGCAGGTACCCCACCCCCACCCCAGCCCACGGAGCTCTCGTGGTCAGGCCCCTCCCAGGATACAGAGCTACCCTTGCAGGTACCGTGGCAGGGCTGGGCACACAGGAACCGTGCACATAGCCCTCATTGCAGAGCACCCCCAGCTCACCTGTCGCTCAGAGCTGACACAGAGCACCTCAGAGCAGGACTTGAACTAACAAACAGCAGCTGCGACAGGTCTGTGACCCTGGGCATCACTCCGTGAGGCCTCCCTCCACCTGGTCTTCCAGAGACTTCCACTGCACCCGGGGCACCAGGCCTCTGTCTCCAACCACCACCCACCCCTCCTCTCCCTGACTCCTGGGTTCCTCTCATTAGGAGAGGGTTTTCTTGAAGTTGTCTCCCACTCATGGGCCAGATAAAATGATTAGAAAACAAGCCAATGCTGCAGCCTCTTGTCTATCCTGACTCTCAGGAGCCCACACCTGTTCCTTGGACCTGGCCGGTTCAGCAAGTTCCATTTTCTGCAACTTTGAGCCCCTGAGGGGTGATGATTGGCTGACCTGGGCAGCCTTACCGTGCCGGCCAGCCCTCCCCAGGTGTGCCTGGGTTGAGATCAATATAAATACCACTCCAGGCAGCAAGAGCCCCTGCAGCCGTGCCTGACACCATTTTCTCTGCCCTGTCAGCAGTCTCGGGGCTGGGCTGCTGGGAGGGAGTGAGAGGCCACGGCTTTGTGGGTGGCCCAGTGTGAGTGGGGCTCTGCTGGACTTTCTGCAGCAGTTGCCAGGCTGCCACCTGCTAAAGAAGAGGATGTGTCACCCATACCTGCTGCTGGAATTTCTCCCTGGGCAGAGGTGAGGAAGGAAAAAAGCAGTGGGGGCAGGGACAGGACGGGTATCTCAGGCAGGGAAATGGAAATCTTCCAGAAGAGCACCCAGGGCCAGGACCATCCTGGCTGGCCTGCAGGCACCAAGTCGGCCGGCATGCTGTCACTCATGTGGCTCTATGGCCCTTCCTCTAGGCTTTCAAGTCCTTGTATATATTCAGGTGTTTTACCTGGGACGGGTGGGAATAGTTCAGCAGCAACTGACCTGGGGCTCAGCTCACGTTTACTCACAGATGCCTCGGCATGGTGCCCCAGCTTTGCAATGAGGACGCTTGTTGCGTGGGGGCTGCTGGCTGAATGGGAGACGATTCCCCACCACTGACCAACTTCAGAATTGTTTACAACTGGAGCAAGTGCCCTGATACTGTTTTCCTCTGTGTAACTGGTGGGTTCTGTGTTTTTTTTCTCTTTTTCGTTTTTGGTTCAAGGTAGATTTTATTCCTCTTTTTTGTATTTACAGATATAAGCATGGAAATAATTTATTCATATGAATACATGTATGTGCAGGGAATAATTGTTTATTCTGTTTTATTTTTAAAATTTTATTTCTTTTTAATTTTGAATTTTATTTTATATTTTTATACAGCAGGTTCTTATTGGTTATCTATTTTATACATATAAATGTATACATGCCAATCCCAGTCTCTCAACTCCTCCCACCACCAAACCCCAACAGCTTTCCCCCTTGTTGTCCATACGTTTGTTGTCTACATCTGTTGCTCTATTTATGCCTTGCAAAATGGTTAATCTGTACAGTTTTTCTAGGTTCCACATATATGCATGAATATACAAGATTTGTTTTTCTCTTTCTGACTTACTTCACTCTGTATGACAGTCTCTAGATCCATCGACGTCTCTACAAATGACCCAATTTCATTCCTTTTCATGGCTTAGTAATATTCCATTTTATATATGTACCACAGCTTTATGCATTCGTCTGTCTGTGGGCATTTAGGTTGCTTCCATTACCTCGATATTGTAAATAGTGATGCAATGAACATTGCGGTGAATGACTCTTTTTGATTTATGGTTTTGTCTGGGTATATGTCCAGTACTGGGATTGCTGTATCATATGGTAATTCTATTGTTAGTTTCTTAAGAAATTCCATATTGTTCTCCATAATGACTGTATCAATTTATATTCCCAACAATAGTGGAAGAGGGTTCCTTTTCTCCACACCCTTTCCAGCATTTTTTGTTTGCAGATTTTCTATGATGCCTATTCTACCAGGTGTGAGGTGATACCTCATTGTTGAATCCATTTCGTTGAGCAAGGGGTAGGTCTTGTCTATTACATATTTGGATTATGGAACGGTATCTGTGATAATTTCAAACTCTGCTTTTATGCAGCACCCCAACTCACCTTCCCCCTTAAGCAGGCTTAAGTTGGTTTTCTAAACTTGAGACCATGTTCTGTTTTGTAATTCAGTTCATGTGTAGCCAAGTTCACATTCCGTGTATTAGAGATACCTTATGATGTTTCTTTTTCTGTGTGACTTATTTCACTTAGAATCATCGTGCCTCAATCCACTCATTATGCTGGTACGGGCCTGGTGACATAGATTTCATTGCTGAGTGGTATTCTGTTGTACATAAGTACCGCAACTTCTTTATCCATTATTTGCTCTCTGGGATATTTAACTTGTGCCGCAGAAGAGATTCCTGTAAAAAGAGCCGTCCCAAATTTTGGGGTGGCTGTGTCTTTTTTATTTTAATTTCCCGAAGCTATAGAACCATAAGTGGAAGTGCCCTAGGCTCTGTTGCTTTGTTTTTTAGATGTTTCAGGAAACACCATACACTTCTCCCGTGTGTCTGTTGGCAATATACATCCCGCCCATCAGCATAACAAGGCTCCCAGGTCTCCATGGCCTGTTCTGCCTTTCTGGGTTTTACACTTTTTTCAGATGGCCCTTTTGACCGGGGGGAAGTGAGACTTCATTGTAGTGCAGATTTCCTTTGCAAGCTTGCTTGGTTGGCCAAAAAGGGCGTATGCGTTTTTTCCTGAATATATTCAGGAAAAAACGCATACGCCCTTTTTGGCCAAGTGCATCATTGTGGACGTTCTGCCTCTTTTCCTATGCTTTCAATGCAATTCCAGTCTACCTCCTGAAATCGGTTTCATGCAATTCTGCCCCGCTTTCAAGTCCTCTTGGCAGCCTTACTTCAGTATATTTTTGGACGATAGCTGTCATTTATAACTCTGCAGGTTTGTGAATTACAGAGCCCCTGAGCTCCTTTCTTCAACTCGCTTTCTTGTGAGCTGGCCGAAACACCGCAGGATTGCTTCAGGCCCTAATCTGGTTCCGGCACGGCACGCTGAGCCTTTGGTTAATTCCTCTTCCTAGTGGGAAATGAGAGTTAAATTTGCCCGTTCAGACACCTCCAGCTAGTCTCTCATTGGTTCTCCCTATTCCTGTTCATCTTCCGCAGAAATTGCAAACTGGGCCAAACAGGAGGTTAAAGGCACTGACTCTCCAAGTGGGGAGAGTGTTAGTAAAGCGTCTGGAATGTTGCACCCGAGTACCAGGGGACGAAAAGTGAGACATATTTGAACACGTCTCCCGATCACATGGTTGATCATACTCTGGGTTCCACATGCATGTTTTAGCAGAAGGAAGAATACCTTAAACCTGGAGAGTTGAGACCCGTGGAATGGGTACCATGCAATATGACTTCAAAGGGTCTTCATTTGCTCACCGAACCTCTCCAATCCTATCACTGCTGCATTTATGCCCCAGTAAACACGCTTGATTCTCTTTTGGAGACATAGCAATCCCTAGGTTTTGAGATACTTACTAGTCAGGTACATTCTTAGGCGTTTAATATGGGGAGTTGAGTCCATTTCGTTGAGCAAGGAGTACCTCTTGTCTATTCCATATTTGGCTTAAGGAACTTTATTTGTGCTCATTTCAATCTCTGGTTTTATGCAGCACCCCAAGTCACCTTTCCCCTTAAGCAAGCATAAGTTGGTTTTCTAAATTTGAGACCCTGTTCTGTTTTGGAATTCAGTTCCTGTGTAGGCAAGTTTACATTCCGTGTATTAGTGATATCTTATGATGTTTCTTTTTCTCTGTGACTTATTTCAGTTAGAATCATCGTACCTGAATCCACTCATTGTGCTGCTACGGGCCTGATGACAGATTTCATTGCTCAGTGATACTGCATTGTACGTAAGTACCACAAATTCTTTATCCATTTTTCACTTTCTGCGATATTGAACTTGTACCGTAAATGAGGTCCTTGTAAACAGAGCCATCCCAAACTTTGGGGTGGCTGTGTCTTTTTGATTTTAATTTCCCTAAGCTACAGGACCATAAGTGGAAGTGCCCTAGGCTCTGTTGCTTTGTTTTTTAGATGTTTCAGGAAACACCATACACTTCTCCCAAGTGGCTCTTGGCAATTTACATCCCGCCCATCAGCATAACAATGCTCCCAGTTCTCCATGGCCTGTCCTGCCTTTCTGGATTTTACACATTTTTCAGATGGCCCTTTTGACTGGGGGGAAGTGAGACTTCATTGTAGTGCAGATTTCCTTTGCAAGCTTGCTTGGTTGGCCAAAAAGTGCGTATGCGTTTTTTCCTGAATATATTCAGGAAAAAACGCATACGCCCTTTTTGGCCAAGGGCATCATTGTGGACGTTCTGCCTCTTTTCCTATGCTTTCAATGCAATTCCAGTCTACCTCCTGAAATCGGTTTCCTGCAATTCTGCCCCGCTTTCAAGTCCTCTTGGCAGCCTTACTTCAGTATATTTTTGGACGATAGCTGTCATTTATAACTCTGCAGGTTTGTGAATTACAGTGCCCCTGAGCTCCTTTCTTCAACTCGCTTTCTTGTGAGCTGGCCGCAGCACCGCAGGATGGCTACAGGCCCTAATCTGGTTCCGGCACGGCACGCTGAGCCTTTGGTAAATTAGTCTTCCTGGTGGGAAATGAGAGTTAAATTTGCCCGTCCAGACACCTCCAGCTAGTCACTCATTGGTTCTCCCTATTCCTGTTCATCTTCCGCAGAAATTGCAAACTGGACCAAACAGGAGGTTAAAGGCACTGACTCTCTAAGTGGGGAGAGTGTTAGTAAAGCGTCTGGAATGTTGCACCCGAGTACCAGGGTAGGAAAACTGAGACATATTTGAACACGTCTCCCGTTCACATGGTTGACGATACTCTGGGTTCCACATGCATGTTTTAGCTGAAGGAAGAATACCTTAAACCTGGAGAGTTGAGACCCGTGTAATGGGTACCATGCAATATGACTTCAAAGGGTCTTCATTTGCTCACCGAACCTCTCCAATCCTATCACTGCTGCATTTATGCCCCTGTACACACGCTTGATTCTCTTTCGGAGACATAGCAATCCGTAGGTTTTAAGATACTTACTAGTCAGGTACATTCTTAGGCGTTTAATATGTGGTGTTGAGTCCATTTCGTTGAGCAAGGAGTAGCTGTTGTCTATTCCATATTTGGCTTAAGGAACTTTATCTGTGCTCATTTCAATCTCTGGTTTTATGCAGCAACCCAACTCACCTTTCCCCTTAAGCAAGCATAAGTTGGTTTTCTAAATTTGAGACCCTGTTCTGTTTTGGAATTCACTTCCTGTGTAACCAAGTTTACATTCCGTGTATTAGTGATATCTTATGATGTTTCTTTTTCTGTGTGACTTATTTCAGTTAGAATCATCGTACCTGAATCCACTCATTATGCTGCTACGGGCCTGATGACATAGATTTCATTGCTGAGTGATACTGCATTGTACGTAAGCACCACAAGTTCTTTATGCATTTTTCACTTGCTGTGATATTGAACTTGTACGGTAAACGAGGTTCTTGTAAACAGGAGTCCCAAACATTGGGGTGGCTGTGTCTTTTTGATTTTAATTTCCCTAAACTATAGGACCATAAGTGGAAGTGCCCTAGGCTCTGTTGCTTTGTTTTTTAGATGTTTCAGGAAACACCATACACTTCTCCCGAGTGTCTGTTGGTAATTTACATCCCGCCCATCAGCATAACAAGGCTCCCAGTTCTCCAAGGCCTGTCCTGCCTTTCTGGATTTTACACTTTTTTCAGATGGCCCTTTTGACCGGGGGGAAGTGAGACTTCATTGTAGTGCAGATTTCCTTTGCAAGCTTGCTTGGTTGGCCAAAAAGGGCGTATGCGTTTTTTCCTGAATATATTCAGGGAAAAACGCATACGCCCTTTTTGGCCAAGTGCATCATTGTGGACGCTCTGCCTCTTTTCCTATGCTTTCAATGCAATTCCAGTCTACCTCCTGAAATCAGTTTCCTGCAATTCTGCCCCGCTTTCAAGTCCTCTTGGCAGCCTTACTTCAGTATATTTTTGGAGGATAGCTGTCATTTATAACTCTGCAGGTTTGTGAATTACAGTGCCTCTGAGCTCCTTTCTTCAACTCGCTTTCTTGTGAGCTGGCCGCAACACCACAGGATGGCTTCAGGCCCTAGTCTGGTTCCGGCACGGCACGCTGAGCCTTTGGTTAATTGCTCTTCCTGGTGGGAAATGAGAGATAAATTTGCCCGTCCAGACACCTCCAGCTAGTCTCTCATTGGTTCTCGCTATTCCTGTACATCTTCTGCAGAAATTGCAAACTGGGCCAAACAGGAGGTTAAAGGGACTGACTCTCCAAGTCGGGAGAGTGTTAGTAAAGCGTCTGGAATGTTGCACCCGAGTACCAGGGTACGAAAACTGAGACATATTTGAACACGTCTCGCGATCACATGGTTGATCATACTCTAGGATCCCCATGCATGTTTTAGCTGAAGGAAGAATACCTTAAACCTGGGTAGTTGAAACCTGTGGAATGGGTACCATGTAATATGACTTCAAAGGGTCTTCATTTGCTCACCGAACCTCTCCAATCCTATCACTGCTGCGTTTATGCCCCTGTACACATGCTTGATTCTCTTTCGGAGACATAGAAATCCATAGGTTTTAAGATACTTACTAGTCAGGTACATTCTTAGGCGTTTAATATGGGGTGTTGAGTCCATTTCGTTGAGTAAGGAGTAGCTCTTGTCTATTCCATATTTGGCTTAAGAACTTTACCTGTGCTCATTTCAATCTCTGGTTTTATGCAGCACCCCAACTCACCTTTCCCCTTAAGCAAGCATAAGTTGGTTTTCTAAATTTGAGACCCTGTTCTGTTTTGGAATTCAGTTCCTGTGTAACCAAGTTTACATTCCGTGTATTAGTGATATCTTATGATGTTTCTTTTTCTGTGTGACTTATTTCAGTTAGAATCATCGTACCTGAATCCACTCATTATGCTGCTACGGGCCTGATGACATAGATTTCATTGCTGAGTGATACTGCATTGTACGTAAGTACCACAAGTTCTTTATGCATTTTTCACTTGCTGTGATATTGAACTTGTACGGTAAACGAGGTTCTTGTAAACAGAGGCGTCCCAAACATTGGGGTGGCTGTGTCTTTTTGATTTTAATTTCCCTAAGCTATAGGACCATAAGTGGAAGTGCCCTAGGCTCTGTTGCTTTGTTTTTCAGATGTTTCAGGAAACACCATACACTTCTCCCGAGTGTCTGTTGGCAATTTACATCCCGCCCATCAGCATAACAATGCTCCCATTTCTCCATGGCCTGTCCTGCCTTTCTGGATTTTACAATTTTTTCAGATGGCCCTTTTGACCGGGGGGAAGTGAGACTTCATTGTAGTGCAGATTTCCTTTGCAAGCTTGCTTGGTTGGCCAAAAAGGGCGTATGCGTTTTTTACTGAATATATTCAGGAAAAAACGCATACGCCCTTTTTGGCCAAGTGCATCATTGTGGACGCTCTTCCTCTTTTCCTATGCTTTCAATGCAATTCCAGTCTACCTCCTGAAATCGGTTTCCTGCAATTCTGCCCCGCTTTCAAGTCCTCTTGGCAGCCTTACTTCAGTATATTTTTGGACGATAGCTGTCATTTATAACTCTGCAGGTTTGTGAATTACAGAGCCCCTGAGCTCCTTTCTTCAACTCGCTTTCTTGTGAGCTGGCCGAAACACCGCAGGATTGCTTCAGGCCCTAATCTGGTTCCGGCACGGTACGCTGAGCCTTTGGTTAATTCCTCTTCCTAGTGGGAAATGAGAGTTAAATTTGCCCGTTCAGACACCTCCAGCTAGTCTCTCATTGGTTCTCCCTATTCCTGTTCATCTTCCGCAGAAATTGCAAACTGGGCCAAACAGGAGGTTAAAGGCACTGACAATCCAAGTGGGAAGAGTTTTAGTAAAGCGTCTGGAATGTTGCACCCGAGTACCAGGGGAGGAAAACTGAGACATATTTGAACACGTCTTCCGTTCACACGGTTGATTATACTCTGGGTTCCACATGCATGTTTTAGCTGAAGGAAGAATACCTTAAACCTGGGTAGTTGAAACCTGTGGAATGGGTACCATGCAATATGACTTCAAAGGGTCTTCATTTGCTCACCGAACCTCTCCAATCCTATCACTGCTGCGTTTATGCCCCTGTACACATGCTTGATTCTCTTTCGGAGACATAGCAATCCATAGGTTTTAAGATATTTACTAGTCAGGTACATTCTTAGGCATTTAATGTGCGTTGTTGAGTCCATTTCGTTGAGCAAGGAGTAGCTCTTGTCTATTCCATATTTGGCTTAAGGAACTTTATCTGTGCTCATTTCAGTCTCTGGTTTTATGCAGCACCCCAACTCACCTTTACCCTTAAGCAAGCATAAGTTGGTTTTCTAAATTTGAGACCCTGTTCTGTTTTGGAATTCAGTTCCTGTGTAACCAAGTTTACATTCCGTGTATTAGTGATATCTTATGATGTTTCTTTTTCTGTGTGACTTATTTCAGTTAGAATCATCGTACATGAATCCACTCATTATGCTGCTAAGGACCTGATGACATAGATTTCATTGCTGAGTGATATTGCTTTGTAAATAAATACCACAACTTCTTTATCCATTTTTCACTTTCTGCGATGTTGAACTTGTACTGTAAACGAGGTTCTTGTAAACAGAGGCGTCCCAAACTTTGTGGTGGCTGTGTCTTTTTGATTTTAATTTCCCTAAGCTATAGGACCATAAGTGGAAGTGCCCTAGGCTCTGTTGCTTTGTTTTTTAGATGTTTCAGGAAACACCATACACTTCTCCCGAGTGTCTGTTGGCAATTTACATCCCGCCCATCAGCATAACAAGGCTCCCAGTTCTCCATGGCCTGTCCTGCCTTTCTGGATTTTACACTTTTTTCAGATGGCCCTTTTGACCGGGGGGAAGTGAGACTTCATTGTAGTGCAGATTTCCTTTGCAAGCTTGCTTGGTTGGCCAAAAAGGGCGTATGCGTTTTTTCCTGAATATATTCAGGAAAAAACGCATACGCCCTTTTTGGCCAAGTGCATCATTGTGGACGTTCTGCCTCTTTTCCTATGCTTTCAATGCAATTCCAGTCTACCTCCTGAAATCGGTTTCCTGCAATTCTGCCCCGCTTTCAAGTCCTCTTGGCAGCCTTACTTCAGTATATTTTTGGACGATAGCTGTCATTTATAACTCTGCAGGTTTGTGAATTACAGTGCCCCTGAGCTCCTTTCTTCAACTCGCTTTCTTGTGAGCTGGCCGCAACACCGCAGGATGGTTTCAGGCCCTAATCTGGTTCCGGCACGGCACGCTGAGCCTTTGGTTAATTCCTCTTCCTTGTGGGAAATGAGAGATAAATTTGCCCGTCTAGACACCTCCAGGTAGTCTCTCATTGGTTCTCGCTATTCCTGTTCATCTTCCGCAGAAATTGCAAACTGGGCCAAACAGGAGGTTAAAGGGACTGACTCTCCAAGTCGGGAGAGTGATAGTAAAGCGTCTGGAATGTTGCACCCGAGTACCAGGGTACGAAAACTGAGACATATTTGAACACGTTTCCCGATCACATGGTTGATCATACTCTAGGTTCCACATGCATGTTTTAGCTGAAGGAAGAATACCTTAAACCTGGGTAGTTGAAACCTTTGGAATGGGTACCATGCAATATGACTTCAAAGGGTCTTCATTTGCTCACCGAACCTCTCCAATCCTATCACTGCTGCGTTTATGCCCCTGTACACATGCTTGATTCTCTTTCGGAGACATAGCAATGCATAGGTTTTAAGATACTTACAAGTCAGGTACATTCTTAGGCGTTTAATATGCGGTGTTGAGTCCATTTCGTTGAGCAAGGAGTAGCTCTTGTCTATTCCATATTTGGCTTAGGGAACTTTATCTGTGCTCATTTCAATCTCTGGTTTTATGCAGCACCCCATCTCACCTTTCCCCTTAAGCAAGCATAAGTTGGTTTTCTAAATTTGAGACCCTGTTCTGTTTTGGAATTCAGTTCCTGTGTAGCCAAGTTTACATTCCTTGTATTAGTGATATCTTATGATATTTCTTTTTCTGTGTGACTTATTTCAGTTAGAATCATCGTACGTGAATCCACTCATTATGCAGCTACGGGCCTGATGACATAGATTTCATTGCTGAGTGATACTGCATTGTACGTAAGTACCACAAGTTCTTTATCCATTTTTCACTTTCTGTGATATTGAACTTGTACGGTAAACGAGGTTCTTGTAAACAGAGACGTCCCAAACATTGGCGTGGCTGTGTCTTTTTTATTTTAATTTCCCTAAGCTATAGGACCATAAGTGGAAGTGCCCTAGGCTCTGTTGCTTTGTTTTTTAGATGTTTCAGGAAACACCATACACTTCTCCCAAGTGTCTGTTGGCAATTTACATCCCGCCCATCAGCATAACAAGGCTCCCAGTTCTCCATGGCCTGTCCTGCCTTTCTGGATTTTACACTTTTTTCAGATGGCCCTTTTGACCTGGGGGAAGTGAGACTTCATTGTAGTGCAGATTTCCTTTGCAAGCTTGCTTGGTTGGCCAAAAAGGGCGTATGCGTTTTTTCCTGAATATATTCAGGAAAAAACGCATACGCCCTTTTTGGCCAAGTGCATCATTGTGGACGTTCTGCCTCTTTTCCTATGCTTTCAATGCAATTCCAGTCTACCTCCTGAAATTGGTTTCCTGCAATTCTGCCCCGCTTTCAAGTCCTCTTGGCAGCCTTACTTCAGTATATTTTTGGACGATAGCTGTCATTTATAACTCTGCAGGTTTGTGAATTACAGTGCCCCTGAGCTCCTTTCTTCAACTCGCTTTCTTGTGAGCTGGCCGCAGCACCGCAGGATGGCTTCAGGCCCTAATCTGGTTCCGGCATGGCACGCTGAGCCTTTGGTTAATTCCTCTTCCTGGTGGGAAATGAGAGTTAAATTTGCCCGTCCAGACACCTCCAGCTAGTCTCTCATTGTTTCTCGCTATTCCTGTTCATCTTCCGCAGAAATTGCAAACTGGGCCAAACAGGAGGTTAAAGGGACTGACTCTCCAAGTCGGGAGAGTGTTAGTAAAGTGTCTGGAATGTTGCACCCGAGTACCAGGGTACGAAAACTGAGACATATTTGAACACGTCTCCCGATCACATGGTTGATCATACTCTAGGTTCCACATGCATGTTTTAGCTGAAGGAAGAATACCTTAAACCTGGGTAGTTGAAACCTGTGGAATGGGTACCATGCAATATGACTTCAAAGGGTCTTCATTTGTTCACCGAACCTCTCCAATCCTATCACTGCTGCGTTTATGCCCCTGTACACATGCTTGATTCTCTTTCGGAGACATAGCAATCCATAGGTTTTAAGATATTTACTAGTCAGGTACATTCTTAGGCATTTAATGTGCGGTGTTGAGTCCATTTCGTTGAGCAAGGAGTAGCTCTTGTCTATTCCATATTTGGCTTAAGGAACTTTATCTGTGCTCATTTCAGTCTCTGGTTTTATGCAGCACCCCAACTCACCTTTACCCTTAAGCAAGCATAAGTTGGTTTTCTAAATTTGAGACCCTGTTCTGTTCTGTAATTCAGTTCCTGTGTAGCCAAGTTTACATTCCGTGTATTACTGATATCTTATGATGTTTCTTTTTCTGTGTGACTTATTTCAGTTAGAATCATCATACCTGAATCCACTCATTGTGCTGCTATGGGCCTGATGACATAGATTTCATTGCTGAGTGATATTGCTTTGTAAGTAAATACCACAACTTCTTAATCCATTTTTCACTTTCTGCGATGTTGAACTTGTACGGTAAACGAGGTTCTTGTAAACAGAGCCGTTCCAAACTTTGGGGTGACTGTGTCTTTTTGATTTTAATTTCCCTAAGCTATAGGACCATAAGTGGAAGTGCCCTAGGCTCTGTTGCTTTGTTTTTTAGATGTTTCAGGAAACACCATACACTTCTCCCAAGTGTCTGTTGGCAATTTACATCCCGCCCATCAGCATAACAAGGCTCCCAGTTCTCCATGGCCTGTCCTGCCTTTCTGGATTTTACACTTTTCTCAGATGACCCTTTTGACCGGGGGGAAGTGAGACTTCATTGTAGTGCAGATTTCCTTTGCAAGCTTGCTTGGTTGGCCAAAAAGGGCGTATACGTTTTTTCCTGAATATATTCAGGAAAAAACGCATACGCCCTTTTTGGCCAAGTGCATCATTGTGGACGTTCTGCCTGTTTTCCTATGCTTTCAATGCAATTCCAGTCTACCTCCTGAAATCGGTTTCCTGCAATTCTGCCCCGCTTTCAAGTCCTCTTGGCAGCCTTACTTCAGTATATTTTTGGACGATAGCTGTCATTTATAACTCTGCAGGTTTGTGCATTACAGTGCCCCTGAGCTCCTTTCTTCAACTCGCTTTCTTGTGAGCTGGCCGCAACACCGCAGGATGGCTTCAGGCCCTAATCTGGTTCCGGCACGGCACGCTGAGCCTTTGGTTATTTCCTCTTCCTGGTGGGAAATGAGAGTTAAATTTGCCCGTCCAGACACCTCCAGCTAGTCTCTCATTGGTTCTCGCTATTCCTGTTCATCTTCCGCAGAAATTGCAAACTGGGCCAAACAGGAGGTTAAAGGCGCTGACTCTCCAAGTGGGGAGAGTGTTAGTAAAGCGTCTGGAATGTTGCACCCGAGTACCAGGGGAGGAAAACTGAGACATATTTGAACACGTCTCCCGTTCACACGGTTGATCATACTCTGGGTTCCACATGCATGTTTTAGCTGAAGGAAGAATACCTTAAACCAGGAGAGTAGAGACCCGTGGAATGGGTACCATGCAATATGACTTCAAAGGGTATTCATTTGCTCACCGAACCTCTCCAATCCTATCACTGCTGCATTTATGCCCCTGTACACATGCTTGATTCTCTTTCGGAGAGATAGCAATCCATAGGTTTTAAGATACTTACTAGTCAGGTACATTCTTAGGCGTTTAATATGGGGTGTTGAGTCCATTTCGTTGAGCAAGGAGTAGCTCTTGTCTATTCCATATTTGGCTTAAGGAACTTTATCTGTGTTCATTTCAATCTCTGGTTTTATGCAGCACCCCAACTCACCTTTCCCCTTAAGCAAGCATAAGTTGGTTTTCTAAATTTGAGACCCTGTTCTGTTTTGGAATTCAGTTCCTGTGTAGCCAAGGTTACATTCCGTGTATTAGTGATATCTTATGATGTTTCTTTTTCTGTGTGACTTATTTCAGTTAGAATCATCCTACCTGAATCCACTCATTATGCTGCTACGGGCCTGATGACATAGATTTCATTGCTGAGTGATACTGCATTGTACGTAAGTACCACAAGTTCTTTATCCATTTTTCACTTTCTGTGATATTGAACTTGTACGGTAAACGAGGTTCTTGTAAACAGAGGCGTCCCAAACTTTGGGGTGGCTGTGTCTTTTTGATTTTAATTTCCCTAAGCTATAGAACCATAAGTGGAAGTGCCCTAGGCTCTGTTGCTTTGTTTTTTAGATGTTTCAGGAAACACCATACACTTCTCCCGAGTGTCTGTTGGCAATTTACATCCCGCCCATCAGCATAACAAGGCTCCCAGTTCTCCATGGCCTGTCCTGCATTTCTGGATTTTACACTTTTTTCAGATGGCCCTTTTGACCGGGGGGAAGTGAGACTTCATTGTAGTGCAGATTTCCTTTGCAAGCTTGCTTGGTTGGCCAAAAAGGGCGTATGCGTTTTTTCCTGAATATATTCAGGAAAAAACGCATACGCCCTTTTTGGCCAAGTGCATCATTGTGGACGCTCTGCCTCTTTTCCTATGCTTTCAATGCAATTCCAGTCTACCTCCTGAAATCGGTTTCGTGCACTTCTGCCCCGCTTTCAAGTCCTCTTGGCAGCCTTACTTCAGTATATTTTTGGACGATAGCTGTCATTTATAACTCTGCAGGTTTGTGAATTACAGTGCCCCTGAGCTCCTTTCTTCAACTCGTTTTCTTGTGAGCTGGCCGCAACACCGCAGGATGGCTTCAGGCCCTAATCTGGTTCTGGCACGGCACGCTCAGCCTTTGGTTATTTACTCTTCCTGGTGGGAAATTAGAGTTAAATTTGCCCGTCCAGACACCTCCAGCTAGTCTCTCATTGGTTCTCGCTATTCCTGTTTATCTTCCGCAGAAATTGCAAACTGGGCCAAACAGGAGGTTAAAGGTGCTGACTCTCCAAGTGGGGAGAGTGTTAGTAAAGCATCTGGTATGTTGCACCCGAGTACCAGGGGAGGAAAACTGAGACATATTTGAACATGTCTCCCGTTCACACGGTTGATCATACTCTGGGTTCCACATGCATGTTTTAGCTGAAGGAAGAATACATTAAACCTGGGTAGTTGAAACCCGTGGAATGGGTACCATACAATATGACTTCAAAGGGTCTTCATTTGCTCACCGAACCTCTCCAATCCTATCACTGCTGCGTTTATGCCCCTGTACACATGCTTGATTCTCTTTTGGAGACATAGCAATCCATAGGTTTTAAGATACTTACTAGTCAGGTACATTCTTAGGCGTTTAATATGCGGTGTTGAGTCCATTTCGTTGAGCAAGGAGTAGCTCTTGTCTATTCCATATTTGGCTTAAGGAACTTTATCTGTGCTCATTTCAATCTCTGGTTTTATGCAGCACCCCAACTCACCTTTCCCCTTAAGCAAGCATAAGTTGGTTTTCTAAATTTGAGACCCTGTTCTGTTTTGGAATTCAGTTCCTGTGTAGCCAAGTTTACATTCCGTGTATTAGTGATATCTTATGATGTTTCTTTTTCTGTGTGACTTATTTCAATTAGAATCATCGTACCTGAATCCACTCATTATGCTGCTACGGGCCTGATGACATAGATTTCATTGCTGAGTGATACTGCATTGTACGTAAGTACCACATGTTCTTTATCCATTTTTCACTTTCTGTGATATTGAACTTGTATGGTAAACGAGGTTCTTGTAAACAGAGGCGTCCCAAACTTTGGGGTGGCTGTGTCTTTTTGATTTTAATTTCCCTAAGCTATAGGACCATAAGTGGAAGTGCCCTAGGCTCTGTTGCTTTGTTTTTTAGATGTTTCAGGAAACACCATACACTTCTCCCGAGTGTCTGTTGGCAATTTACATCCCGCCCATCAGCATAACAAGGCTCCCAGTTCTCCATGGCCTTTCCTGCATTTCTGGATTTTACACTTTTTTCAGATGGCCCTTTTGACCTGGGGGAAGTGAGACTTCATTGTAGTGCAGATTTCCTTTGCAAGTTTGTTTGCTTGGCCAAAATGGGCGTATGCGTTTTTTCCTGAATATATTCAGGAAAAAACGCATACGCCCATTTTGGCCAAGTGCATCATTGTGGACGTTCTGCCTCTTTTCCTATGCTTTCAATGCAATTCCAGTCTACCTCCTGAAATCGGTTTCCTGCAATTCTGCCCCGCTTTCAAGTCCTCTTGGCAGCCTTACTTCAGTATATTTTTGGACGATAGCTGTCATTTATAACTTTGCAGGTTTGTGAATTACAGTGCCCCTGAGCTCCTTTCTTCAACTCGCTTTCTTTTGAGCTGGCCGCAACACCGCAGGATGGCTTCAGGCCCTAATCTGCTTCCGGCACGGCACGCTGAGCCTTTGGTTATTTCCTCTTCCTGTTGGGAAATGAGAGTTAAATATGCCCATCCAGGCACCTCCAGCTAGTCTCTCATTGGTTCTCGCTATTCCTGTTCATCTTCCGCAGAAATTGCAAACTGGGCCAAACAGGACGTTAAAGGCGCTGACTCTCCAAGTGGGGAGAGTGTTAGTAAAGCGTCTGGAATGTTGCACCCGAGTACCAGGGTAGGAAACCTGAGTCATATTTGAACATGTCTCCCGTTCACACGGTTGATCATACTCTGGGTTCCACATGCATGTTTTAGCTGAAGGAAGAATACCTTAAACCTGGGTAGTTGAAACCCGTGGAATGGGTACCATGCAATATGACTTCAAAGGGTCTTCATTTGCTCACCGAACCTCTCCAATCCTATCACTGCTGCGTTTATGCCCCTGTACACACTCTTGATTCTCTTTCGGAGAAATAGCAATCCATAGGTTTTAAGATACTTACTAGTCAGGTACATTCTTAGGCGTTTAATATGGGGTGTTGAGTCCATTTCGTTGAGCAAGGAGTAGCTCTTGTCTATTCCATATTTGGCTTAAGGAACTTTATCTGTGCTCATTTCAATCTCTGGTTTTATGCAGCACCCCAACTCACCTTTCCCCTTAAGCAAGCATAAGTTGGTTTTCTAAATTTGAGACCCTGTTCTGTTTTGGAATTCAGTTCCTGTGTAGCCAAGGTTACATTCCGTGTATTAGTGATATCTTATGATGTTTCTTTTTCTGTGTGACTTATTTCAGTTAGAATCATCGTACCTGAATCCACTCATTATGCTGCTACGGGCCTGATGACATAGATTTCATTGCTGAGTGATACTGCATTGTACGTAAGTACCACAAGTTCTTTATCCATTTTTCTCTTTCTGTTATATTGAACTTGTACAGTAAACGAGGTTCTTGTAAACAGAGGCATCCCAAACTTTGGGGTGGCTGTGTCTTTTTGATTTTAATTTCCCTAAGCTATAGGACCATAAGTGGAAGTGCCCTAGGCTCTGTTGCTTTGTTTTTTAGATGTTTCAGGAAACACCATACACTTCTCCCGAGTGTCTGTTGGCAATTTACATCCCGCCCATCAGCATAACAAGGCTCCAAGTTCTCCATGGCCTGTCCTGCCTTTCTGGATTTTACACTTTTTTCAGATGGCCTTTTTGACCGGGGGGAAGTGAGACTTCATTGTAGTGCAGATTTCCTTTGCAAGCTTGCTTGCTTGGCCAAAAAGGGCGTATGCGTTTTTTCCTGAATATATTCAGGAAAAAACGCATACGCCCTTTTTGGCCAAGTGCATCATTGTGGACGTTCTGCCTCTTTTCCTATGCTTTCAATGCAATTCCAGTCTACCTCCTGAAATCGGTTTCCTGCAATTCTGCCCCGCTTTCAAGTCCTCTTGGCAGCCTTACTTCAGTATATTTTTGGACGATAGCTGTCATTTATAACTCTGCAGGTTTGTGAATTACAGTGCCCCTGAGCTCCTTTCTTCAACTCGCTTTCTTGTGAGCTGGCCGCAACACCGCAGGATGGCTTCAGGCCCTAATCTGGTTCCGGAACGGCACGCTGAGGCTTTGGTTATTTCCTCTTCCTGGTGGGAAATGAGAGTTAAATTTGCCCGTCCAGACACCTCCAGCTAGTCTCTCATTGGTTCTCGCTATTCCTGTTCATCTTCCGCAGAAATTGCAAACTGGGCCAAACAGGAGGTTAAAGGTGCTGACTCTCCAAGTGGGGAGATTGTTAGTAAAGCGTCTGGAATGTTGCACCCGAGTACCAGGGGAGGAAAACTGAGACATATTTGAACACGTCTCCCGTTCACACGGTTGATCATACTCTGGGTTCCACATGCATGTTTTAGCTGAAGGAAGAATACCTTAAACCTGGGTAGTTGAAACCTGTGGAATGGGTACCATGCAATATGACTTCAAAGGGTCTTCATTTGTTCACCGAACCTCTCCAATCCTATCACTGCTGCGTTTATGCCCCTGTACACATGCTTGATTCTCTTTCAGAGACATAGCAATCCATAGGTTTTAAGATATTTACTAGTCAGGTACATTCTTAGGCATTTAATGTGCGGTGTTGAGTCCATTTCGTTGAGCAAGGAGTAGCTCTTGTCTATTCCATATTTGGCTTAAGGAACTTTATCTGTGCTCATTTCAGTCTCTGGATTTATGCAGCACCCCAACTCACCTTTACCCTTAAGCAAGCATAAGTTGGTTTTCTAAATTTGAGACCGTGTTCTGTTCTGTAATTCAGTTCCTGTGTAGCCAAGTTTACATTCCGTGTATTACTGATATCTTATGATGTTTCTTTTTCTGTGTGACTTATTTCAGTTAGAATCATCATACCTGAATCCACTCATTGTGCTGCTATGGGCCTGATGACATAGATTTCATTGCTGAGTGATATTGCTTTGTAAGTAAATACCACAACTTCTTTATCCATTTTTCACTTTCTGCGATGTTGAACTTGTACGGTAAACGAGGTTCTTGTAAACAGAGCCGTTCCAAACTTTGGGGTGACTGTGTCTTTTTGATTTTAATTTCCCTAAGCTATAGGACCATAAGTGGAAGTGCCCTAGGCTCTGTTGCTTTGTTTTTTAGATGTTTCAGGAAACACCATACACTTCTCCCGAGTGTCTGTTGGCAATTTACATCCCGCCCATCAGCATAGCAAGGCTCCCAGTTCTCCATGGCCTGTCCTGCATTTCTGGATTTTACACTTTTTTCAGATGGCCCTTTTGACCGGGGGGATGTGAGACTTCATTGTAGTGCAGATTTCCTTTGCAAGCTTGCTTGGTTGGCCAAAAAGGGCGTATGCGTTTTTTCCTGAATATATTCAGGAAAAAACGCATACGCCCTTTTTGGCCAAGTGCATCATTGTGGACGCTCTGCCTCTTTTCCTATGCTTTCAATGCAATTCCAGTCTACCTCCTGAAATCGGTTTCGTGCACTTCTGCCCCGCTTTCAAGTCCTCTTGGCAGCCTTACTTCAGTATATTTTTGGACGATAGCTGTCATTTATAACTCTGCAGGTTTGTGAATTACAGTGCCCCTGAGCTCCTTTCTTCAACTCGATTTCTTGTGAGCTGGCCGCAACACCGCAGGATGGCTTCAGGCCCTAATCTGGTTCTGGCACGGCACGCTCAGCCTTTGGTTATTTACTCTTCCTGGTGGGAAATGAGAGTTAAATTTGCCCGTCCAGACACCTCCAGCTAGTCTCTCATTGGTTCTCTCTATTCCTGTTTATCTTCCGCGGAAATTGCAAACTGGGCCAAACAGGAGGTTAAAGGCGCTGACTCTCCAAGTGGGGAGAGTGTTAGTAAAGCATCTGGTATGTTGCACCCGAGTAGCAGGGGAGGAAAACTGAGACATATTTGAACATGTCTCCCGTTCACACGGTTGATCATACTCTGGGTTCCACATGCATGTTTTAGCTGAAGGAAGAATACATTAAACCTGGGTAGTTGAAACCCGTGGAATGGGTACCATACAATATGACTTCAAAGGGTCTTCATTTGCTCACCGAACCTCTCCAATCCTATCACTGCTGCGTTTATGCCCCTGTACACATGCTTGATTCTCTTTTGGAGACAAAGCAATCCATAGGTTTTAAGATACTTACTAGTCAGGTACATTCTTAGGCGTTTAATATGCGGTGTTGAGTCCATTTCATTGAGCAAGGAGTAGCTCTTGTCTATTCCATATTTGGCTTAAGGAACTTTATCTGTGCTCATTTCAATCTCTGGTTTTATGCAGCACCCCAACTCACCTTTCCCCTTAAGCAAGCATAAGTTGGTTTTCTAAATTTGAGACCCTGTTCTGTTTTGGAATTCAGTTCCTGTGTAGCCAAGTTTACATTCCGTGTATTAGTGATATCTTATGATGTTTCTTTCTCTGTGTGACTTATTTCAATTAGAATCATCGTACCTGAATCCACTCATTATGCTGCTACGGGCCTGATGACATAGATTTCATTGCTGAGTGATACTGCATTGTACGTAAGTACCACATGTTCTTTATCCATTTTTCACTTTCTGTGATATTGAACTTGTATGGTAAACGAGGTTCTTGTAAACAGAGGCGTCCCAAACTTTGGGGTGGCTGTGTCTTTTTGATTTTAATTTCCCTAAGCTATAGGACCATAAGTGGAAGTGCCCTAGGCTCTGTTGCTTTGTTTTTTAGATGTTTCAGGAAACACCATACACTTCTCCCGAGTGTCTGTTGGCAATTTACATCCCGCCCATCAGCATAACAAGGCTCCCAGTTCTCCATGGCCTGTCCTGCCTTTCTGGATTTTACACTTTTTTCATATGGCCCTTTTGACCTGGGGGAAGTGAGACTTCATTGTAGTGCAGATTTCCTTTGCAAGTTTGTTTGCTTGGCCAAAATGGGCGTATGCGTTTTTTCCTGAATATATTCAAGAAAAAACGCATACGCCCTTTTTGGCCAAGTGCATCATTGTGGACGTTCTGCCTCTTTTCCTATGCTTTCAATGCAATTCCAGTCTACCTCCTGAAATCGGTTTCCTGCAATTGTGCCCCGCTTTCAAGTCCTCTTGGCAGCCTTACTTCAGTATATTTTTGGACGATAGCTGTCATTTATAACTTTGCAGGTTTGTGAATTACAGTGACCCTGAGCTCCTTTCTTCTACTCGCTTTCTTTTGAGCTGGCCGCAACACCGCAGGATGGCTTCAGGCCCTAATCTGCTTCCGGCACGGCACGCTGAGCCTTTGGTTATTTCCTCTTCCTGTTGGGAAATGAGAGTTAAATATGCCCATCCAGGCACCTCCAGCTAGTCTCTCATTGGTTCTCGCTATTCCTGTTCATCTTCCGCAGAAATTGCAAACTGGGCCAAACAGGACGTTAAAGGCGCTGACTCTCCAAGTGGGGAGAGTGTTAGTAAAGCGTCTGGAATGTTGCACCCGAGTACCAGGGTAGGAAACCTGAGTCATATTTGAACACGTCTCCCGTTCACACGGTTGATCATACTCTGGGTTCCACATGCATGTTTTAGCTGAAGGAATGATACCTTAAACCTGGAGAGTTGAGACCCGTGTAATGGGTACCATGCAATATGATTTCAAAGGGTCTTCATTTGCTCACCGAACCTCTCCAATCCTATCACTGCTGCGTTTATGCCCCTGTACACACGCTTGATTCTCTTTCGGAGACATAGCAATCCATAGGTTTTAAGATACTTACAAGTCAGGTACATTCTTAGGCGTTTAATATGCGGTGTTGAGTCCATTTCGTTGAGCAAGGAGTAGCTCTTGTCTATTCCATATTTGGCTTAGGGAACTTTATCTGTGCTCATTTCAATCTCTGGTTTTATGCAGCACCCCAACTCACCTTTCCCCTTAAGCAAGCATAAGTTGGTTTTCTAAATTTGAGACCCTGTTCTGTTTTGGAATTCAGTTCCTGTGTAGCCAAGTTTACATTCCTTGTATTAGTGATATCTTATGATGTTTCTTTTTCTGTGTGACTTATTTCAGTTAGAATCATCGTACGTGAATCCACTCATTATGCAGCTACGGGCCTGATGACATAGATTTCATTGCTGAGTGATACTGCATTGTACGTAAGTACCACAAGTTCTTTATCCATTTTTCACTTTCTGTGATATTGAACTTGTACGGTAAACGAGGTTCTTGTAAACAGAGACGTCCCAAACTTTGGGGTGACTGTGTCTTTTTGATTTTAATTTCCCTAAGCTATAGGACCATAAGTGGAAGTGCCCTAGGCTCTGTTGCTTTGTTTTTTAGATGTTTCAGGAAACACCATACACTTCTCCCGAGTGTCTGTTGGCAATTTACATTCCGCCCATCAGCATAACAAGTCTCCCAGTTCTCCATGGCCTGTCCTGCCTTTCTGGATTTTACACTTTTTTCAGATGACCCTTTTGACCGGGGGGAAGTGAGACTTCATTGTAGTGCAGATTTCCTTTGCAAGCTTGCTTGGTTGGCCAAAAAGGGCGTATGCGTTTTTTCCTGAATATATTCAGGAAAAAACGCATACGCCCTTTTTGGCCAAGTGCATCATTGTGGACGTTCTGCCTCTTTTCCTATGCTTTCAATGCAATTCCAGTCTACCTCCTGAAATCGGTTTCCTGCAATTCTGCCCCGCTTTCAAGTCCTCTTGGCAGCCTTACTTCAGTATATTTTTGGACGATAGCTGTCATTTATAACTCTGCAGGTTTGTGCATTACAGTGCCCCTGAGCTCCTTTCTTCAACTCGCTTTCTTGTGAGCTGGCCGCAACACCGCAGGATGGCTTCAGGCCCTAATCTGGTTCCGGCACGGCACGCTGAGCCTTTGGTTATTTCCTCTTCCTGGTGGGAAATGAGAGTTAAATTTGCCCGTCCAGACACCTCCAGCTAGTCTCTCATTGGTTCTCGCTATTCCTGTTCATCTTCCGCAGAAATTGCAAACTGGGCCAAACAGGAGGTTAAAGGCGCTGACTCTCCAAGTGGGGAGAGTGTTAGTAAAGCGTCTGGAATGTTGCACCCGAGTACCAGGGGAGGAAAACTGAGACATATTTGAACACGTCTCCCGTTCACACGGTTGATAATACTCTGGGTTCCACATGCATGTTTTAGCTGAAGGAAGAATAGCTTAAACCAGGAGAGTAGAGACCCGTGGAATGGGTACCATGCAATATGACTTCAAAGGGTCTTCATTTGCTCACCGAACCTCTCCAATCCTATCACTGCTGCATTTATGCCCCTGTACACATGCTTGATTCTCTTTCGGAGAGATAGCAATCCATAGGTTTTAAGATACTTACTAGTCAGGTACATTGTTAGGCTTTTAATATGGGGTGTTGAGTCCATTTCGTTGAGCAAGGAGTAGCTCTTGTCTATTCCATATTTGGCCTAAGGAACTTTATCTGTGCTCATTTCAATCTCTGGTTTTATGCAGCACCCCAACTCACCTTTCCCCTTAAGCAAGCATAAGTTGGTTTTCTAAATTTGAGACCCTGTTCTATTTTGGAATTCAGTTCCTGTGTAGCCAAGTCTACATTCCGTGTATTAGTGATATCTTATGATGTTTCTTTTTCTGTGTGACTTATTTCAGTTAGAATCATCGTACCTGAATCCACTCATTATGCTGCTACGGGCCTGATGACATAGATTTCATTGCTGAGTGATACTGCATTGTATGTAAGTACCACAAGTTCTTTATCCATTTTTCACTTTCTGTGATATTGAACTTGTACGGTAAACGAGGTTCTGGTAAACAGAGGCATCCCAAACTTTGGGGTGGCTGTGTCTTTTTGATTTTAATTTCCCTAAGCTATAGGACCATAAGTGGAAGTGCCCTAGGCTCTGTTGCTTTGTTTTTTAGATGTTTCAGGAAACACCATACACTTCTCCCGAGTGTCTGTTGGCAATTTACATCCCGCCCATCAGCATAACAAGGCTCCCAGTTCTCCATGGCCTGTCCTGCCTTTCTGGATTTTACACTTTTTTCAGATGGCCCTTTTGACCGGGGGGAAGTGAGACTTCATTGTAGTGCAGATTTCCTTTGCAAGCTTGCTTGGTTGGCCAAAAAGTGCGTATGCGTTTTTTCCTGAATATATTCAGGAAAAAACGCATACGCCCTTTTTGGCCAAGTGCATCATTGTGGACGTTCTGCCTCTTTTCCTATGCTTTCAATGCAATTCCAGTCTACCTCCTGAAATCGGTTTCCTGCAATTCTTCCCCGCTTTCAAGTCCTCTTGGCAGCCTTACTTCAGTATATTTTTGGACGATAGCTGTCATTTATAACTCTGCAGATTTGTGAATTACAGTGCCCCTGAGCTCCTTTCTTCAACTCGCTTTCTTGTGAGCTGGCCGCAACACCGCAGGATGGTTTCAGGCCCTAATCTGGTTCCGGCACGGCACGCTGAGCCTTTGGTTAATTCCTCTTCCTGGTGGGAAATGAGAGTTAAATTTGCCCGTCTAGACACCTCCAGGTAGTCTCTCATTGGTTCTCGCTATTCCTGTTCATCTTCCGCAGAAATTGCAAACTGGGCCAAACAGGAGGTTAAAGGGACTGACTCTCCAAGTCGGGAGAGTGATAGTAAAGCGTCTGGAATGTTGCACCCGAGTACCAGGGTACGAAAACTGAGACATATTTGAACACGTCTCCCGATCACATGGTTGATCATACTCTAGGTTCCACATGCATGTTTTAGCTGAAGGAAGAATACCTTAAACCTGGGTAGTTGAAACCTGTGGAATGGGTACCATGCAATATGACTTCAAAGGGTCTTCATTTGCTCACCGAACCTCTCCAATCCTATCACTGCTGCGTTTATGCCCCTGTACACATGCTTGATTCTCTTTCGGAGACAAAGCAATCCATAGGTTTTAAGATATTTACTAGTCAGGTACATTCTTAGGCATTTAATGTGCGGTGTTGAGTCCATTTCGTTGAGCAAGGAGTAGCTCTTGTCTATTCCATATTTGGCTTAAGGAACTTTATCTGTGCTCATTTCAGTCTCTGGTTTTATGCAGCACCCCAACTCACCTTTACCCTTAAGCAAGCATAAGTTGGTTTTCTAAATTTGAGACCCTGTTCTGTTCTGTAATTCAGTTCCTGTGTAGCCAAGTTTACATTCCGTGTATTACTGATATCTTATGATGTTTCTTTTTCTGTGTGACTTATTTCAGTTAGAATCATCATACCTGAATCCACTCATTGTGCTGCTATGGGCCTGATGACATAGATTTCATTGCTGAGTGATATTGCTTTGTAAGTAAATACCACAACTTCTTTATCCATTTTTCACTTTCTGCGATGTTGAACTTGTACGGTAAACGAGGTTCTTGTAAACAGAGCCGTTCCAAACTTTGGGGTGACTGTGTCTTTTTGATTTTAATTTCCCTAAGCTATAGGACCATAAGTGGAAGTGCCCTAGGCTCTGTTGCTTTGTTTTTTAGATGTTTCAGGAAACACCATACACTTCTCCCGAGTGTCTGTTGGCAATTTACATCCCGCCCATCAGCATAACAAGTCTCCCAGTTCTCCATGGCCTGTCCTGCCTTTCTGGATTTTAGACTTTTTTCAGATGACCCTTTTGACCGGGGGGAAGTGAGACTTCATGGTAGTGCAGATTTCCTTTGCAAGCTTGCTTGGTTGGCCAAAAAGGGCGTATGCGTTTTTTCCTGAATATATTCAGGAAAAAACGCATACGCCCTTTTTGGCCAAGTGCATCATTGTGGACGTTCTGCCTCTTTTCCTATGCTTTCAATGCAATTCCAGTCTACCTCCTGAAATCGGTTTCCTGCAATTCTGCCCCGCTTTCAAGTCCTCTTGGCAGCCTTACTTCAGTATATTTTTGGACGATAGCTGTCATTTATAACTCTGCAGGTTTGTGCATTACAGTGCCCCTGAGCTCCTTTCTTCAACTCGCTTTCTTGTGAGCTGGCCGCAACACCGCAGGATGGCTTCAGGCCCTAATCTGGTTCCGGCACGGCACGCTGAGCCTTTGGTTATTTCCTCTTCCTGGTGGGAAATGAGAGTTAAATTTGCCCGTCCAGACACCTCCAGCTAGTCTCTCATTGGTTCTCGCTATTCCTGTTCATCTTCCGCAGAAATTGCAAACTGGGCCAAACAGGAGGTTAAAGGCGCTGACTCTCCAAGTGGGGAGAGTGTTAGTAAAGCGTCTGGAATGTTGCACCCGAGTACCAGGGGAGGAAAACTGAGACATATTTGAACACGTCTCCCGTTCACACGGTTGATCATACTCTGGGTTCCACATGCATGTTTTAGCTGAAGGAAGAATAGCTTAAACCAGGAGAGTAGAGACCCGTGGAATGGGTACCATGCAATATGACTTCAAAGGGTCTTCATTTGCTCACCGAACCTCTCCAATCCTATCACTGCTGCATTTATGCCCCTGTACACATGCTTGATTCTCTTTCGGAGAGATAGCAATCCATAGGTTTTAAGATACTTACTAGTCAGGTACATTCTTAGGCGTTTAATATGGGGTGTTGAGTCCATTTCGTTGAGCAAGGAGTAGCTCTTGTCTATTCCATATTTGGCCTAAGGAACTTTATCTGTGCTCATTTCAATCTCTGGTTTTATGCAGCACCCCAACTCACCTTTCCCCTTAAGCAAGCATAAGTTGGTTTTCTAAATTTGAGACCCTGTTCTGTTTTGGAATTCAGTTCCTGTGTAGCCAAGTTTACATTCCGTGTATTAGTGATATCTTATGATGTTTCTTTTTCTGTGTGACTTATTTCAGTTAGAATCATCGTACCTTAATCCACTCATTATGCTGCTACGGGCCTGATGACATAGATTTCATTGATGAGTGATATTGCTTTGTACGTATGTACCACAAGTTCTTTATCCATTTTTCACTTTCTGTGATACTGAACTTGTATGGTAAACGAGGTTCCTGTAAACAGAGGCGTCCCAAACTTTGGGGTGGCTGTGTCTTTTATATTTTAATTTCCCTAAGCTATAGGACCATAAGTGGAAGTGCCCTAGGCTCTGTTGCTTTGTTTTTTAGATGTTTCAGGAAACACCATACACTTCTCCCGAGTGTCTGTTGGCAATTTACATCCCGCCCATCAGCATAACAAGGCTCCTAGTTCTCCATGGCCTGTCCCGCCTTTCTGGATTTTACACTTTTTTCAGATGGCCCTTTTGACAGGGGGTAAGTGAGACATCATTGTAGTGCAGATTTCCTTTGCAAGCTTGCTTGGTTGGCCAAAAAGGGCGTATGCATTTTTTCCTGAATATATTCAGGAAAAAACGCATACGCCCTTTTTGGCCAAGTGCATCATTGTGGACGTTCTGCCTCTTTTCCTATGCTTTCAATGCAATTCCAGTCTACCTCCTGAAATCGGTTTCCTGCAATTCTGCCGTGCTTGTAAGTCCTCTTGGCAGCCTTACTTCAGTATATTTTTGGACGATAGCTGTCATTTATAACTCTGCAGGTTTCTGAATTACAGTGCCGCTGAGCTCCTTTCTTCAACTCGTTTTCTTGTGACCTGCCCGCAACACCCCAGGATGGCTTCAGGCCCTAATCTGGTTGCGGCACGGCACGCTGAGCCTTTGGTTAATTCCTCTTCCTGGTGGGAAATGAGAGTTAAATTTGCCCGTCCAGACACCTCCAGCTAGTCTCTCATTGGTTCTCGCTATTCCTGTTCATCTTCCGCAGAAATTGCAATCTGGGCCAAACAGGAGGTTAAAGGGACTGACCCTCCAAGTCGGGAGAGTGTTAGTAAAGCGTCTGGAATGTTGCACCCGAGTACCAGGGGAGGAAAACTGAGACATATTTGAACACGTCTCCCATTCACACGGTTGATCATACTCTGGGTTCCACATGCATGTTTTAGCTGAAGGAAGAATACCTTAAACCTGGAGAGTTGAGACCCGTGTAATGGGTACCATGCAATATGACTTCAAAGGGTCTTCATTTGCTCACCGAACCTCTCCAATCCTATCACTGCTGCGTTTATGCCCCTGTACACAGGCTTGGTTCTCTTTTGGAGACATAGCAATCCATAGGTTTTAAGATACTTACTAGTCAGGTACATTCTTAGGCGTTTAATATGGTGTGTTGAGTCCATTTCGTTGAGTAAGGAGTAGCTCTTGTCTATTCCATATTTGGCTTAAGGAACTTTATCTGTGCTCATTTCAATCTCTGGTTTTATGCAGCACCCCAACTCACCTTTCCCCTTAAGCAAGCATAAGTTGGTTTTCTAAATTTGAGACCCTGTTCTGTTTTGGAATTCAGTTCCTGTGTAGCCAAGGTTACATTCCGTGTATTAGTGATATCTTATGATGTTTCTTTTTCTGTGTGACTTATTTCAGTTAGAATCATCGTAACTGAATCCACTCATTATGCTGCTACGGGCCTGATGACATAGATTTCATTGCTGAGTGATACTGCATTGTACGTAAGTACCACAAGTTCTTTATCCATTTTTCACTTTCTGTGATATTGAACTTGTACGGTAAACGAGGTTCTTGTAAACAGAGGCGTCCCAAACTTTGGGGTGGCTGTGTCTTTTTGATTTTAATTTCCCTAAGCTATAGGACCATAAGTGGAAGTGCCCTAGGCTCTGTTGCTTTGTTTTTTAGATGTTTCAGGAAACACCATACACTTCTCCCGAGTGTCTGTTGGCAATTTACATCCCGCCCATCAGCATAGCAAGGCTCCCAGTTCTCCATGGCCTGTCCTGCATTTCTGGATTTTACACTTTTTTCAGATGGCCCTTTTGACCGGGGGGATGTGAGACTTCATTGTAGTGCAGATTTCCTTTGCAAGCTTGCTTGGTTGGCCAAAAAGGGCGTATGCGTTTTTTCCTGAATATACTCAGGAAAAAACGCATACGCCCTTTTTGGCCAAGTGCATCATTGTGGACGCTCTGCCTCTTTTCCTATGCTTTCAATGCAATTCCAGTCTACCTCCTGAAATCGGTTTCGTGCACTTCTGCCCCGCTTTCAAGTCCTCTTGGCAGCCTTACTTCAGTATATTTTTGGACGATAGCTGTCATTTATAACTCTGCAGGTTTGTGAATTACAGTGCCCCTGAGCTCCTTTCTTCAACTCGTTTTCTTGTGAGCTGGCCGCAACACCGCAGGATGGCTTCAGGCCCTAATCTGGTTCTGGCACGGCACGCTCAGCCTTTGGTTATTTACTCTTCCTGGTGGGAAATTAGAGTTAAATTTGCCCGTCCAGACACCTCCAGCTAGTCTCTCATTGGTTCTCGCTATTCCTGTTTATCTTCCGCAGAAATTGCAAACTGGGCCAAACAGGAGGTTAAAGGCGCTGACTCTCCAAGTGGGGAGAGTGTTAGTAAAGCATCTGGTATGTTGCACTCGAGTACCAGGGGAGGAAAACTGAGACATATTTGAACATCTCTCCCGTTCACACGGTTAATCATACTCTGGGTTCCACATGCATGTTTTAGCTGAAGGAAGAATACCTTAAACATGGGTAGTTGAAACCCGTGGAATGGGTACCATACAATATGACTTCAAAGGGTCTTCATTTGCTCACCGAACCTCTCCAATCCTATCACTGCTGCGTTTATGCCCCTGTACACATGCTTGATTCTCTTTTGGAGACATAGCAATCCATAGGTTTTAAGATACTTACTAGTCAGGTACATTCTTAGGCGTTTAATATGCGGTGTTGAGTCCATTTCGTTGAGCAAGGAGTAGCTCTTGTCTATTCCATATTTGGCTTAAGGAACTTTATCTGTGCTCATTTCAATCTCTGGTTTTATGCAGCACCCCAACTCACCTTTCCCCTTAAGCAAGCATAAGTTGGTTTTCTAAATTTGAGACCCTGTTCTGTTTTGGAATTCAGTTCCTGTGTAGCCAAGTTTACATTCCGTGTATTAGTGATATCTTATGATGTTTCTTTTTCTGTGTGACTTATTTCAGTTAGAATCATCGTACCTGAATCCACTCATTATGCTGCTACGGGCCTGATGACATAGATTTCATTGCTGAGTGATACTGCATTGTACGTAAGTACCACATGTTCTTTATCCATTTTTCACATTCTGTGATATTGAACTTGTATGGTAAACGAGGTTCTTGTAAACAGAGGCGTCCCAAACTTTGGGGTGGCTGTGTCTTTTTGATTTTAATTTCCCTAAGCTATAGGACCATAAGTGGAAGTGCCCTAGGCTCTGTTGCTTTGTTTTTTAGATGTTTCAGGAAACACCATACACTTCTCCCGAGTGTCTGTTGGCAATTTACATCCCGCCCATCAGCATAACAAGGCTCCCAGTTCTCCATGGCCTGTCCTGCCTTTCTGGATTTTACACTTTTTTCAGATGGCCCTTTTGACCTGGGGGAAGTGAGACTTCATTGTAGTGCAGATTTCCTTTGCAAGCTTGCTTGGTTGGCCAAAAAGGGCGTATGCGTTTTTTCCTGAATATATTCAGGAAAAAACGCATACGCCCTTTTTGGCCAAGTGCATCATTGTGGACGTTCTGCCTCTTTTCCTATGCTTTCAATGCAATTCCAGTCTACCTCCTGAAATCGGTTTTCTGCACTTCTGCCCCGCTTTCAAGTCCTCTTGGCAGCCTTACTTCAGTATATTTTTGGACGATAGCTGTCATTTATAACTCTGCAGGTTTGTGAATTACAGTGCCCCTGAGCTCCTTTCTTCAACTCGTTTTCTTGTGAGCTGGCCGCAACACCGCAGGATGGCTTCAGGCCCTAATCTGGTTCTGGCACGGCACGCTCAGCCTTTGGTTATTTACTCTTCCTGGTGGGAAATGAGAGTTAAATTTGCCCGTCCAGACACCTCCAGCTAGTCTCTCATTGGTTCTCGCTATTCCTGTTTATCTTCCGCAGAAATTGCAAACTGGGCCAAACAGGAGGTTAAAGGCGCAGACTCTCCAAGTGGGGAGAGTGTTAGTAAAGCGTCTGGAATGTTGCACCCGAGTACCAGGGGAGGAAAACTGAGACATATTTGAACATATCTCCCGTTCACACGGTTGATCATACTCTGGGTTCCACATGCATGTTTTAGCTGAAGGAAGAATACATTAAACCTGGAGAGTTGAAACCCGTGGAATGGGTACCATGCAATATGACTTCAAAGGGTCTTCATTTGCTCACCGAACCTCTCCAATCCTATCACTGCTGCGTTTATGCCCCTGTACACATGCTTGATTCTCTTTTGGAGACATAGCAATCCATAGGTTTTAAGATATTTACTAGCCAGGTACATTCTTAGGCATTTAATGTGCGGTGTTGAGTCCATTTCGTTGAGCAAGGAGTAGCTCTTGTCTATTCCATATTTGGCTTAAGGAACTTTATCTGTGCTCATTTCAGTCTCTGGTTTTATGCAGCACCCCAACTCACCTTTACCCTTAAGCAAGCATAAGTTGGTTTTCTAAATTTGAGACCCTGTTCTGTTCTGTAATTCAGTTTGTGTGTAGCCAAGTTTACATTCCGTGTATTACTGATATCTTATGATGTTTCTTTTTCTGTGTGACTTATTTCAGTTAGAATCATCGTACCTGAATCCACTCATTATGCTGCTACAGGCCTGATGACATAGATTTCATTGCTGAGTGATACTGCATTGTACGTAAGTACCACAAGTTCTTTATCCATTTTTCACTTTCTGCGATGTTGAACTTGTACTGTAAACGAGGTTCTTGTAAACAGAGCCGTTGCAAACTTTGGGGTGGCTGTGTCTTTTTGATTTTAATTTCCCTAAGCTATAGGACCATAAGTGGGAGTGCCCTAGGCTCTGTTGCTTTGTTTTTTAGATGTTTCAGGAAACACCATACCCTTCTCCCAAGTGTCTGTTGACAATTTACATCCCGCCCATCAGCATAACAAGGCTCCCAGTTCTCCATGGCCTGTCCTGCCTTTCTGGATTTTACACTTTTTTCAGCTGGCCCTTTTGACCGGGGAGAAGTGAGACTTCATTGTAGTGCAGATTTCCTTTGCAAGCTTGCTTGGTTGGCCAAAAAGGGCGTATGCGTTTTTTCCTGAATATATTCAGGAAAAAACGCATACGCCCTTTTTGGCCAAGTGCATCATTGTGGATGTTCTGCCTCCTTTCCTATGCTTTCAATGGAATTCCAGTATACCTCCTGAAATCAGTTTCCTGCAATTCTGCCGCGATTTCAAGTCCTCTTGGCAGCCTTACTTCAGTATATTTTTGGACGATAGCTGTCATTTATAACTCTGCAGGTTTGTGAATTACAGTGACCCTGAGCTCCTTTCTTCAACTCACTTTCTTTTGAGCTGGCCGCAACACCGCAGGATAGCTTCAGGCCCTAATCTTGTTCCGGCACAGCACGCTGAGCCTTTGGTTATTTCCTCTTCCTGGTGGGAAATGAGAGTTAAATTTGCCCGTCAAGACACCTCCAGCTAGTCTCTCATTGGTTCTCGCTATTCCTGTTCATCTTCCGCAGAAATTGCAAACTGGGCCAAACAGGAGGTTAAAGGCGCTGACTCTCCAAGTGGGGAGAGTGTTAGTAAAGCGTCTGGAATGTTGCACCCGAGTACCAGGGGAGGAAAACTGAGACATATTTGAACACGTCTCCCGTTCACACGGTTGATCATACTCTGGGTTCCACATGCATGTTTTAGCTGAAGGAAGAATACCTTAAACCTGGAGAGTTGAGACCCGTGTAATGGGTACCATGCAATATGACTTCAAAGGGTCTTCATTTGCTCACTGAACCTCTCCAATCCTATCACTGCTGCGTTTTTGCCCCTGTACACACGCTTGATTCTCCTTTGGAGACATAGCAATCCATAGGTTTTAAGATACTTACTAGTCAGGTACATTCTTAGGCGTTTAATATGGTGTGTTGAGTCCATTTCGTTGAGTAAGGAGTAGCTCTTGTCTATTCCATATTTGGCTTAAGGAACTTTATCTGTGCTCATTTCAATCTCTGGTTTTATGCAGCACCCCAAATCACCTTTCCCCTTAAGCAAGCATAAGTTGGTTTTCTAAATTTGAGACCCTGTTCTGTTTTGGAATTCAGTTCCTGTGTAGCCAAGTTTACATTCCGTGTATTAGTGATATCTTATGATGTTTCTTTTTCTGTGTGACTTATTTCAGTTAGAATCATCATACCTGAATCCACTCATTATGCTGCTACGGGCCTGATGACATAGATTTCATTGCTGAGTGATACTGCATTGTACGTAAGTACCACAAGTTCTTTATCCATTTTTCACTTGCTGTGATATTGAACTTGTACGGTAAACGAGGTTCTTGTAAACAGAGGCGTCCCAAACTTTGGGGTGGCTGTGTCTTTTTGATTTTAATTTCCCTAATCTATAGGACCATAAGTGGAAGTGCCCTAGGCTCTGTTGCTTTGTTTTTTAGATGTTTCAGGAAACACCATACACTTCTCCGGAGTGTCTGTTGGCAATTTACATCCCGCCCATCAGCCTAAGAAGGCTCCCAGTTCTCCATGGCCTGTCCTGCCTTTCTGGATTTTACAATTTTTTCAGATGGTCCTTTTGACCGGGGGGAAGTGAGACTTCATTGTAGTGCAGATTTCCTTTGCAAGCTTGCTTGGTTGGCCAAAAAGGGCGTATGCGTTTTTTCCTGAATATATTCAGGAAAAAACGCATACGCCCTTTTTGGCCAAGTGCATCATTGAGGACGTTCTGCCTCTTTTCCTATGCTTTCAGTGCAATTCCAGTCTACCTCCTGAAATCGGTTTCCTGCAATTCTGCCCCGCTTTCAAGTCCTCTTGGTAGCCTTACTTCAGTATATTTTTGGACGATAGCTGTCATTTATAACTCTGCAGGTTTGTGAATTACAGTGCCCCTGAGCTCCTTTCTTCAACTCGCTTCCTTGTGACATGGCCGCAACACCCCAGGATGGCTTCAGGCCCTAATCTGGATCCGGCACGGCACGCTGAGCCTTTGGTTAATTCCTCTTCCTGGTGGGAAATGAGAGTTAAATTTGCCCGTCCAGACACCTCCAGCTAGTCTCTCATTGGTTCTCGCTATTTCTGTTCATCTTCCGCAGAAATTGCAAACTGGGCCAAACAGGAGGTTAAAGGGACTGACTCTCCAAGTCGGGAGAGTGTTAGTAAAGTGTCTGGAATGTTGCACCCGAGTACCAGGGGAGGAAAACTGAGACATATTTGAACACGTCTCCCGTTCACACGGTTGATCATACTCTGGGTTCCACATGCATGTTTTAGCTGAAGGAAGAATACCTTAAACCTGGAGAGTTGAGACCCGTGTAATGGGTACCATACAATATGTCTTCAAAGGGACTTCATTTGCTCACCGAACCTCTCCAATCCTATCACTGCTGCGTTTATGACCCTGTAAACACGCTTGATTCTCTTTTGGAGACATAGCAATCCATAGGTTTTAAGATACTTAGTAGTCAGGTACATTCTTAGGCGTTTAATATGCGGTGTTGAGTCCATTTCGTTGAGCAAGGAGTAGCTCTTGTCTATTCCATATTTGGCTTAAGGAACTTTATCTGTGCTCATTTCATTCTCTGGTTTTATGCAGCACCCCAACTCACCTTTCCCCTTAAGCAAGCATAAGTTGGTTTTCTAAATTTGAGACCCTCTTCTGTTTTGGAATTTAGTTCCTGTGTAGCCAAGTTTACATTCCGTGTATTAGTGATATCTTATGATGTTTCTTTTTCTGTGTGACTTATTTCAGTTAGAATCATCGTACCTGAATCCACTCATTGTGCTACTAAGGGCCTGATGACATAGATTTCATTGCTGAGTGATATTGCTTTGTAAGTAAATACCACAACTTCTTTATCCATTTTTCACTTTCTGCGATGTTGAACTTGTACTGTAAACGAGGTTCTTGTAAAGAGAGCCGTTCTAAACTTTGGGGTGGCTGTGTCTTTTTGATTTTAATTTCCCTAAGCTATAGGACCATAAGTGGAAGTGCCCTAGGCTCTGTTGCTTTGTTTTTTAGATGTTTCAGGAAACACCATACACTTCTCCCGAGTGTCTGTTGGCAATTTACATCCCGCCCATCAGCATAACAAGGCTCCCAGTTCTCCATGGCCTGTCCTGCCTTTCTGGATTTTACACTTTTTTCAGATGGCCCTTTTGACCGGGAGGAAGTGAGACTTCATTGTAGTGCAGATTTCCTTTGCAAGCTTGCTTGGTTAGCCAAAAAGGGCGTATGCGTTTTTTCCTGAATATAATCAGGAAAAAACGCATACGCACTTTTTGGCCAAGTGCATCATTGTGGACGTTCTGCCTCTTTTCCTATGCTTTCAATGCAATTCCAGTCTACCTCCTGAAATCGATTTCCTGCAATTCTGCCGCGCTTCCAAGTCCTCTTGGGAGCCTTACTTCAGTATATTTTTGGACGATAGCTGTCATTGATAACTCTGCAGGTTTGTGAATTACAGTGCCCCTGAGCTCCTTTCTTCAACTCGCTTTCTTTTGAGCTGGCCGCAACACCACAGGATGGCTTCAGGCCCTAATGTGGTTCTGGCACGGCACGCTGAGCCTTTGGTTATTTCCTCTTCCTGGTGGGAAATGAGAGTTAAATTTGCCCGTCCAGACACCTCCAGCTAGTCTCTCATTGGTTCTCGCTATTCCTGTTCATCTTCCGCAGAAATTGCAAACTGGGCCAAACAGGAGGTTAAAGGAGCTGACTCTCCAAGTGGTGAGAGTGTTAGTAAAGCGTCTGGAATGTTGCACCCGAGTACCAGGGGAGGAAAACTGAGACATATTTGAACACGTCTCCCGTTCACATGGTTGATCATACTCTGGGTTCCACATGCATGTTTTAGCTGAAGGAAGAATACCTTAAACCTGGAGAGTTGAGACCCGTGTAATGGGTACCATACAATATGTCTTCAAAGGGTCTTCATTTGCTCACCGAACCTCTCCAATCCTATCACTGCTGCGTTTATGCCCCTGTAAACACGCTTGATTCTCTTTTGGAGACATAGCAATCCATAGGTTTTAAGATACTTAGTAGTCAGGTACATTCTTAGGCGTTTAATATGCGGTGTTGAGTCCATTTCGTTGAGCAAGGAGTAGCTCTTGTCTATTCCATATTTGGCTTAAGGAACTTTATCTGTGCTCATTTCAATCTCTGGTTTTATGCAGCACCCCAACTCACCTTTCCCCTTAAGCAAGCATAAGTTGGTTTTCTAAATTTGAGACCCTCTTCTGTTTTGGAATTTAGTTCCTGTGTAGCCAAGTTTACATTCCGTGTATTAGTGATATCTTATTATGTTTCTTTTTCTGTGTGACTTATTTCAGTTAGAATCATCGTACCTGAATCCACTCATTATGCTGCTACGGGCCTGATGACATAGATTTCATTGCTGAGTGATACTGCATTGTACGTAAGTACCACATGTTCTTTATCCATTTTTCACTTTCTGTGATATTGAACTTGTATGGTAAACGAGGTTCTTGTAAACAGAGGCGTCCCAAACTTTGGGGTGGCTGTGTCTTTTTGATTTTAATTTCCCTAAGCTATAGGACCATAAGTGGAAGTGCCCTAGGCTCTGTTGCTTTGTTTTTTAGATGTTTCAGGAAACACCATACACTTCTCCCGAGTGTCTGTTGGCAATTTACATCCCGCCCATCAGCATAACAAGGCTCCCAGTTCTCCATGGCCTGTCCTGCCTTTCTGGATTTTACACTTTTTTCAGATGGCCCTTTTGACCTGGGGGAAGTGAGACTTCATTGTAGTGCAGATTTCCTTTGCAAGTTTGCTTGCTTGGCCAAAAAGGGCGTATGCGTTTTTTCCTGAATATATTCAGGAAAAAATGCATACGCCCTTTTTGGCCAAGTGCATCATTGTGGACGTTCTGCCTCTTTTCCTATGCTTTCAATGTAATTCCAGTCTACCTCCTGAAATCGGTTTCCTGCAATTCTGCCGCGCTTTCAAGTCCTCTTGGCAGCCTTACTTCAGTATATTTTTGGACGATAGCTGTCATTTATAACTCTGCAGGTTTGTGAATTACAGTGCCCCTGAGCTCCTTTCTTCAACTCGCTTTCTTTTGAGCTGGCCGCAACACCGCAGGATGGCTTCAGGCCCTAATCTGGTTCCGGCACGGCACGCTCAGCCTTTGGTTATTTCCTCTTCCTGGTGGGAAATGAGAGTTAAATTTGCCCGTCCAGACACCTCCAGCTAGTCTCTCATTGGTTCTCCCTATTCCTGTTCATCTTCCGCAGAAATTGCAAACTGGGCCAAACAGGACGTTAAAGGCGCTGACTCTCCAAGTGTGGAGAGTGTTAGTAAAGCGTCTGGAATGTTGCACCCGAGTACCAGGGGAGGAAACCTGAAACATATTTGAACACGTCTCCCGTTCACACGGTTGATCATACTCTGGGTTCCACATGCATGTTTTAGCTGAAGGAAGAATAACTTAAACCTGGAGAGTTGAGACCTGTGTAATGGGTACCATGCAATATGACTTCAAAGGGTCTTCATTTGCTCACCGAACCTCTCCAATCCTATCACTGTTGCGTTTATGCCCCTGTACACACGCTTGATTCTCTTTTGGAGACATAGCAATCCATAGGTTTTAAGATACTTACTAGTCAGGTACATTCTTAGGCGTTTAATATGGGGTGTTGAGTCCATTTCGTTGAGCAAGGAGTAGCTCTTGTCTATTCCATATTTGGCTTAAGGAACTTTATCTGTGCTCATTTCAATCTCTGGTTTTATGCAGCACCCCAACTCACCTTTCCCCTTAAACAAGCATAAGTTGGTTTTCTAAATTTGAGACGCTGTTCTGTTTTGGAATTCAGTTCCTGTGTAGCCAAGTTTACATTCCGTGTATTACTGATATCTTATGATGTTTCTTTTTCTGTGTGACTTATTTCAGTTAGAATCATCATACCTGAATCCACTCATTGTGCTGCTAAGGGCCTGATGACATAGATTTCATTGCTGAGTGATATTGCTTTGTAAGTAAATACCACAACTTCTTTATCCATTTTTCACTTTCTGCGGTGTTGAACTTGTACTGTAAATGAGGTTCTTGTAAACAGAGCCGTTCCAAACTTTGAGGTGGCTGTGTCTTTTTGATTTTAATTTCCCTAAGCTATAGGACCATAAGTGGAAGTGCCCTAGGCTCTGTTGCTTTGTTTTTTAGATGTTTCAGGAAACACCATACACTTCTCCCGAGTGTCTGTTGGCAATTTACATCCCGCCCATCAGCATAACAAGGCTCCCAGTTCTCCATGGCCTGTCCTGCCTTTCTGGATTTTACACTTTTTTCAGATGGCCCTTTTGACCGGGGGGAAGTGAGACTTCATTGTAGTGCAGATTTCCTTTGCAAGCTTGCTTGGTTGGCCAAAAAGGGCGTATGCGTTTTTTCCTGAATATATTCAGGAAAAAACGCATACGCCCTTTTTGGCCAAGTGCATCATTGTGGACGTTCTGCCTCTTTTCCTATGCTTTCAATGCAATTCCAGTCTACCTCCTGAAATCGGTTTCCTGCAATTCTGCCCCGCTTTCAAGTCCTCTTGGCAGCCTTACTTCAGTATATTTTTGGACGATAGCTGTCATTTATAACTCTGCAGGTTTGTGAATTACAGTGCCCCTGAGCTCCTTTCTTCAACTCGCTTTCTTTTGAGCTGGCCGCAACACCGCAGGATGGCTTCAGGCCCTAATGTGGTTCTGGCACGGCACGCTGAGCCTTTGGTTATTTCCTCTTCCTGGTGGGAAATGAGAGTTAAATTTGCCCGTCCAGACACCTCCAGCTAGTCTCTCATTGGTTCTCGCTAGTCCTGTTCATCTTCCGCAGAAATTGCAAACTGGGCCAAACAGGAGGTTAAAGGCGCTGACTCTCCAAGTGGGGAGAGTGTTAGTAAAGCGTCTGGAATGTTGCACCCGAGTACCAGGTGAGGAAAACTGAGACATATTTGAACACGTCTCCCGTTCACACGGTTGATCATACTCTGGGTTCCACATGCATGTTTTAGCTGAAGGAAGAATAGCTTAAACCAGGAGAGTAGAGACCCGTGGAATGGGTACCATGCAATATGACTTCAAAGGGTCTTCATTTGCTCACCGAACCTCTCCAATCCTATCACTGCTGCATTTATGCCCCTGTACACATGCTTGATTCTCTTTCGGAGAGATAGCAATCCATAGGTTTTAAGATACTTACTAGTCAGGTACATTCTTAGGCGTTTAATATGGGGTGTTGAGTCCATTTCGTTGAGCAAGGAGTAGCTCTTGTCTATTCCATATTTGGCCTAAGGAACTTTATCTGTGCTCATTTCAATCTCTGGTTTTATGCAGCACCCCAACTCACCTTTCCCCTTAAGCAAGCATAAGTTGGTTTTCTAAATTTGAGACCCTGTTCTGTTTTGGAATTCAGTTCCTGTGTAGCCAAGTTTACATTCCGTGTATTAGTGATATCTTATGATGTTTCTTTTTCTGTGTGACTTATTTCAGTTAGAATCATCGTACCTTAATCCACTCATTATGCTGCTACGGGCCTGATGACATAGATTTCATTGCTGAGTGATATTGCTTTGTACGTATGTACCACAAGTTCTTTATCCATTTTTCACTTTCTGTGATATTGAACTTGTATGGTAAACGAGGTTCCTGTAAACAGAGGCGTCCCAAACTTTGGGGTGGCTGTGTCTTTTATATTTTAATTTCCCTAAGCTATAGGACCATAAGTGGAAGTGCCCTAGGCTCTGTTGCTTTGTTTTTTAGATGTTTCAGGAAACACCATACACTTCTCCCGAGTGTCTGTTGGCAATTTACATCCCGCCCATCAGCATAACAAGGCTCCTAGTTCTCCATGGCCTGTCCTGCCTTTCTGGATTTTACACTTTTTTCAGATGGCCCTTTTGACAGGGGGTAAGTGAGACATCATTGTAGTGCAGATTTCCTTTGCAAGCTTGCTTGGTTGGCCAAAAAGGGCGTATGCATTTTTTCCTGAATATATTCAGGAAAAAACGCATACGCCCTTTTTGGCCAAGTGCATCATTGTGGACGTTCTGCCTCTTTTCCTATGTTTTCAATGCAATTCCAGTCTACCTCCTGAAATCGGTTTCCTGCAATTCTGCCGCGCTTTCAAGTCCTCTTGGCAGCCTTACTTCAGTATATTTTTGGACGATAGCTGTCATTTATAACTCTGCAGGTTTCTGAATTACAGTGCCGCTGAGCTCCTTTCTTCAACTCGTTTTCTTGTGACCTGGCCGCAACACCCCAGGATGGCTTCAGGCCCTAATCTGGTTGCGGCACGGCACGCTGAGCCTTTGGTTAATTCCTCTTCCTGGTGGGAAATGAGAGTTAAATTTGCCCGTCCAGACACCTCCAGCTAGTCTCTCATTGGTTCTCGCTATTCCTGTTCATCTTCCGCAGAAATTGCAAACTGGGCCAAACAGGAGGTTAAAGGGACTGACCCTCCAAGTCGGGAGAGTGTTAGTAAAGCGTCTGGAATGTTGCACCCGAGTACCAGGGGAGGAAAACTGAGACATATTTGAACACGTCTCCCATTCACACGGTTGATCATACTCTGGGTTCCACATGCATGTTTTAGCTGAAGGAAGAATACCTTAAACCTGGAGAGTTGAGACCCGTGTAATGGGTACCATGCAATATGACTTCAAAGGGTCTTCATTTGCTCACCGAACCTCTCCAATCCTATCACTGCTGCGTTTATGCCCCTGTACACACGCTTGGTTCTCTTTTGGAGACATAGCAATCCATAGGTTTTAAGATACTTACTAGTCAGGTACATTCTTAGGCGTTTAATATGGTGTGTTGAGTCCATTTCGTTGAGTAAGGAGTAGCTCTTGTCTATTCCATATTTGGCTTAAGGAACTTTATCTGTGCTCATTTCAATCTCTGGTTTTATGCAGCACCCCAACTCACCTTTCCCCTTAAGCAAGCATAAGTTGGTTTTCTAAATTTGAGACCCTGTTCTGTTTTGGAATTCAGTTCCTGTGTAGCCAAGGTTACATTCCGTGTATTAGTGATATCTTATGATGTTTCTTTTTCTGTGTGACTTATTTCAGTTAGAATCATCGTAACTGAATCCACTCATTATGCTGCTACGGGCCTGATGACATAGATTTCATTGCTGAGTGATACTGCATTGTACGTAAGTACCACAAGTTCTTTATCCATTTTTCACTTTCTGTGATATTGAACTTGTACGGTAAACGAGGTTCTTGTAAACAGAGGCGTCCCAAACTTTGGGGTGGCTGTGTCTTTTTGATTTTAATTTCCCTAAGCTATAGGACCATAAGTGGAAGTGCCCTAGGCTCTGTTGCTTTGTTTTTTAGATGTTTCAGGAAACACCATACACTTCTCCCGAGTGTCTGTTGGCAATTTACATCCCGCCCATCAGCATAGCAAGGCTCCCAGTTCTCCATGGCCTGTCCTGCCTTTCTGGATTTTACACTTTTTTCAGATGGCCCTTTTGACCTGGGGGAAGTGAGACTTCATTGTAGTGCAGATTTCCTTTGCAAGCTTGCTTGGTTGGTCAAAAAGGGCGTATGCGTTTTTTCCTGAATATATTCAGGAAAAAACGCATACGCCCTTTTTGGCCAAGTGCATCATTGTGGACGTTCTGCCTCTTTTCCTATGCTTTCAATGCAATTCCAGTCTACCTCCTGAAATCGGTTTCCTGCACTTCTGCCCCGCTTTCAAGTCCTCTTGGCAGCCTTACTTCAGTATATTTTTGGACGATAGCTGTCATTTATAACTCTGCAGGTTTGTGAATTACAGTGCCCGTGAGCTCCTTTCTTCAACTCGTTTTCTTGTGAGCTGGCCGCAACACCGCAGGATGGCTTCAGGCCCTAATCTGGTTCTGGCACGGCACGCTCAGCCTTTGGTTATTTACTCTTCCTGGTGGGAAATGAGAGTTAAATTTGCCCGTCCAGACACCTCCAGCTAGTCTCTCATTGGTTCTCGCTATTCCTGTTTATCTTCCGCAGAAATTGCAAACTGGGCCAAACAGGAGGTTAAAGGCGCAGACTCTCCAAGTGGGGAGAGTGTTAGTAAAGCGTCTGGAATGTTGCACCCGAGTACCAGGGGAGGAAAACTGAGACATATTTGAACATATCTCCCGTTCACACGGTTGATCATACTCTGGGTTCCACATGCATGTTTTAGCTGAAGGAAGAATACATTAAACCTGGAGAGTTGAAACCCGTGGAATGGGTACCATGCAATATGACTTCAAAGGGTATTCATTTGCTCACCGAACCTCTCCAATCCTATCACTGCTGCGTTTATGCCCCTGTACACATGCTTGATTCTCTTTTGGAGACATAGCAATCCATAGGTTTTAAGATATTTACTAGTCAGGTACATTCTTAGGCATTTAATGTGCGGTGTTGAGTCCATTTCGTTGAGCAAGGAGTAGCTCTTGTCTATTCCATATTTGGCTTAAGGAACTTTATCTGTGCTCATTTCAGTCTCTGGTTTTATGCAGCACCCCAACTCACCTTTACCCTTAAGCAAGCATAAGTTGGTTTTCTAAATTTGAGACCCTGTTCTGTTCTGTAATTCTGTTTGTGTGTAGCCAAGTTTACATTCCGTGTATTACTGATATCTTATGATGTTTCTTTTTCTGTGTGACTTATTTCAGTTAGAATCATCGTACCTGAATCCACTCATTATGCTGCTACAGGCCTGATGACATAGATTTCATTGCTGAGTGATACTGCATTGTACGTAAGTACCACAAGTTCTTTATCCATTTTTCACTTTCTGCAATGTTGAACTTGTACTGTAAACGAGGTTCTTGTAAACAGAGCCGTTGCAAACTTTGGGGTGGCTGTGTCTTTTTGATTTTAATTTCCCTAAGCTATAGGACCATAAATGGGAGTGCCCTAGGCTCTGTTGCTTTGTTTTTTAGATGTTTCAGGAAACACCATACCCTTCTCCCGAGTGTCTGTTGACAATTTACATCCCGCCCATCAGCATAACAAGGCTCCCAGTTCTCCATGGCCTGTCCTGCCTTTCTGGATTTTACACTTTTTTCAGCTGGCCCTTTTGACCGGGGAGAAGTGAGACTTCATTGTAGTGCAGATTTCCTTTGCAAGCTTGCTTGTTGGCCAAAAAGGGCGTATGCGTTTTTTCCTGAATATATTCAGGAAAAAACGCATACGCCCTTTTTGGCCAAGTGCATCATTGTGGACGTTCTGCCTCCTTTCCTATGCTTTCAATGCAATTCCAGTCTACCTCCTGAAATCAGTTTCCTGCAATTCTGCCGCGCTTTCAAGTCCTCTTGGCAGCCTTACTTCAGTATATTTTTGGACGATAGCTGTCATTTATAACTCTGCAGGTTTGTGAATTACAGTGACCCTGAGCTCCTTTCTTCAACTCACTTTCTTTTGAGCTGGCCGCAACACCGCAGGATAGCTTCAGGCCCTAATCTTGTTCCGGCACAGCACGCTGAGCCTTTGGTTATTTCCTCTTCCTGGTGGGAAATGAGAGTTAAATTTGCCCGTCAAGACACCTCCAGCTAGTCTCTCATTGGTTCTCGCTATTCCTGTTCATCTTCCGCAGAAATTGCAAACTGGGCCAAACAGGAGGTTAAAGGCGCTGACTCTCCAAGTGGGGAGAGTGTTAGTAAAGCGTCTGGAATGTTGCACCCGAGTACCAGGGGAGGAAAACTGAGACATATTTGAACACGTCTCCCGTTCACACGGTTGATCATACTCTGGGTTCCACATGCATGTTTTAGCTGAAGGAAGAATACCTTAAACCTGGAGAGTTGAGACCCGTGTAATGGGTACCATGCAATATGACTTCAAAGGGTCTTCATTTGCTCACTGAACCTCTCCAATCCTATCACTGCTGCGTTTATGCCCCTGTACACACGCTTGATTCTCCTTTGGAGACATAGCAATCCATAGGTTTTAAGATACTTACTAGTCAGGTACATTCTTAGGCGTTTAATATGCGGTGTTGAGTCCATTTCGTTGAGTAAGGAGTAGCTCTTGTCTATTCCATATTTGGCTTAAGGAACTTTATCTGTGCTCATTTCAATCTCTGGTTTTATTTAGCACCCCAAATCACCTTTCCCCTTAAGCAAGCATAAGTTGGTTTTCTAAATTTGAGACCCTGTTCTGTTTTGGAATTCAGTTCCTGTGTAGCCAAGTTTACATTCCGTGTATTAGTGATATCTTATGATGTTTCTTTTTCTGTGTGACTTATTTCAGTTAGAATCATCGTACCTGAATCCACTCATTATGCTGCTACGGGCCTGATGACATAGATTTCATTGCTGAGTGATACTGCATTGTACGTAAGTACCACAAGTTCTTTATCCATTTTTCACTTGCTGTGATATTGAACTTGTACGGTAAACGAGGTTCTTGTAAACAGAGGCGTCCCAAACTTTGGGGTGGCTGTGTCTTTTTGATTTTAATTTCCCTAATCTATAGGACCATAAGTGGAAGTGCCCTAGGCTCTGTTGCTTTGTTTTTTAGATGTTTCAGGAAACACCATACACTTCTCCGGAGTGTCTGTTGGCAATTTACATCCCGCCCATCAGCCTAAGAAGGCTCCCAGTTCTGCATGGCCTGTCCTGCCTTTCTGGATTTTACAATTTTTTCAGATGGTCCTTTTGACCGGGGGGAAGTGAGACTTCATTGTAGTGCAGATTTCCTTTGCAAGCTTGCTTGGTTGGCCAAAAAGGGCGTATGCGTTTTTTCCTGAATATATTCAGGAAAAAACGCATACGCCCTTTTTGGCCAAGTGCATCATTGTGGACGTTCTGCCTCTTTTCCTATGCTTTCAGTGCAATTCCAGTCTACCTCCTGAAATCGGTTTCCTGCAATTCTGCCCCGCTTTCAAGTCCTCTTGGTAGCCTTACTTCAGTATATTTTTGGACGATAGCTGTCATTTATAACTCTGCAGGTTTGTGAATTACAGTGCCCCTGAGCTCCTTTCTTCAACTCGCTTCCTTGTGACATGGCCGCAACACCCCAGGATGGCTTCAGGCCCTAATCTGGATCCGGCACGGCACGCTGAGCCTTTGGTTAATTCCTCTTCCTGGTGGGAAATGAGAGTTAAATTTGCCCGTCCAGACACCTCCAGCTAGTCTCTCATTGGTTCTCGCTATTCCTGTTCATCTTCCGCAGAAATTGCAAACTGGGCCAAACAGGAGGTTAAAGGGACTGACTCTCCAAGTCGGGAGAGTGTTAGTAAAGCGTCTGGAATGTTGCACCCGAGTACCAGGGGAGGAAAACTGAGACATATTTGAACACGTCTCCCGTTCACACGGTTTATCATACTCTGGGTTCCACATGCATGTTTTAGCTGAAGGAAGAATACCTTAAACCTGGAGAGTTGAGACCCGTGTAATGGGTACCATGCAATATGACTTCAAAGGGTCTTCATTTGCTCACCGAACCTCTCCAATCCTATCGCTGCTGCGTTTATGCCCCTGTACACACGCTTGATTCTCTTTCAGAGACATAGCAATCCATAGGTTTTAAGATACTTACTAGTCAGGTACATTCTTAGGCGTTTAATATGGTGTGTTGAGTCCATTTCGTTGAGCAAGGAGTAGCTCTTGTCTATTCCATATTTGGCTTAAGGAACTTTATCTGTGCTCATTTCAATCTCTGGTTTTATGCAGCACCCCAACTCACCTTTCCCCTTAAGCAAGCATAAGTTGGTTTTCTAAATTTGAGACCCTGTTCTGTTTTGGAATTCAATTCCTGTGTAGCCAAGTTTACATTCCGTGTATTAATGATATCTTATGATGTTTCTTTTTCTGTGTGACTTATTTCAGTTAGAATCATCGTACCTGAATCCACTCATTATGCTGCTACGGGCCTGATGACATAGATTTCATTGCTGAGTGATACTGCATTGTACGTAAGTACCACAAGTTCTTTATCCATTTTTCACTTGCTGTGATATTGAACTTGTACTGTAAACGAGGTTCTTGTAAACAGAGGCGTCCCAAACTTTGGGGTGGCTGTGTCTTTTTGATTTTAATTTCCCTAATCTATAGGACCATAAGTGGAAGTGCCCTAGGCTCTGTTGCTTTGTTTTTTAGATGTTTCAGGAAACACCATACACTTCTCCGGAGTGTCTGTTGGCAATTTACATCCCGCCCATCAGCCTAAGAAGGCTCCCAGTTCTGCATGGCCTGTCCTGCCTTTCTGGATTTTACAATTTTTTCAGATGGTCCTTTTGACCGGGGGGAAGTGAGACTTCATTGTAGTGCAGATTTCCTTTGCAAGCTTGCTTGGTTGGCCAAAAAGGGCGTATGCGTTTTTTCCTGAATATATTCAGGAAAAAACGCATACGCCCTTTTTGGCCAAGTGCATCATTGTGGACGTTCTGCCTCTTTTCCTATGCTTTCAGTGCAATTCCAGTCTACCTCCTGAAATCGGTTTCCTGCAATTCTGCCCCGCTTTCAAGTCCTCTTGGTAGCCTTACTTCAGTATATTTTTGGACGATAGCTGTCATTTATAACTCTGCAGGTTTGTGAATTACAGTGCCCCTGAGCTCCTTTCTTCAACTCGCTTCCTTGTGACATGGCCGCAACACCCCAGGATGGCTTCAGGCCCTAATCTGGATCCGGCACGGCACGCTGAGCCTTTGGTTAATTCCTCTTCCTGGTGGGAAATGAGAGTTAAATTTGCCCGTCCAGACACCTCCAGCTAGTCTCTCATTGGTTCTCGCTATTCCTGTTCATCTTCCGCAGAAATTGCAAACTGGGCCAAACAGGAGGTTAAAGGGACTGACTCTCCAAGTCGGGAGAGTGTTAGTAAAGCGTCTGGAATGTTGCACCCGAGTACCAGGGGAGGAAAACTGAGACATATTTGAACACGTCTCCCGTTCACACGGTTTATCATACTCTGGGTTCCACATGCATGTTTTAGCTGAAGGAAGAATACCTTAAACCTGGAGAGTTGAGACCCGTGTAATGGGTACCATGCAATATGACTTCAAAGGGTCTTCATTTGCTCACCGAACCTCTCCAATCCTATCGCTGCTGCGTTTATGCCCCTGTACACACGCTTGATTCTCTTTCAGAGACATAGCAATCCATAGGTTTTAAGATACTTACTAGTCAGGTACATTCTTAGGCGTTTAATATGGTGTGTTGAGTCCATTTCGTTGAGCAAGGAGTAGCTCTTGTCTATTCCATATTTGGCTTAAGGAACTTTATCTGTGCTCATTTCAATCTCTGGTTTTATGCAGCACCCCAACTCACCTTTCCCCTTAAGCAAGCATAAGTTGGTTTTCTAAATTTGAGACCCTGTTCTGTTTTGGAATTCAGTTCCTGTGTAGCCAAGTCTACATTCCGTGTATTAGTGATATCTTATGATGTTCCTTTTTCTGTGTGACTTATTTCAGTTAGAATCATCATACCTGAATCCACTCATTATGCTGCTACGGGCCTGATGACATAGATTTCATTGCTGAGTGATACTGCATTGTACGTAAGTACCACAAGTTGTTTATTCATTTTTCACTTTCTGTGATATTGAACTTGTACGGTAAACGAGGTTCTGGTAAACAGAGGCATCCCAAACTTTGGGGTGGCTGTGTCTTTTTGATTTTAATTTCCCTAAGCTATAGGACCATAAGTGGAAGTGCCCTAGGCTCTGTTGCTTTGTTTTTTAGATGTTTCAGGAAACACCATACACTTCTCCCGAGTGTCTGTTGGCAATTTACATCCCGCCCATCAGCATAACAAGGCTCCCAGTTCTCCATGGCCTGTCCTGCCTTTCTGGATTTTACACTTTTTTCAGATGGCCCTTTTGACCGGGAGGAAGTGAGACTTCATTGTAGTGCAGATTTCCTTTGCAAGCTTGCTTGGTTGGCCAAAAAGGGCGTATGCGTTTTTTCCTGAATATATTCAGGAAAAAACGCATACGCCCTTTTTGGCCAAGTGCATCATTGTGGACGTTCTGCCTCCTTTCCTATGCTTTCAATGCAATTCCAGTCTACCTCCTGAAATCGATTTCCTGCAATTCTGCCGCGCTTCCAAGGCCTCTTGGCAGCCTTACCTCAGTATATTTTTGGACGATAGCTGTCATTGATAACTCTGCAGGTTTGTGAATTACAGTGCCCCTGAGCTGCTTTCTTCAACTCGATTTCTTTTGAGCTGGCCGCAACACCACAGGATGGCTTCAGGCCCTAATGTCGTTCTGGCACGGCACGCTGAGCCTTTGGTTATTTCCTCTTCCTGGTGGGAAATGAGAGTTAAATTTGCCCGTCCAGACACCTCCAGCTGGTCTCTCATTGGTTCTCGCTATTCCTGTTCATCTTCCGCAGAAATTGCAAGCTGGGCCAAACAGGAGGTTAAAGGCACTGACTCTCCAAGTGGGGAGAGTGTTAGTAAAGCATCTGGAATGTTGCACCCGAGTACCAGGGGAGGAAAACTGAGACATATTTGAACACGTCTCCCGTTCACATGGTTGATCATACTCTGGGTTCCACATGCATGTTTTAGCTGAAGGAAGAATACCTTAAACCTGGAGAGTTGAGACCCGTGTAATGGGTACCATGCAATATGACTTCAAAGGGTCTTCATTTGCTCACCGAACCTCTCCAATCCTATCACTGCTGCGTTTATGCCCCTGTACACATGCTTGATTCTCTTTTGGAGACATAGCAATCCATAGGTTTTAAGATACTTACTAGTCAGGTACATTCTTAGGCTTTTAATATGGTGTGTTGAGTCCATTTCGTTGAGTAAGGAGTAGCTCTTGTCTATTCCATATTTGGCTTAAGGAACTTTATCTGTGCTCATTTCATTCTCTGGTTTTATGCAGCTCCCCAACTCACCTTTCCCCTTAAGCAAGCATAAGTTGGCTTTCTAAATTTGAGACCCTGTTCTGTTTTGGAATTCAGTTCCTGTGTAGCCAAGTCGACATTCCGTGTATTAGTGATATCTTATGATGTTTCTTTTTCTGTGTGACTTATTTCAGTTAGAATCATCGTACTTGAATCCACTCATTATGCTGCTACGGGCCTGATGACATAGATTTCATTGCTGAGTGATACTGCATTGTACGTAAGTACCACAAGTTCTTTATCCATTTTTCACTTTCTGTGATATTGAACTTGTACGGTAAACGAGGTTCTTGTCAACAGAGGCGTCCCAAACTTTGGGGTGGCTGTGTCTTTTTGATTTTAATTTCCCTAAGCTATAGGACCATAAGTGGAAGTGCCCTAGGCTCTGTTGCTTTGTTTTTTAGATGTTTCAGGAAACACCATACACTTCTCCCGAGTGTCTGTTGGCAATTTACATCCCGCCCATCAGCATAACAAGGCTCCCAGTTCTCCATGGCCTGTCCTGCCTTTCTGGATTTTACACTTTATTCAGATGGCCCTTTTGACCTGGGGGAAGTGAGACTTCATTGTAGTGCAGGTTTCCTTTGCAAGCTTGCTTGGTTGGCCAAAAAGGGCGTATGCGTTTTTTCCTGAATATATTCAGGAAAAAACGCATACGCCCTTTTTGGCCAAGTGCATCATTGTGGACGTTCTGCCTCTTTTCCTATGCTTTCAATGCAATTCCAGTCTACCTCCTGAAATCGGTTTCTTGCAATTCTGCCCCGCTTTCAAGTCCTCTTGGCAGCCTTACTTCAGTATATTTTTGGACGATAGCTGTCATTTATTACTCTGCAGGTTTGTGAATTACAGTGCCCCTGAGCTCCTTTCTTCAACTCAATTTCTTGTGAGCTGGCCGCAACACCGCAGGATGGCGTCAGGCCCTAATCTTGTTCCGGCACGGCACGTTGAGCCTTTGGTTAATTCCTCTTCCTGGTGGGAAATGAGAGTTAAATTTGCCCGTCCAGACACCTCCAGCTAGTCTCTCATTGGTTCTCGCTATTTCTGTTCATCTTCCGCAGAAATTGCAAACTGGGCCAAACAGGAGGTTAAAGGGACTGACTCTCCAAGTCGGGAGAGTGTTAGTAAAGTGTCTGGAATGTTGCACCCGAGTACCAGGGGAGGAAAACTGAGACATATTTGAACACGTCTCCCGTTCACACGGTTGATCATACTCTGGGTTCCACATGCATGTTTTAGCTGAAGGAAGAATACCTTAAACCTGGAGAGTTGAGACCCGTGTAATGGGTACCATACAATATGTCTTCAAAGGGACTTCATTTGCTCACCGAACCTCTCCAATCCTATCACTGCTGCGTTTATGACCCTGTAAACACGCTTGATTCTCTTTTGGAGACATAGCAATCCATAGTTTTTAAGATACTTAGTAGTCAGGTACATTCTTAGGCGTTTAATATGCGGTGTTGAGTCCATTTCGTTGAGCAAGGAGTAGCTCTTGTCTATTCCATATTTGGCTTAAGGAACTTTATCTGTGCTTATTTCATTCTCTGGTTTTATGCAGCACCCCAACTCACCTTTCCCCTTAAGCAAGCATAAGTTGGTTTTCTAAATTTGAGACCCTCTTCTGTTTTGGAATTTAGTTCCTGTGTAGCCAAGTTTACATTCCGTGTATTAGTGATATCTTATGATGTTTCTTTTTCTGTGTGACTTATTTCAGTTAGAATCATCGTACCTGAATCCACTCATTGTGCTACTAAGGGCCTGATGACATAGATTTCATTGCTGAGTGATATTGCTTTGTAAGTAAATACCACAACTTCTTTATCCATTTTTCACTTTCTGCGATGTTGAACTTGTACTGTAAACGAGGTTCTTGTAAAGAGAGCCGTTCTAAACTTTGGGGTGGCTGTGTCTTTTTGATTTTAATTTCCCTAAGCTATAGGACCATAAGTGGAAGTGCCCTAGGCTCTGTTGCTTTGTTTTTTAGATGTTTCAGGAAACACCATACACTTCTCCCGAGTGTCTGTTGGCAATTTACATCCCGCCCATCAGCATAACAAGGCTCCCAGTTCTCCATGGCCTGTCCTGCCTTTCTGGATTTTACACTTTTTTCAGATGGCCCTTTTGACCGGGAGGAAGTGAGACTTCATTGTAGTGCAGATTTCCTTTGCAAGCTTGCTTGGTTAGCCAAAAAGGGCGTATGCGTTTTTTCCTGAATATAATCAGGAAAAAACGCATACGCACTTTTTGGCGAAGTGCATCATTGTGGACGTTCTGCCTCTTTTCCTATGCTTTCAATGCAATTCCAGTCTACCTCCTGAAATCGATTTCCTGCAATTCTGCCGCGCTTCCAAGTCCTCTTGGGAGCCTTACTTCAGTATATTTTTGGACGATAGCTGTCATTGATAACTCTGCAGGTTTGTGAATTACAGTGCCCCTGAGCTCCTTTCTTCAACTCGCTTTCTTTTGAGCTGGCCGCAACACCACAGGATGGCTTCAGGCCCTAATGTGGTTCTGGCACGGCACGCTGAGCCTTTGGGTATTTCCTCTTCCTGGTGGGAAATGAGAGTTAAATTTGCCCGTCCAGACACCTCCAGCTAGTCTCTCATTGGTTCTCGCTATTCCTGTTCATCTTCCGCAGAAATTGCAAACTGGGCCAAACAGGAGGTTAAAGGCGCTGACTCTCCAAGTGGTGAGAGTGTTAGTAAAGCGTCTGGAATGTTGCACCCGAGTACCAGGGGAGGAAAACTGAGACATATTTGAACACGTCTCCCGTTCACATGGTTGATCATACTCTGGGTTCCACATGCATGTTTTAGCTGAAGGAAGAATACCTTAAACCTGGAGAGTTGAGACCCGTGTAATGGGTACCATACAATATGTCTTCAAAGGGTCTTCATTTGCTCACCGAACCTCTCCAATCCTATCACTGCTGCGTTTATGCCCCTGTAAACACGCTTGATTCTCTTTTGGAGACATAGCAATCCATAGGTTTTAAGATACTTAGTAGTCAGGTACATTCTTAGGCGTTTAATATGCGGTGTTGAGTCCATTTCGTTGAGCAAGGAGTAGCTCTTGTCTATTCCATATTTGGCTTAAGGAACTTTATCTGTGCTCATTTCAATCTCTGGTTTTATGCAGCACCCCAACTCACCTTTCCCCTTAAGCAAGCATAAGTTGGTTTTCTAAATTTGAGACCCTGTTCTGTTTTGGAATTCAGTTCCTGTGTAGCCAAGTCTACATTCCGTGTATTAGTGATATCTTATGATGTTCCTTTTTCTGTGTGACTTATTTCAGTTAGAATCATCATACCTGAATCCACTCATTATGCTGCTACGGGCCTGATGACATAGATTTCATTGCTGAGTGATACTGCATTGTACGTAAGTACCACAAGTTGTTTATTCATTTTTCACTTTCTGTGATATTGAACTTGTACGGTAAACGAGGTTCTGGTAAACAGAGGCATCCCAAACTTTGGGGTGGCTGTGTCTTTTTGATTTTAATTTCCCTAAGCTATAGGACCATAAGTGGAAGTGCCCTAGGCTCTGTTGCTTTGTTTTTTAGATGTTTCAGGAAACACCATACACTTCTCCCGAGTGTCTGTTGGCAATTTACATCCCGCCCATCAGCATAACAAGGCTCCCAGTTCTCCATGGCCTGTCCTGCCTTTCTGGATTTTACACTTTTTTCAGATGGCCCTTTTGACCGGGAGGAAGTGAGACTTCATTGTAGTGCAGATTTCCTTTGCAAGCTTGCTTGGTTGGCCAAAAAGGGCGTATGCGTTTTTTCCTGAATATATTCAGGAAAAAACGCATACGCCCTTTTTGGCCAAGTGCATCATTGTGGACGTTCTGCCTCCTTTCCTATGCTTTCAATGCAATTCCAGTCTACCTCCTGAAATCGATTTCCTGCAATTCTACCGCGCTTCCAAGGCCTCTTGGCAGCCTTACTTCAGTATATTTTTGGACGATAGCTGTCATTGATAACTCTGCAGGTTTGTGAATTACAGTGCCCCTGAGCTGCTTTCTTCAACTCGCTTTCTTTTGAGCTGGCCGCAACACCACAGGATGGCTTCAGGCCCTAATGTCGTTCTGGCACGGCACGCTGAGCCTTTGGTTATTTCCTCTTCCTGGTGGGAAATGAGAGTTAAATTTGCCCGTCCAGACACCTCCAGCTGGTCTCTCATTGGTTCTCGCTATTCCTGTTCATCTTCCGCAGAAATTGCAAACTGGGCCAAACAGGAGGTTAAAGGCGCTGACTCTCCAAGTGGGGAGAGTGTTAGTAAAGCGTCTGGAATGTTGCACCCGAGTACCAGGGGAGGAAAACTGAGACATATTTGAACACGTCTCCCGTTCACATGGTTGATCATACTCTGGGTTCCACATGCATGTTTTAGCTGAAGGAAGAATACCTTAAACCTGGAGAGTTGAGACCCGTGTAATGGGTACCATGCAATATGACTTCAAAGGGTCTTCATTTGCTCACCGAACCTCTCCAATCCTATCACTGCTGCGTTTAGGCCCCTGTACACATGCTTGATTCTCTTTTGGAGACATAGCAATCCATAGGTTTTAAGATACTTACTAGTCAGGTACATTCTTAGGCTTTTAATATGGTGTGTTGAGTCCATTTCGTTGAGTAAGGAGTAGCTCTTGTCTATTCCATATTTGGCTTAAGGAACTTTATCTGTGCTCATTTCATTCTCTGGTTTTATGCAGCACCCCAACTCACCTTTCCCCTTAAGCAAGCATAAGTTGGCTTTCTAAATTTGAGACCCTGTTCTGTTTTGGAATTCAGTTCCTGTGTAGCCAAGTCGACATTCCGTGTATTAGTGATATCTTATGATGTTTCTTTTTCTGTGTGACTTATTTCAGTTAGAATCATCGTACTTGAATCCACTCATTATGCTGCTACGGGCCTGATGACATAGATTTCATTGCTGAGTGATACTGCATTGTACGTAAGTACCACAAGTTCTTTATCCATTTTTCACTTTCTGTGATATTGAACTTGTACGGTAAACGAGGTTCTTGTAAACAGAGGCGTCCCAAACTTTGGGGTGGCTGTGTCTTTTTGATTTTAATTTCCCTAAGCTATAGGACCATAAGTGGAAGTGCCCTAGGCTCTGTTGCTTTGTTTTTTAGATGTTTCAGGAAACACCATACACTTCTCCCGAGTGTCTGTTGGCAATTTACATCCCGCCCATCAGCATAACAAGGCTCCCAGTTCTCCATGGCCTGTCCTGCCTTTCTGGATTTTACACTTTATTCAGATGGCCCTTTTGACCTGGGGGAAGTGAGACTTCATTGTAGTGCAGGTTTCCTTTGCAAGCTTGCTTGGTTGGCCAAAAAGGGCGTATGCGTTTTTTCCTGAATATATTCAGGAAAAAACGCATACGCCCTTTTTGGCCAAGTGCATCATTGTGGACGTTCTGCCTCTTTTCCTATGCTTTCAATGCAATTCCAGTCTACCTCCTGAAATCGGTTTCTTGCAATTCTGCCCCGCTTTCAAGTCCTCTTGGCAGCCTTACTTCAGTATATTTTTGGACGATAGCTGTCATTTATTACTCTGCAGGTTTGTGAATTACAGTGCCCCTGAGCTCCTTTCTTCAACTCAATTTCTTGTGAGCTGGCCGCAACACCGCAGGATGGCGTCAGGCCCTAATCTTGTTCCGGCACGGCACGTTGAGCCTTTGGTTAATTCCTCTTCCTGGTGGGAAATGAGAGTTAAATTTGCCCGTCCAGACACCTCCAGCTAGTCTCTCATTGGTTCTCGCTATTTCTGTTCATCTTCCGCAGAAATTGCAAACTGGGCCAAACAGGAGGTTAAAGGGACTGACTCTCCAAGTCGGGAGAGTGTTAGTAAAGTGTCTGGAATGTTGCACCCGAGTACCAGGGGAGGAAAACTGAGACATATTTGAACACGTCTCCCGTTCACACGGTTGATCATACTCTGGGTTCCACATGCATGTTTTAGCTGAAGGAAGAATACCTTAAACCTGGAGAGTTGAGACCCGTGTAATGGGTACCATACAATATGTCTTCAAAGGGACTTCATTTGCTCACCGAACCTCTCCAATCCTATCACTGCTGCGTTTATGACCCTGTAAACACGCTTGATTCTCTTTTGGAGACATAGCAATCCATAGGTTTTAAGATACTTAGTAGTCAGGTACATTCTTAGGCGTTTAATATGCGGTGTTGAGTCCATTTCGTTGAGCAAGGAGTAGCTCTTGTCTATTCCATATTTGGCTTAAGGAACTTTATCTGTGCTCATTTCATTCTCTGGTTTTATGCAGCACCCCAACTCACCTTTCCCCTTAAGCAAGCATAAGTTGGTTTTCTAAATTTGAGAACCTCTTCTGTTTTGGAATTTAGTTCCTGTGTAGCCAAGTTTACATTCCGTGTATTAGTGATATCTTATGATGTTTCTTTTTCTGTGTGACTTATTTCAGTTAGAATCATCGTACCTGAATCCACTCATTGTGCTACTAAGGGCCTGATGACATAGATTTCATTGCTGAGTGATATTGCTTTGTAAGTAAATACCACAACTTCTTTATCCATTTTTCACTTTCTGCGATGTTGAACTTGTACTGTAAATGAGGTTCTTGTAAAGAGAGCCGTTCTAAACTTTGGGGTGGCTGTGTCTTTTTGATTTTAATTTCCCTAAGCTATAGGACCATAAGTGGAAGTGCCCTAGGCTCTGTTGCTTTGTTTTTTAGATGTTTCAGGAAACACCATACACTTCTCCCGAGTGTCTGTTGGCAATTTACATCCCGCCCATCAGCATAACAAGGCTCCCAGTTCTCCATGGCCTGTCCTGCCTTTCTGGATTTTACACTTTTTTCAGATGGCCCTTTTGACCTGGGGGAAGTGAGACTTCATTGTAGTGCAGATTTCCTTTGCAAGTTTGCTTGCTTGGCCAAAAAGGGCGTATGCGTTTTTTCCTGAATATATTCAGGAAAAAATGCATACGCCCTTTTTGGCCAAGTGCATCATTGTGGACGTTCTGCCTCTTTTCCTATGCTTTCAATGTAATTCCAGTCTACCTCCTGAAATCGGTTTCCTGCAATTCTGCCGCGCTTTCAAGTCCTCTTGGCAGCCTTACTTCAGTATATTTTTGGACGATAGCTGTCATTTATAACTCTGCAGGTTTGTGAATTACAGTGCCCCTGAGCTCCTTTCTTCAACTCGCTTTCTTTTGAGCTGGCCGCAACACCGCAGGATGGCTTCAGGCCCTAATCTGGTTCCGGCACGGCACGCTCAGCCTTTGGTTATTTCCTCTTCCTGGTGGGAAATGAGAGTTAAATTTGCCCGTCCAGACACCTCCAGCTAGTCTCTCATTGGTTCTCCCTATTCCTGTTCATCTTCCGCAGAAATTGCAAACTGGGCCAAACAGGACGTTAAAGGCGCTGACTCTCCAAGTGTGGAGAGTGTTAGTAAAGCGTCTGGAATGTTGCACCCGAGTACCAGGGGAGGAAACCTGAAACATATTTGAACACGTCTCCCGTTCACACGGTTGATCATACTCTGGGTTCCACATGCATGTTTTAGCTGAAGGAAGAATAACTTAAACCTGGAGAGTTGAGACCTGTGTAATGGGTACCATGCAATATGACTTCAAAGGGTCTTCATTTGCTCACCGAACCTCTCCAATCCTATCACTGCTGCGTTTATGCCCCTGTACACACGCTTGATTCTCTTTTGGAGACATAGCAATCCATAGGTTTTAAGATACTTACTAGTCAGGTACATTCTTAGGCGTTTAATATGGGGTGTTGAGTCCATTTCGTTGAGCAAGGAGTAGCTCTTGTCTATTCTATATTTGGCTTAAGGAACTTTATCTGTGCTCATTTCAATCTCTGGTTTTATGCAGCACCCCAACTCACCTTTCCCCTTAAACAAGCATAAGTTGGTTTTCTAAATTTGAGACCCTGTTCTGTTTTGGAATTCAGTTCCTGTGTAGCCAAGTTTACATTCCGTGTATTACTGATATCTTATGATGTTTCTTTTTCTGTGTGACTTATTTCAGTTAGAATCATCATACCTGAATCCACTCATTGTGCTGCTAAGGGCCTGATGACATAGATTTCATTGCTGAGTGATATTGCTTTGTAAGTAAATACCACAACTTCTTTATCCATTTTTCACTTTCTGCGGTGTTGAACTTGTACTGTAAATGAGGTTCTTGTAAACAGAGCCGTTCCAAACTTTGAGGTGGCTGTGTCTTTTTGATTTTAATTTCCCTAAGCTATAGGACCATAAGTGGAAGTGCCCTAGGCTCTGTTGCTTTGTTTTTTAGATGTTTCAGGAAACACCATACACTTCTCCCGAGTGTCTGTTGGCAATTTACATCCCGCCCATCAGCATAACAAGGCTCCCAGTTCTCCATGGCCTGTCCTGCCTTTCTGGATTTTACACTTTTTTCAGATGGCCCTTTTGACCGGGGGGAAGTGAGACTTCATTGTAGTGCAGATTTCCTTTGCAAGCTTGTTTGGTTGGCCAAAAAGGGCGTATGCGTTTTTTCCTGAATATATTCAGGAAAAAACGCATACGCCCTTTTTGGCCAAGTGCATCATTGTGGACGTTCTGCCTCTTTTCCTATGCTTTCAATGCAATTCCAGTCTACCTCCTGAAATCGGTTTCCTGCAATTCTGCCCCGCTTTCAAGTCCTCTTGGCAGCCTTACTTCAGTATATTTTTGGACGATAGCTGTCATTTATAACTCTGCAGGTTTGTGAATTACAGTGACCCTGAGCTCCTTTCTTCAACTCGCTTTCTTTTGAGCTGGCCGCAACACCGCAGGATGGCTTCAGGCCCTAATGTGGTTCTGGCATGGCACGCTGAGCCTTTGGTTATTTCCTCTTCCTGGTGGGAAATGAGAGTTAAATTTGCCCGTCCAGACACCTCCAGCTAGTCTCTCATTGGTTCTCGCTAGTCCTGTTCATCTTCCGCAGAAATTGCAAACTGGGCCAAACAGGAGGTTAAAGGCGCTGACTCTCCAAGTGGGGAGAGTGTTAGTAAAGCGTCTGGAATGTTGCACCCGAGTACCAGGTGAGGAAAACTGAGACATATTTGAACACGTCTCCCGTTCACACGGTTGATCATACTCTGGGTTCCACATGCATGTTTTAGCTGAAGGAAGAATACCTTAAACCTGGAAAGTTGAGACCCGTGTAATGGGTACCATGCAATATGACTTCAAAGGATCTTCATTTGCTCACCGAACCTCTCCAATCCTATCACTGCTGCGTTTATGCCCCTGTACACACGCTTGATTCTCTTTTGGAGACATAGCAATCCATAGGTTTTAAGATACTTACTAGTCAGGTACATTCTTAGGCGTTTAATATGGTGTGTTGAGTCCATTTCATTGAGCAAGGAGTAGCTCTTGTCTATTCCATATTTGGCTTAAGGAACTTTATCTGTGCTCATTTCAATCTCTGGTTTTATGCAGCACCCCAACTCACCTTTACCCTTAAGCAAGCATAAGTTGGTTTTCTAAATTTGAGACCCTGTTCTGTTTTGGAATTCAGTTCCTGTGTAGCCAAGTTTACATTCCGTGTATTACTGATATCTTATGATGTTTCTTTTTCTGTGTGACTTATTTCAGTTAGAATCATCGTACCTGAATCCACTCATTATGCTGCTACGGGCCTGATGACATAGATTTCATTGCTGAGTGATACTGCATTGTACGTAAGTACCACAAGTTCTTTATCCATTTTTCACTTTCTGTGATATTGAACTTGTACGGTAAACGAGGTTCTTGTAAACAGAGGGGTCCCAAACTTTGGGGTGGCTGTGTCTTTTTGATTTTAATTTCCTCAAGCTATAGGACCATAAGTGGAAGTGCCCTAGGCTCTGTTGCTTTGTTTTTTAGATGTTTCAGGAAACACCATACACTTCTCCCGAGTGTCTGTTGGCAATTTACATCCCGCCCATCAGCATAACAAGGCTCCCAGTTCTCCATGGCCTGTCCTGCCTTTCTGGATTTTACACTTTTTTCAGATGGCCCTTTTGACCGGGAGGAAGTGAGACTTCATTGTAGTGCAGATTTCCTTTGCAAGCTTGCTTGGTTGGCCAAAAAGGGCGTATGCGTTTTTTCCCGAATATATTCAGGAAAAAACGCATACGCCCTTTTTGGCCAAGTGCATCATTGTGGACGTTCTGCCTCTTTTCCTATGCTTTCAATGCAATTCCAGTCTACCTCCTGAAATCGGTTTCCTGCAATTCTGCCCCGCTTTCAAGTCCTCTTGGCAGCCTTACTTCAGTATATTTTTGGACGATAGCTGTCATTTATAACTCTGCAGGTTTGTGAATTACAGTGACCCTGAGCTCCTTTCTTCAACTCGCTTTCTTGTGAGCTGGCCGCAACACCGCAGGATGGCTTCAGGCCCTAATCTGGTTCCGGCACGGCACGTTGAGCCTTTGGTTATTTCCTCTTCCTGGTGGGAAATGAGAGTTAAATTTGCCCGTCCAGACACCTCCAGCTAGTCTCTCATTGGTTCTCGCTATTCCTGTTCATCTTCCGCAGAAATTGCAAACTGCGCCAAACAGGAGGTTAAAGGGACTGACTCTCCAAGTCGGGAGAGTGTTAGTAAAGCGTCTGGAATGTTGCACCCGAGTACCAGGGGAGGAAAACTGAGACATATTTGAACACGTCTCCCGTTCACACGGTTGATCATACTCTGGGTTCCACATGCATGTTTTAGCTGAAGGAAGACTACCTTAAACCTGGAGAGTTGAGACCCGTGTAATGGGTACCATACAATATGTCTTCAAAGGGACTTCATTTGCTCACCGAACCTCTCCAATCCTATCACTGCTGCGTTTATGACCCTGTAAACACGCTTGATTCTCTTTTGGAGACATAGCAATCCATAGGTTTTAAGATACTTAGTAGTCAGGTACATTCTTAGGCGTTTAATATGCGGTGTTGAGTCCATTTCGTTGAGCAAGGAGTAGCTCTTGTCTATTCCATATTTGGCTTAAGGAACTTTATCTGTGCTCATTTCAATCTCTGGTTTTATGCAGCACCCCAACTCACCTTTCCCCTTAAGCAAGCATAAGTTGGTTTTCTAAATTTGAGACCCTCTTCTGTTTTGGAATTTAGTTCCTGTGTAGCCAAGTTTACATTCCATGTATTAGTGATATCTTATGATGTTTCTTTTTCTGTGTGACTTATTTCAGTTAGAATCATCGTACCTGAATCCACTCATTGTGCTACTAAGGGCCTGATGACATAGATTTCATTGCTGAGTGATATTGCTTTGTAAGTAAATACCACAACTTCTTTATCCATTTTTCACTTTCTGCGATGTTGAACTTGTACTGTAAACGAGGTTCTTGTAAAGAGAGCCGTTCTAAACTTTGGGGTGGCTGTGTCTTTTTGATTTTAATTTCCCTAAGCTATAGGACCATAAGTGGAAGTGCCCTAGGCTCTGTTGCTTTGTTTTTTAGATGTTTCAGGAAACACCATACACTTCTCCCGAGTGTCTGTTGGCAATTTACATCCCGCCCATCAGCATAACAAGGCTCCCAGTTCTCCATGGCCTGTCCTGCCTTTCTGGATTTTACACTTTTTTCAGATGGCCCTTTTGACCGGGAGGAAGTGAGACTTCATTGTAGTGCAGATTTCCTTTGCAAGCTTGCTTGGTTGGCCAAAAAGGGCGTATGCATTTTTTCCTGAATATAATCAGGAAAAAACGCATACGCACTTTTTGGCCAAGTGCATCATTGTGGACGTTCTGCCTCTTTTCCTATGCTTTCAATGCAATTCCAGTCTACCTCCTGAAATCGATTTCCTGCAATTCTGCCGCGCTTCCAAGTCCTCTTGGGAGCCTTACTTCAGTATATTTTCGGACGATAGCTGTCATTGATAACTCTGCAGGTTTGTGAATTACAGTGCCCCTGAGCTCCTTTCTTCAACTCACTTTCTTTTGAGCTGGCCGCAACACCACAGGATGGCTTCAGGCCCTAATGTGGTTCTGGCACGGCACGCTGAGCCTTTGGGTATTTCCTCTTCCTGGTGGGAAATGAGAGTTAAATTTGCCCGTCCAGACACCTCCAGCTAGTCTCTCATTGGTTCTCGCTATTCCTGTTCATCTTCCGCAGAAATTGCAAACTGGGCCAAACAGGAGGTTAAAGGCGCTGACTCTCCAAGTGGTGAGAGTGTTAGTAAAGCGTCTGGAATGTTGCACCCGAGTACCAGGGGAGGAAAACTGAGACATATTTGAACACGTCTCCCGTTCACATGGTTGATCATACTCTGGGTTCCACATGCATGTTTTAGCTGAAGGAAGAATACCTTAAACCTGGAGAGTTGAGACCCGTGTAATGGGTACCATACAATATGTCTTCAAAGGGTCTTCATTTGCTCACCGAACCTCTCCAATCCTATCACTGCTGCGTTTATGCCCCTGTAAACACGCTTGATTCTCTTTTGGAGACATAGCAATCCATAGGTTTTAAGATACTTAGTAGTCAGGTACATTCTTAGGCGTTTAATATGCGGTGTTGAGTCCATTTCGTTGAGCAAGGAGTAGCTCTTGTCTATTCCATATTTGGCTTAAGGAACTTTATCTGTGCTCATTTCAATCTCTGGTTTTATGCAGCACCCCAACTCACCTTTCCCCTTAAGCAAGCATAAGTTGGTTTTCTACATTTGAGACCCTGTTCTGTCTTGGAATTCAGTTCTTGTGTAGCCAAGGTTACATTCCGTGTATTAGTGATATCTTATGATGTTTCTTTTTCTGTGTGACTTATTTCAGTTAGAATCATCGTACCTGAATCCACTCATTATGCTGCTACGGGCCTGATGACATAGATTTCATTGCTGAGTGATACTGCATTGTACGTAAGTACCACATGTTCTTTATCCATTTTTCACTTTCTGTGATATTGAACTTGTATGGTAAACGAGGTTCTTGTAAACAGAGGCGTCCCAAACTTTGGGGTGGCTGTGTCTTTTTGATTTTAATTTCCCTAAGCTATAGGACCATAAGTGGAAGTGCCCTAGGCTCTGTTGCTTTGTTTTTTAGATGTTTCAGGAAACACCATACACTTCTCCCGAGTGTCTGTTGGCAATTTACATCCCGCCCATCAGCATAACAAGGCTCCCAGTTCTCCATGGCCTGTCCTGCCTTTCTGGATTTTACACTTTTTTCAGATGGCCCTTTTGACCTGGGGGAAGTGAGACTTCATTGTAGTGCAGATTTCCTTTGCAAGTTTGCTTGCTTGGCCAAAAAGTGCGTATGCGTTTTTTCCTGAATATATTCAGGAAAAAATGCATACGCCCTTTTTGGCCAAGTGCATCATTGTGGACGTTCTGCCTCTTTTCCTATGCTTTCAATGTAATTCCAGTCTACCTCCTGAAATCGGTTTCCTGCAATTCTGCCGCGCTTTCAAGTCCTCTTGGCAGCCTTACTTCAGTATATTTTTGGACGATAGCTGTCATTTATAACTCTGCAGGTTTGTGAATTACAGTGCCCCTGAGCTCCTTTCTTCAACTCGCTTTCTTGTGACCTGGCCGCAACACCGCAGGATGGCTTCAGGCCCTAATCTGGTTCCGGCACGGCACGCTCAGCCTTTGGTTATTTCCTCTTCCTGGTGGGAAATGAGAGTTAAATTTGCCCGTCCAGACACCTCCAGCTAGTCTCTCATTGGTTCTCCCTATTCCTGTTCATCTTCCGCAGAAATTGCAAACTGGGCCAAACAGGACGTTAAAGGCGCTGACTCTCCAAGTGTGGAGAGTGTTAGTAAAGCGTCTGGAATGTTGCACCCGAGTACCAGGGGAGGAAACCTGAGACATATTTGAACACGTCTCCCGTTCACACGGTTGATCATACTCTGGGTTCCACATGCATGTTTTAGCTGAAGGAAGAATAACTTAAACCTGGAGAGTTGAGACCTGTGTAATGGGTACCATGCAATATGACTTCAAAGGGTCTTCATTTGCTCACCGAACCTCTCCAATCCTATCACTGCTGCGTTTATGCCCCTGTACACACGCTTGATTCTCTTTTGGAGACATAGCAATCCATAGGTTTTAAGATACTTACTAGTCAGGTACATTCTTAGGCGTTTAATATGGGGTGTTGAGTCCATTTCGTTGAGCAAGGAGTAGCTCTTGTCTATTCTATATTTGGCTTAAGGAACTTTATCTGTGCTCATTTCAATCTCTGGTTTTATGCAGCACCCCAACTCACCTTTCCCCTTAAACAAGCATAAGTTGGTTTTCTAAATTTGAGACCCTGTTCTGTTTTGGAATTCAGTTCCTGTGTAGCCAAGTTTACATTCCGTGTATTACTGATATCTTATGATGTTTCTTTTTCTGTGTGACTTATTTCAGTTAGAATCATCATACCTGAATCCACTCATTGTGCTGCTAAGGGCCTGATGACATAGATTTCATTGCTGAGTGATATTGCTTTGTAAGTAAATACCACAACTTCTTTATCCATTTTTCACTTTCTGCGGTGTTGAACTTGTACTGTAAATGAGGTTCTTGTAAACAGAGCCGTTCCAAACTTTGAGGTGGCTGTGTCTTTTTGATTTTAATTTCCCTAAGCTATAGGACCATAAGTGGAAGTGCCCTAGGCTCTGTTGCTTTGTTTTTTAGATGTTTCAGGAAACACCATACACTTCTCCCGAGTGTCTGTTGGCAATTTACATCCCGCCCATCAGCATAACAAGGCTCCCAGTTCTCCATGGCCTGTCCTGCCTTTCTGGATTTTACACTTTTTTCAGATGGCCCTTTTGACCGGGGGGAAGTGAGACTTCATTGTAGTGCAGATTTCCTTTGCAAGCTTGCTTGGTTGGCCAAAAAGGGCGTATGCGTTTTTTCCTGAATATATTCAGGAAAAAACGCATACGCCCTTTTTGGCCAAGTGCATCATTGTGGACGTTCTGCCTCTTTTCCTATGCTTTCAATGCAATTCCAGTCTACCTCCTGAAATCGGTTTCCTGCAATTCTGCCCCGCTTTCAAGTCCTCTTGGCAGCCTTACTTCAGTATATTTTTGGACGATAGCTGTCATTTATAACTCTGCAAGTTTGTGATTTACAGTGCCCCTGAGCTCCTTTCTTCAACTCGCTTTCTTTTGAGCTGGCCGCAACACCGCAGGATGGCTTCAGGCCCTAATGTGGTTCTGGCACGGCACGCTGAGCCTTTGGTTATTTCCTCTTCCTGGTGGGAAATGAGAGTTAAATTTGCCCGTCCAGACACCTCCAGCTAGTCTCTCATTGGTTCTCGCTAGTCCTGTTCATCTTCCACAGAAATTGCAAACTGGGCCAAACAGGAGGTTAAAGGCGCTGACTCTCCAAGTGGGGAGAGTGTTAGTAAAGCGTCTGGAATGTTGCACCCGAGTACCAGGTGAGGAAAACTGAGACATATTTGAACACGTCTCCCGTTCACACGGTTGATCATACTCTGGGTTCCACATGCATGTTTTAGCTGAAGGAAGAATACCTTAAACCTGGAAAGTTGAGACCCGTGTAATGGGTACCATGCAATATGACTTCAAAGGATCTTCATTTGCTCACCGAACCTCTCCAATCCTATCACTGCTGCGTTTATGCCCCTGTACACATGCTTGATTCTCTTTTGGAGACATAGCAATCCATAGGTTTTAAGATACTTACTAGTCAGGTACATTCTTAGGCGTTCAATATGGTGTGTTGAGTCCATTTCATTGAGCAAGGAGTAGCTCTTGTCTATTCCATATTTGGCTTCAGGAACTTTATCTGTGCTCATTTCAATCTCTGGTTTTATGCAGCACCCCAACTCACCTTTACCCTTAAGCAAGCATAAGTTGGTTTTCTAAATTTGAGACCCTGTTCTGTTTTGGAATTCAGTTCCTGTGTAGCCAAGTTTACATTCCGTGTATTACTGATATCTTATGATGTTTCTTTTTCTGTGTGACTTATTTCAGTTAGAATCATCGTACCTGAATCCACTCATTATGCTGCTACGGGCCTGATGACATAGATTTCATTGCTGAGTGATACTGCATTGTACGTAAGTACCACAAGTTCTTTATCCATTTTTCACTTTCTGTGATATTGAACTTGTACGGTAAATGAGGTTCTTGTAAACAGAGGGGTCCCAAACTTTGGGGTGGCTGTGTCTTTTTGATTTTAATTTCCTCAAGCTATAGGACCATAAGTGGAAGTGCCCTAGGCTCTGTTGCTTTGTTTTTTAGATGTTTCAGGAAACACCATACACTTCTCCCGAGTGTCTGTTGGCAATTTACATCCCGCCCATCAGCATAACAAGGCTCCCAGTTCTCCATGGCCTGTCCTGCCTTTCTGGATTTTACACTTTTTTCAGATGGCCCTTTTGACCGGGAGGAAGTGAGACTTCATTGTAGTGCAGATTTCCTTTGCAAGCTTGCTTGGTTGGCCAAAAAGTGCGTATGCGTTTTTTCCCGAATATATTCAGGAAAAAACGCATACGCCCTTTTTGGCCAAGTGCATCATTGTGGACGTTCTGCCTCTTTTCCTATGCTTTCAATGCAATTCCAGTCTACCTCCTGAAATCGGTTTCCTGCAATTCTGCCCCGCTTTCAAGTCCTCTTGGCAGCCTTACTTCAGTATATTTTTGGACGATAGCTGTCATTTATAACTCTGCAGGTTTGTGAATTACAGTGACCCTGAGCTCCTTTCTTCAACTCGCTTTCTTGTGAGCTGGCCGCAACACCGCAGGATGGCTTCAGGCCCTAATCTGGTTCCGGCACGGCACGTTGAGCCTTTGGTTATTTCCTCTTCCTGGTGGGAAATGAGAGTTAAATTTGCCCGTCCAGACACCTCCAGCTAGTCTCTCATTGGTTCTCGCTATTCCTGTTCATCTTCCGCAGAAATTGCAAACTGCGCCAAACAGGAGGTTAAAGGGACTGACTCTCCAAGTCGGGAGAGTGTTAGTAAAGCGTCTGAAATGTTGCACCCGAGTACCAGGGGAGGAAAACTGAGACATATTTGAACACGTCTCCCGTTCACACGGTTGATCATACTCTGGGTTCCACATGCATGTTTTAGCTGAAGGAAGAATACCTTAAACCTGGAGAGTTGAGACCCGTGTAATGGGTACCATACAATATGTCTTCAAAGGGACTTCATTTGCTCACCGAACCTCTCCAATCCTATCACTGCTGCGTTTATGACCCTGTAAACACGCTTGATTCTCTTTTGGAGACATAGCAATCCATAGGTTTTAAGATACTTAGTAGTCAGGTACATTCTTAGGCGTTTAATATGCGGTGTTGAGTCCATTTCGTTGAGCAAGGAGTAGCTCTTGTCTATTCCATATTTGGCTTAAGGAACTTTATCTGTGCTCATTTCAATCTCTGGTTTTATGCAGCACCCCAACTCACCTTTCCCCTTAAGCAAGCATAAGTTGGTTTTCTAAATTTGAGACCCTCTTCTGTTTTGGAATTTAGTTCCTGTGTAGCCAAGTTTACATTCCATGTATTAGTGATATCTTATGATGTTTCTTTTTCTGTGTGACTTATTTCAGTTAGAATCATCGTACCTGAATCCACTCATTGTGCTACTAAGGGCCTGATGACATAGATTTCATTGCTGAGTGATATTGCTTTGTAAGTAAATACCACAACTTCTTTATCCATTTTTCACTTTCTGCGATGTTGAACTTGTACTGTAAACGAGGTTCTTGTAAAGAGAGCCGTTCTAAACTTTGGGGTGGCTGTGTCTTTTTGATTTTAATTTCCCTAAGCTATAGGACCATAAGTGGAAGTGCCCTAGGCTCTGTTGCTTTGTTTTTTAGATGTTTCAGGAAACACCATACACTTCTCCCGAGTGTCTGTTGGCAATTTACATCCCGCCCATCAGCATAACAAGGCTCCCAGTTCTCCATGGCCTGTCCTGCCTTTCTGGATTTTACACTTTTTTCAGATGGCCCTTTTGACCGGGAGGAAGTGAGACTTCATTGTAGTGCAGATTTCCTTTGCAAGCTTGCTTGGTTGGCCAAAAAGGGCGTATGCATTTTTTCCTGAATATAATCAGGAAAAAACGCATACGCACTTTTTGGCCAAGTGCATCATTGTGGACGTTCTGCCTCTTTTCCTATGCTTTCAATGCAATTCCAGTCTACCTCCTGAAATCGATTTCCTGCAATTCTGCCGCGCTTCCAAGTCCTCTTGGGAGCCTTACTTCAGTATATTTTCGGACGATAGCTGTCATTGATAACTCTGCAGGTTTGTGAATTACAGTGCCCCTGAGCTCCTTTCTTCAACTCGCTTTCTTTTGAGCTGGCCGCAACACCACAGGATGGCTTCAGGCCCTAATGTGGTTCTGGCACGGCACGCTGAGCCTTTGGGTATTTCCTCTTCCTGGTGGGAAATGAGAGTTAAATTTGCCCGTCCAGACACCTCCAGCTAGTCTCTCATTGGTTCTCGCTATTCCTGTTCATCTTCCGCAGAAATTGCAAACTGGGCCAAACAGGAGGTTAAAGGCGCTGACTCTCCAAGTGGTGAGAGTGTTAGTAAAGCGTCTGGAATGTTGCACCCGAGTACCAGGGGAGGAAAACTGAGACATATTTGAACACGTCTCCCGTTCACATGGTTGATCATACTCTGGGTTCCACATGCATGTTTTAGCTGAAGGAAGAATACCTTAAACCTGGAGAGTTGAGACCCGTGTAATGGGTACCATACAATATGTCTTCAAAGGGTCTTCATTTGCTCACCGAACCTCTCCAATCCTATCACTGCTGCGTTTATGCCCCTGTAAACACGCTTGATTCTCTTTTGGAGACATAGCAATCCATAGGTTTTAAGATACTTAGTAGTCAGGTACATTCTTAGGCGTTTAATATGCGGTGTTGAGTCCATTTCGTTGAGCAAGGAGTAGCTCTTGTCTATTCCATATTTGGCTTAAGGAACTTTATCTGTGCTCATTTCAATCTCTGGTTTTATGCAGCACCCCAACTCACCTTTACCCTTAAGCAAGCATAAGTTGGTTTTCTAAATTTGAGACCCTGTTCTGGTCTGTAATTCAGTTCCTGTGTAGCCAAGTTTACATTCCGTGTATTACTGATATCTTATGATGTTTCTTTTTCTGTGTGACTCATTTCAGTTAGAATCATCATACCTGAATCCACTCATTGTGCTGCTAAGGGCCTGATGACATAGATTTCATTGCTGAGTGATATTGCTTTGTAAGTAAATACCACAACTTCTTTATCCATTTTTCACTTTCTGCGATTTTGAACTTTTACTGTTAACGATGTTCTTGTAAACAGAGCCGTTCCACACTTTGGGGTGGCTGTGTCTTTTTGATTTTAATTTCCCTAATCTCTAGGACCATAAGTGGAAGTGCCCTAGGCTCTGTTGCTTTGTTTTTTAGATGTTTCAGGAAACACCATACACTTCTCCCGAGTGTCTGTTGGCAATTTACATCCCGCCCATCAGCATAACAAGGCTCCCAGTTCTCCATGGCCTGTCCTGCCTTTCTGGATTTTACACTTTTTTCAGATGGCCCTTTTGACCGGGGGGAAGTGAGACTTCATTGTAGTGCAGATTTCCTTTGCAAGCTTGCTTGGTTGGCCAAAAAGGGCGTATGCGTTTTTTCCTGAATATATTCAGGAAAAACGCATACGCCCTTTTTGGCCAAGTGCATCATTGTGGACGTTCTGCCTCTTTTCCTATGCTTTCAATGCAATTCCAGTCTACCTCCTGAAATCGGTTTCCTGCAATTCTGCCCCGCTTTCAAGTCCTCTTGGCAGCCTTACTTCAGTATATTTTTGGACGATAGCTGTCATTTATAACTCTGCAGGTTTGTGAATTACAGTGCCCCTGAGCTCCTTTCTTCAACTCGCTTTCTTGTGAGCTGGCCGCAACACCGCAGGATGGCTTCAGGCCCTAATCTGGTTCCGGAACGGCACGCTGAGCCTTTGGTTATTTCCTCTTCCTGGTGGGAAATGAGAGTTAAATTTGCCCGTCCAGACACCTCCAGCTAGTCTCTCATTGGTTCTCGCTATTCCTGTTCATCTTCCGCAGAAATTGCAAACTGGGCCAAACAGGAGGTTAAAGGTGCTGACTCTCCAAGTGGGGAGATTGTTAGTAAAGCGTCTGGAATGTTGCACCCGAGTACCAGGGGAGGAAAACTGAGACATATTTGAACACGTCTCCCGTTCACACGGTTGATCATACTCTGGGTTCCACATGCATGTTTTAGCTGAAGGAAGAATACCTTAAACCTGGAGAGTTGAGACCCGTGTAACGGGTACCATGCAAAATGACTTCAAAGGGTCTTCATTTGCTCACCGAACCTCTCCAATCTTATCACTGCTGCGTTTATGCCCCTGTACACACGCTTGATTCTCTTTTGGAGACATAGCAATCCATAGGTTTTAAGATACTTAGTAGTCAGGTACATTCTTAGGCGTTTAATATGCGGTGTTGAGTCCATTTCGTTGAGCAAGGAGTAGCTCTTGTCTATTCCATATTTGGCTTAAGGAACTTTATCTGTGCTCATTTCAATCTCTGGTTTTATGCAGCACCCCAACTCACCTTTCCCCTTAAGCAAGCATAAGTTGGTTTTCTAAATTTGAGACCCTCTTCTGTTTTGGAATTTAGTTCCTGTGTAGCCAAGTTTACATTCCATGTATTAGTGATATCTTATGATGTTTCTTTTTCTGTGTGACTTATTTCAGTTAGAATCATCGTACCTGAATCCACTCATTGTGCTACTAAGGGCCTGATGACATAGATTTCATTGCTGAGTGATATTGCTTTGTAAGTAAATACCACAACTTCTTTATCCATTTTTCACTTTCTGCGATGTTGAACTTGTACTGTAAACGAGGTTCTTGTAAAGAGAGCCGTTCTAAACTTTGGGGTGGCTGTGTCTTTTTGATTTTAATTTCCCTAAGCTATAGGACCATAAGTGGAAGTGCCCTAGGCTCTGTTGCTTTGTTTTTTAGATGTTTCAGGAAACACCATACACTTCTCCGGAGTGTCTGTTGGCAATTTACATCCCGCCCATCAGCCTAAGAAGGCTCCCAGTTCTGCATGGCCTGTCCTGCCTTTCTGGATTTTACACTTTTTTCAGATGGCCCTTTTGACCGGGGGGAAGTGAGACTTCATTGTAGTGCAGATTTCCTTTGCAAGCTTGCTTGGTTGGCCAAAAAGGGCGTATGCGTTTTTTCCTGAATATATTCAGGAAAAAACGCATACGCCCTTTTTGGCCAAGTGCATCATTGTGGACGTTCTGCCTCTTTTCCTATGCTTTCAATGCAATTCCAGTCTACCTCCTGAAATCGGTTTCCTGCAATTCTGACCGCTTTCAAGTCCTCTTGGTAGCCTTACTTCAGTATATTTTTGGACGATAGCTGTCATTTATAACTCTGCAGGTTTGTGAATTACAGTGCCCCTGAGCTCCTTTCTTCAACTCGCTTCCTTGTGACATGGCCGCAACACCCCAGGATGGCTTCAGGCCCTAATCTGGATCCGGCACGGCACGCTGAGCCTTTGGTTAATTCCTCTTCCTGGTGGGAAATGAGAGTTAAATTTGCCCGTCCAGACACCTCCAGCTAGTCTCTCATTGGTTCTCGCTATTCCTGTTCATCTTCCGCAGAAATTGCAAACTGGGCCAAACAGGAGGTTAAAGGGGCTGACTCTCCAAGTCGGGAGAGTGTTAGTAAAGCGTCTGGAATGTTGCACCCGAGTACCAGGGGAGGAAAACTGAGACATATTTGAACACGTCTCCCGTTCACACGGTTGATCATACTCTGGATTCCACATGCATGTTTTAGCTGAAGGAAGAATACCTTAAACCTGGAGAGTTGAGACCCGTGTAATGGGTACCATGCAATATGACTTCAAAGGGTCTTCATTTGCTCACCGAACCTCTCCAATCCTATCACTGCTGCGTTTATGCCCCTGTACACACGCTTGATTCTCTTTCAGAGACATAGCAATCCATAGGTTTTAAGATACTTACTAGTCAGGTACATTCTTAGGCGTTTAATATGGTGTCTTGAGTCCATTTCGTTGAGCAAGGAGTAGCTCTTGTCTATTCCATATTTGGCTTAAGGAACTTTATCTGTGCTCATTTCAATCTCTGGTTTTATGCAGCACCCCAACTCACCTTTCCCCTTAAGCAAGCATAAGTTGGTTTTCTAAATTTGAGACCCTGTTCTGTTTTGGAATTCAGTTCCTGTGTAGCCAAGTCTACATTCCGTGTATTAGTGATATCTTATGATGTTTCTTTTTCTGTGTGACTTATTTCAGTTAGAATCATCATACCTGAATCCACTCATTATGCTGCTACGGGCCTGATGACATAGATTTCATTGCTGAGTGATACTGCATTGTACGTAAGTACCACAAGTTGTTTATCCATTTTTCACTTTCTGTGATATTGAACTTGTACGGTAAACGAGCTTCTGGTAAACAGAGGCATCCCAAACTTTGGGGTGGCTGTGTCTTTTTGATTTTAATTTCCCTAAGCTATAGGACCATAAGTGGAAGTGCCCTAGGCTCTGTTGCTTTGTTTTTTAGATGTTTCAGGAAACACCATACACTTCTCCCGAGTGTCTGTTGGCAATTTACATCCCGCCCATCAGCATAACAAGGCTCCCAGTTCTCCATGGCCTGTCCTGCCTTTCTGGATTTTACACTTTTTTCAGATGGCCCTTTTGACCGGGAGGAAGTGAGACTTCATTGTAGTGCAGATTTCCTTTGCAAGCTTGCTTGGTTGGCCAAAAAGGGCGTATGCGTTTTTTCCTGAATATATTCAGGAAAAAACGCGTACGCCCTTTTTGGCCAAGTGCATCATTGTGGACGTTCTGCCTCCTTTCCTATGCTTTCAATGCAATTCCAGTCTACCTCCTGAAATCGATTTCCTGCAATTCTGCCGCGCTTCCAAGGCCTCTTGGCAGCCTTACTTCAGTATATTTTTGGACGATAGCTGTCATTGATAACTCTGCAGGTTTGTGAATTACAGTGCCCCTGAGCTCCTTTCTTCAACTCGCTTTCTTTTGAGCTGGCCGCAACACCACAGGATGGCTTCAGGCCCTAATGTCGTTCTGGCACGGCACGCTGAGCCTTTGGTTATTTCCTCTTCCTGGTGGGAAATGAGAGTTAAATTTGCCCGTCCAGACACCTCCAGCTGGTCTCTCATTGGTTCTCGCTATTCCTGTTCAGCTTCCGCAGAAATTGCAAACTGGGCCAAACAGGAGGTTAAAGGCGCTGACTCTCCAAGTGGGGAGAGTGTTAGTAAAGCGTCTGGAATGTTGCACCCGAGTACCAGGGGAGGAAAACTGAGACATATTTGAACACGTCTCCCGTTCACACGGTTGATCATACTCTGGGTTCCACATGCATGTTTTAGCTGAAGGAAGAATACCTTAAACCTGGAGAGTTGAGACCTGTGTAATGGGTACCATGCAATATGACTTCAAAGGGTCTTCATTTGCTCACCGAACCTCTCCAATCCTATCACTGCTGCGTTTATGCCCCTGTACACATGCTTGATTCTCTTTTGGAGACATAGCAATCCATAGGTTTTAAGATACTTACTAGTCAGGTACATTCTTAGGCTTTTAATATGGTGTGTTGAGTCCATTTCGTTGAGTAAGGAGTAGCTCTTGTCTATTCCATATTTGGCTTAAGGAACTTTATCTGTGCTCATTTCATTCTCTGGTTTTATGCAGCACCCCAACTCACCTTTCCCCTTAAGCAAGCATAAGTTGGTTTTCTAAATTTGAGACCCTGTTCTGTTTTGGAATTCAGTTCCTGTGTAGCCAAGTCGACATTCCGTGTATTAGTGATATCTTATGATGTTTCTTTTTCTGTGTGACTTATTTCAGTTAGAATCATCATACTTGAATCCACTCATTATGCTGCTACGGGCCTGATGACATAAATTTCATTGCTGAGTGATACTGCATTGTACGTAAGTACCACAAGTTCTTTATCCATTTTTCACTTTCTGTGATATTGAACTTGTACGGTAAACGAGGTTCTTGTAAACAGAGGCGTCCCAAACTTTGGGGTGGCTGTGTCTTTTTGATTTTAATTTCCCTAAGCTATAGGACCATAAGTGGAAGTGCCCTAGGCTCTGTTGCTTTGTTTTTTAGATGTTTCAGGAAACACCATACACTTCTCCCGAGTGTCTGTTGGCAATTTACATCCCGCCCATCAGCATAACAAGGCTCCCAGTTCTCCATGGCCTGTCCTGCCTTTCTGGATTTTACACTTTATTCAGATGGCCCTTTTGACCTGGGGGAAGTGAGACTTCATTGTAGTGCAGGTTTCCTTTGCAAGCTTGCTTGGTTGGCCAAAAAGGGCGTATGCGTTTTTTCCTGAATATATTCAGGAAAAAACGCATATGCCCTTTTTGGCCAAGTGCATCATTGTGGACGTTCTGCCTCTTTTCCTATGCTTTCAATGCAATTCCAGTCTACCTCCTGACATCGGTTTCTTGCAATTCTGCCCCGCTTTCAAGTTCTCTTGGCAGCCTTACTTCAGTATATTTTTGGACGATAGCTGTCATTTATTACTCTGCAGGTTTGTGAATTACAGTGCCCCTGAGCTCCTTTCTTCAACTCAATTTCTTGTGAGCTGGCCGCAACACCGCAGGATGGCGTCAGGCCCTAATCTTGTTCCGGCACGGCACGTTGAGCCTTTGGTTAATTCCTCTTCCTGGTGGGAAATGAGAGTTAAATTTGCCCGTCCAGAAACCTCCAGCTAGTCTCTCATTGGTTCTCGCTATTCCTGTTCATCTTCCGCAGAAATTGCAAACTGGGCCAAACAGGAGGTTAAAGGGACTGACTCTCCAAGTCGGGAGAGTGTTAGTAAAGCGTCTGGAATGTTGCACCCGAGTACCAGGGGAGGAAAACTGAGACATATTTGAACACGTCTCCCGTTCACACGGTTGATCATACTCTGGGTTCCACATGCATGTTTTAGCTGAAGGAAGAATACCTTAAACCTGGAGAGTTGAGACCCGTGTAATGGGTACCATACAATATGTCTTCAAAGGGACTTCATTTGCTCACCGAACCTCTCCAATCCTATCACTGCTGCGTTTATGACCCTGTAAACACGCTTGATTCTCTTTTGGAGACATAGCAATCCATAGGTTTTAAGATACTTAGTAGTCAGGTACATTCTTAGGCGTTTAATATGCGGTGTTGAGTCCATTTCGTTGAGCAAGGAGTAGCTCTTGTCTATTCCATATTTGGCTTAAGGAACTTTATCTGTGCTCATTTCATTCTCTGGTTTTATGTAGCACCCCAACTCACCTTTCCCCTTAAGCAAGCATAAGTTGGTTTTCTAAATTTGAGACCCTCTTCTGTTTTGGAATTTAGTTCCTGTGTAGCCAAGTTTACATTCCGTGTATTAGTGATATCTTATGATGTTTCTTTTTCTGTGTGACTTATTTCAGTTAGAATCATCGTACCTGAATCCACTCATTGTGCTACTAAGGGCCTGATGACATAGATTTCATTGCTGAGTGATATTGCTTTGTAAGTAAATACCACAACTTCTTTATCCATTTTTCACTTTCTGCGATGTTGAACTTGTACTGTAAACGAGGTTCTTGTAAAGAGAGCCGTTCTAAACTTTGGGGTGGCTGTGTCTTTTTGATTTTAATTTCCCTAAGCTATAGGACCATAAGTGGAAGTGCCCTAGGCTCTGTTGCTTTGTTTTTTAGATGTTTCAGGAAACACCATACACTTCTCCCGAGTGTCTGTTGGCAATTTACATCCCGCCCATCAGCATAACAAGGCTCCCAGTTCTCCATGGCCTGTCCTGCCTTTCTGGATTTTACACTTTTTTCAGATGGCCCTTTTGACCGGGAGGAAGTGAGACTTCATTGTAGTGCAGATTTCCTTTGCAAGCTTGCTTGGTTAGCCAAAAAGGGCGTATGCGTTTTTTCCTGAATATAATCAGGAAAAAACGCATACGCACTTTTTGGCCAAGTGCATCATTGTGGACGTTCTGCCTCTTTTCCTATGCTTTCAGTGCAATTCCAGTCTACCTCCTGAAATCGATTTCCTGCAATTCTGCCGCGCTTCCAAGTCCTCTTGGGAGTCTTACTTCAGTATATTTTTGGAGGATAGCTGTCATTGATAACTCTGCAGGTTTGTGAATTACAGTGCCCCTGAGCTCCTTTCTTCAACTCGCTTTCTTTTGAGCTGGCCGCAACACCACAGGATGGCTTCAGGCCCTAATGTGGTTCTGGCACGGCACGCTGAGCCTTTGGGTATTTCCTCTTCCTGGTGGGAAATGAGAGTTAAATTTGCCCGTCCAGACACCTCCAGCTGGTCTCTCATTGGTTCTCGCTATTCCTGTTCATCTTCCGCAGAAATTGCAAACTGGGCCAAACAGGAGGTTAAAGGCGCTGACTCTCCAAGTGGGGAGAGTGTTAGTAAAGCGTCTGGAATGTTGCACCCGAGTACCAGGGGAGGAAAACTGAGACATATTTGAACACGTCTCCCGTTCACACGGTTGATCATACTCTGGGTTCCACATGCATGTTTTAGCTGAAGGAAGAATACCTTAAACCTGGAGAGTTGAGACCCGTGTAATGGGTACCATGCAATATGACTTCAAAGGGTCTTCATTTGCTCACCGAACCTCTCCAATCCTATCACTGCTGCGTTTATGCCCCTGTACACATGCTTGATTCTCTTTTGGAGACATAGCAATCCATAGGTTTTAAGATACTTACTAGTCAGGTACATTCTTAGGCTTTTAATATGGTGTGTTGAGTCCATTTCGTTGAGTAAGGAGTAGCTCTTGTCTATTCCATATTTGGCTTAAGGAACTTTATCTGTGCTCATTTCATTCTCTGGTTTTATGCAGCACCCCAACTCACCTTTCCCCTTAAGCAAGCATAAGTTGGTTTTCTAAATTTGAGACCCTGTTCTGTTTTGGAATTCAGTTCCTGTGTAGCCAAGTCGACATTCCGTGTATTAGTGATATCTTATGATGTTTCTTTTTCTGTGTGACTTATTTCAGTTAGAATCATCATACTTGAATCCACTCATTATGCTGCTACGGGCCTGATGACATAAATTTCATTGCTGAGTGATACTGCATTGTACGTAAGTACCACAAGTTCTTTATCCATTTTTCACTTTCTGTGATATTGAACTTGTACGGTAAACGAGGTTCTTGTAAACAGAGGCGTCCCAAACTTTGGGGTGGCTGTGTCTTTTTGATTTTAATTTCCCTAAGCTATAGGACCATAAGTGGAAGTGCCCTAGGCTCTGTTGCTTTGTTTTTTAGATGTTTCAGGAAACACCATACACTTCTCCCGAGTGTCTGTTGGCAATTTACATCCCGCCCATCAGCATAACAAGGCTCCCAGTTCTCCATGGCCTGTCCTGCCTTTCTGGATTTTACACTTTTTTCAGATGGCCCTTTTGACCGGGTGGAAGTGAGACTTCATTGTAGTGCAGATTTCCTTTGCAAGCTTGCTTGGTTGGCCAAAAAGGGCGTATGCGTTTTTTCCTGAATATATTCAGGAAAAAACGCATATGCCCTTTTTGGCCAAGTGCATCATTGTGGACGTTCTGCCTCTTTTCCTATGCTTTCAATGCAATTCCAGTCTACCTCCTGACATCGGTTTCTTGCAATTCTGCCCCGCTTTCAAGTCCTCTTGGCAGCCTTACTTCAGTATATTTTTGGACGATAGCTGTCATTTATTACTCTGCAGGTTTGTGAATTACAGTGCCCCTGAGCTCCTTTCTTCAACTCAATTTCTTGTGAGCTGGCCGCAACACCGCAGGATGGCGTCAGGCCCTAATCTTGTTCCGGCACGGCACGTTGAGCCTTTGGTTAATTCCTCTTCCTGGTGGGAAATGAGAGTTAAATTTGCCCGTCCAGACACCTCCAGCTAGTCTCTCATTGGTTCTCGCTATTCCTGTTCATCTTCCGCAGAAATTGCAAACTGGGCCAAACAGGAGGTTAAAGGGACTGACTCTCCAAGTCGGGAGAGTGTTAGTAAAGTGTCTGGAATGTTGCACCCGAGTACCAGGGGAGGAAAACTGAGACATATTTGAACACGTCTCCCGTTCACACGGTTGATCATACTCTGGGTTCCACATGCATGTTTTAGCTGAAGGAAGAATACCTTAAACCTGGAGAGTTGAGACCCGTGTAATGGGTACCATACAATATGTCTTCAAAGGGACTTCATTTGCTCACCGAACCTCTCCAATCCTATCACTGCTGCGTTTATGACCCTGTAAACACGCTTGATTCTCTTTTGGAGACATAGCAATCCATAGGTTTTAAGATACTTAGTAGTCAGGTACATTCTTAGGCGTTTAATATGCGGTGTTGAGTCCATTTCGTTGAGCAAGGAGTAGCTCTTGTCTATTCCATATTTGGCTTAAGGAACTTTATCTGTGCTCATTTCATTCTCTGGTTTTATGCAGCACCCCAACTCACCTTTCCCCTTAAGCAAGCATAAGTTGGTTTTCTAAATTTGAGACCCTCTTCTGTTTTGGAATTTAGTTCCTGTGTAGCCAAGTTTACATTCCGTGTATTAGTGATATCTTATGATGTTTCTTTTTCTGTGTGACTTATTTCAGTTAGAATCATCGTACCTGAATCCACTCATTGTGCTACTAAGGGCCTGATGACATAGATTTCATTGCTGAGTGATATTGCTTTGTAAGTAAATACCACAACTTCTTTATCCATTTTTCACTTTCTGCGATGTTGAACTTGTACTGTAAACGAGGTTCTTGTAAAGAGAGCCGTTCTAAACTTTGGGGTGGCTGTGTCTTTTTGATTTTAATTTCCCTAAGCTATAGGACCATAAGTGGAAGTGCCCTAGGCTCTGTTGCTTTGTTTTTTAGATGTTTCAGGAAACACCATACACTTCTCCCGAGTGTCTGTTGGCAATTTACATCCCGCCCATCAGCATAACAAGGCTCCCAGTTCTCCATGGCCTGTCCTGCCTTTCTGGATTTTACACTTTTTTCAGATGGCCCTTTTGACCGGGAGGAAGTGAGACTTCATTGTAGTGCAGATTTCCTTTGCAAGCTTGCTTGGTTAGCCAAAAAGGGCGTATGCGTTTTTTCCTGAATATAATCAGGAAAAAACGCATACGCACTTTTTGGCCAAGTGCATCATTGTGGACGTTCTGCCTCTTTTCCTATGCTTTCAGTGCAATTCCAGTCTACCTCCTGAAATCGATTTCCTGCAATTCTGCCGCGCTTCCAAGTCCTCTTGGGAGTCTTACTTCAGTATATTTTTGGAGGATAGCTGTCATTGATAACTCTGCAGGTTTGTGAATTACAGTGCCCCTGAGCTCCTTTCTTCAACTCGCTTTCTTTTGAGCTGGCCGCAACACCACAGGATGGCTTCAGGCCCTAATGTGGTTCTGGCACGGCACGCTGAGCCTTTGGGTATTTCCTCTTCCTGGTGGGAAATGAGAGTTAAATTTGCCCGTCCAGACACCTCCTGCTAGTCTCTCATTGGTTCTCGCTATTCCTGTTCATCTTCCGCAGAAATTGCAAACTGGGCCAAACAGGAGGTTAAAGGCGCTGACTCTCCAAGTGGTGAGAGTGTTAGTAAAGCGTCTGGAATGTTGCACCCGAGTACCAGGGGAGGAAAACTGAGACATATTTGAACACGTCTCCCGTTCACATGGTTGATCATACTCTGGGTTCCACATGCATGTTTTAGCTGAAGGAAGAATACCTTAAACCTGGAGAGTTGAGACCCGTGTAATGGGTACCATACAATATGTCTTCAAAGGGTCTTCATTTGCTCACCGAACCTCTCCAATCCTATCACTGCTGCGTTTATGCCCCTGTAAACACGCTTGATTCTCTTTTGGAGACATAGCAATCCATAGGTTTTAAGATACTTAGTAGTCAGGTACATTCTTAGGCGTTTAATATGCGGTGTTGAGTCCATTTCGTTGAGCAAGGAGTAGCTCTTGTCTATTCCATATTTGGCTTAAGGAACTTTATCTGTGCTCATTTCAATCTCTGGTTTTATGCAGCACCCCAACTCACCTTTCCCCTTAAGCAAGCATAAGTTGGTTTTCTAAATTTGAGACCCTCTTCTGTTTTGGAATTTAGTTCCTGTGTAGCCAAGTTTACATTCCGTGTATTAGTGATATCTTATGATGTTTCTTTTTCTGTGTGACTTATTTCAGTTAGAATCATCGTACCTGAATCCACTCATTATGCTGCTACGGGCCTGATGACGTAGATTTCATTGCTGAGTGATACTGCATTGTACGTAAGTACCACATGTTCTTTATCCATTTTTCACTTTCTGTGATATTGAACTTGTATGGTAAACGAGGTTCTTGTAAACAGAGGCGTCCCAAACTTTGGGGTGGCTGTGTCTTTTTGATTTTAATTTCCCTAAGCTATAGGACCATAAGTGGAAGTGCCCTAGGCTCTGTTGCTTTGTTTTTTAGATGTTTCAGGAAACACCATACACTTCTCCCGAGTGTCTGTTGGCAATTTACATCCCGCCCATCAGCATAACAAGGCTCCCAGTTCTCCATGGCCTGTCCTGCCTTTCTGGATTTTACACTTTTTTCAGATGGCCCTTTTGACCTGGGGGAAGTGAGACTTCATTGTAGTGCAGATTTCCTTTGCAAGTTTGCTTGCTTGGCCAAAAAGGGCGTATGCGTTTTTTCCTGAATATATTCAGGAAAAAATGCATACGCCCTTTTTGGCCAAGTGCATCATTGTGGACGTTCTGCCTCTTTTCCTATGCTTTCAATGTAATTCCAGTCTACCTCCTGAAATCGGTTTCCTGCAATTCTGCCGCGCTTTCAAGTCCTCTTGGCAGCCTTACTTCAGTATATTTTTGGACAATAGCTGTCATTTATAACTCTGCAGGTTTGTGAATTACAGTGCCCCTGAGCTCCTTTCTTCAACTCGCTTTCTTTTGAGCTGGCCGCAACACCGCAGGATGGCTTCAGGCCCTAATCTGGTTCCGGCACGGCACGCTCAGCCTTTGGTTATTTCCTCTTCCTGGTGGGAAATGAGAGTTAAATTTGCCCGTCCAGACACCTCCAGCTAGTCTCTCATTGGTTCTCCCTATTCCTGTTCATCTTCCGCAGAAATTGCAAACTGGGCCAAACAGGACGTTAAAGGCGCTGACTCTCCAAGTGTGGAGAGTGTTAGTAAAGCGTCTGGAATGTTGCACCCGAGTACCAGGGGAGGAAACCTGAAACATATTTGAACACGTCTCCCGTTCACACGGTTGATCATACTCTGGGTTCCTCATGCATGTTTTAGCTGAAGGAAGAATAACTTAAACCTGGAGAGTTGAGACCTGTGTAATGGGTACCATGCAATATGACTTCAAAGGGTCTTCATTTGCTCACCGAACCTCTCCAATCCTATCACTGCTGCGTTTATGCCCCTGTACACACGCTTGATTCTCTTTTGGAGACATAGCAATCCATAGGTTTTAAGATACTTACTAGTCAGGTACATTCTTAGGCGTTTAATATGGGGTGTTGAGTCCATTTCGTTGAGCAAGGAGTAGCTCTTGTCTATTCCATATTTGGCTTAAGGAACTTTATCTGTGCTCATTTCAATCTCTGGTTTTATGCAGCACCCCAACTCACCTTTCCCCTTAAACAAGCATAAGTTGGTTTTCTAAATTTGAGACCCTGTTCTGTTTTGGAATTCAGTTCCTGTGTAGCCAAGTTTACATTCCGTGTATTACTGATATCTTATGATGTTTCTTTTTCTGTGTGACTTATTTCAGTTAGAATCATCATACCTGAATCCACTCATTGTGCTGCTAAGGGCCTGATGACATAGATTTCATTGCTGAGTGATATTGCTTTGTAAGTAAATACCACAACTTCTTTATCCATTTTTCACTTTCTGCGGTGTTGAACTTGTACTGTAAATGAGGTTCTTGTAAACAGAGCCGTTCCAAACTTTGAGGTGGCTGTGTCTTTTTGATTTTAATTTCCCTAAGCTATAGGACCATAAGTGGAAGTGCCCTAGGCTCTGTTGCTTTGTTTTTTAGATGTTTCAGGAAACACCATACACTTCTCCCGAGTGTCTGTTGGCAATTTACATCCCGCCCATCAGCATAACAAGGCTCCCAGTTCTCCATGGCCTGTCCTGCCTTTCTGGATTTTACACTTTTTTCAGATGGCCCTTTTGACCGGGGGGAAGTGAGACTTCATTGTAGTGCAGATTTCCTTTGCAAGCTTGCTTGGTTGGCCAAAAAGGGCGTATGCGTTTTTTCCTGAATATATTCAGGAAAAAACGCATACACCCTTTTTGGCCAAGTGCATCATTGTGGACGTTCTGCCTCTTTTCCTATGCTTTCAATGCAATTCCAGTCTACCTCCTGAAATCGGTTTCCTGCAATTCTGCCCCGCTTTCAAGTCCTCTTGGCAGCCTTACTTCAGTATATTTTTGGACGATAGCTGTCATTTATAACTCTGCAGGTTTGTGAATTACAGTGCCCCTGAGCTCCTTTCTTCAACTCGCTTTCTTTTGAGCTGGCCGCAACACCGCAGGATGGCTTCAGGCCCTAATGTGGTTCTGGCACGGCACGCTGAGCCTTTGGTTATTTCCTCTTCCTGGTGGGAAATGAGAGTTAAATTTGCCCGTCCAGACACCTCCAGCTAGTCTCTCATTGGTTCTCGCTAGTCCTGTTCATCTTCCGCAGAAATTGCAAACTGGGCCAAACAGGAGGTTAAAGGCGCTGACTCTCCAAGTGGGGAGAGTGTTAGTAAAGCGTCTGGAATGTTGCACCCGAGTACCAGGTGAGGAAAACTGAGACATATTTGAACACGTCTCCCGTTCACACGGTTGATCATACTCTGGGTTCCACATGCATGTTTTAGCTGAAGGAAGAATACCTTAAACCTGGAAAGTTGAGACCCGTGTAATGGGTACCATGCAATATGACTTCAAAGGGTCTTCATTTGCTCACCGAACCTCTCCAATCCTATCACTGCTGCGTTTATGCCCCTGTACACACGCTTGATTCTCTTTTGGAGACATAGCAATCCATAGGTTTTAAGATACTTACTAGTCAGGTACATTCTTAGGCGTTTAATATGGTGTGTTGAGTCCATTTCATTGAGCAAGGAGTAGCTCTTGTCTATTCCATATTTGGCTTAAGGAACTTTATCTGTGCTCATTTCAATCTCTGGTTTTATGCAGCACCCCAACTCACCTTTACCCTTAAGCAAGCATAAGTTGGTTTTCTAAATTTGAGACCCTGTTCTGTTTTGGAATTCAGTTCCTGTGTAGCCAAGTTTACATTCCGTGTATTACTGATATCTTATGATGTTTCTTTTTCTGTGTGACTTATTTCAGTTAGAATCATCGTACCTGAATCCACTCATTATGCTGCTACGGGCCTGATGACATAGATTTCATTGCTGAGTGATACTGCATTGTACGTAAGTACCACAAGTTCTTTATCCATTTTTCACTTTCTGTGATATTGAACTTGTACGGTAAACGAGGTTCTTGTAAACAGAGGGGTCCCAAACTTTGGGGTGGCTGTGTCTTTTTGATTTTAATTTCCTTAAGCTATAGGACCATAAGTGGAAGTGCCCTAGGCTCTGTTGCTTTGTTTTTTAGATGTTTCAGGAAATACCATACACTTCTCCCGAGTGTCTGTTGGCAATTTACATCCCGCCCATCAGCATAACAAGGCTCCCAATTCTCCATGGCCTGTCCTGCCTTTCTGGATTTTACACTTTTTTCAGATGGCCCTTTTGACCGGGAGGAAGTGAGACTTCATTGTAGTGCAGATTTCCTTTGCAAGCTTGCTTGGTTGGCCAAAAAGGGCGTATGCGTTTTTTCCCGAATATATTCAGGAAAAAACGCATACGCCCTTTTTGGCCAAGTGCATCATTGTGGACGTTCTGCCTCTTTTCCTATGCTTTCAATGCAATTCCAGTCTACCTCCTGAAATCGGTTTCCTGCAATTCTGACCCGCTTTCAAGTCCTCTTGGCAGCCTTACTTCAGTATATTTTTGGACGATAGCTGTCATTTATAACTCTGCTGGTTTGTGAATTACAGTGACCCTGAGCTCCTTTCTTCAACTCGCTTTCTTGTGAGCTGGCCGCAACACCGCAGGATGGCTTCAGGCCCTAATCTGGTTCCGGCACGGCACGTTGAACCTTTGGTTAATTCCTCTTCCTGGTGGGAAATGAGAGTTAAATTTGCCCGTCCAGACACCTCCAGCTAGTCTCTCATTTGTTCTCGCTATTCCTGTTCATCTTCCGCAGAAATTGCAAACTGGGCCAAACAGGAGGTTAAAGGGACTGACTCTCCAAGTCGGGAGAGTGTTAGTAAAGCGTCTGGAATGTTGCACCCGAGTACCAGGGGAGGAAAACTGAGACATATTTGAACACGTCTCCCGTTCACATGGTTGATCATACTCTGGGTTCCACATGCATGTTTTAGCTGAAGGAAGAATACCTTAAACCTGGAGAGTTGAGACCCGTGTAATGGGTACCATACAATATGTCTTCAAAGGGACTTCATTTGCTCACCGAACCTCTCCAATCCTATCACTGCTGCGTTTATGACCCTGTAAACACGCTTGATTCTCTTTTGGAGACATAGCAATCTATAGGTTTTAAGATACTTAGTAGTCAGGTACATTCTTAGGCGTTTAATATGTGGTGTTGAGTCCATTTCGTTGAGCAAGGAGTAGCTCTTGTCTATTCCATATTTGGCTTAAGGAACTTTATCTGTGCTCATTTCAATCTCTGGTTTTATGCAGCACCCCAACTCACCTTTCCCCTTAAGCAAGCATAAGTTGGTTTTCTAAATTTGAGACCCTCTTCTGTTTTGGAATTTAGTTCCTGTGTAGCCAAGTTTACATTCCGTGTATTAGTGATATCTTATGATGTTTCTTTTTCTGTGTGACTTATTTCAGTTAGAATCATCGTACCTGAATCCACTCATTGTGCTACTAAGGGCCTGATGACATAGATTTCATTGCTGAGTGATATTGCTTTGTAAGTAAATACCACAACTTCTTTATCCATTTTTCACTTTCTGCGATGTTGAACTTGTACTGTAAACGAGGTTCTTGTAAAGAGAGCCGTTCTAAACTTTGGGGTGGCTGTGTCTTTTTGATTTTAATTTCCCTAAGCTATAGGACCATAAGTGGAAGTGCCCTAGGCTCTGTTGCTTTGTTTTTTAGATGTTTCAGGAAACACCATACACTTCTCCCGAGTGTCTGTTGGCAATTTACATCCCGCCCATCAGCATAACAAGGCTCCCAGTTCTCCATGGCCTGTCCTGCCTTTCTGGATTTTACACTTTTTTCAGATGGCCCTTTTGACCTGGGGGAAGTAAGACTTCATTGTAGTGCAGATTTCCTTTGCAAGTTTGCTTGCTTGGCCAAAAAGGGCGTATGCGTTTTTTCCTGAATATATTCAGGAAAAAATGCATACGCCCTTTTTGGCCAAGTGCATCATTGTGGACGTTCTGCCTCTTTTCCTATGCTTTCAATGTAATTCCAGTCTACCTCCTGAAATCGGTTTCCTGCAATTCTGCCGCGCTTTCAAGTCCTCTTGGCAGCCTTACTTCAGTATATTTTTGGACAATAGCTGTCATTTATAACTCTGCAGGTTTGTGAATTACAGTGCCCCTGAGCTCCTTTCTTCAACTCGCTTTCTTTTGAGCTGGCCGCAACACCGCAGGATGGCTTCAGGCCCTAATCTGGTTCCGGCACGGCACGCTCAGCCTTTGGTTATTTCCTCTTCCTGGTGGGAAATGAGAGTTAAATTTGCCCGTCCAGACACCTCCAGCTAGTCTCTCATTGGTTCTCCCTATTCCTGTTCATCTTCCGCAGAAATTGCAAACTGGGCCAAACAGGACGTTAAAGGCGCTGACTCTCCAAGTGTGGAGAGTGTTAGTAAAGCGTCTGGAATGTTGCACCCGAGTACCAGGGGAGGAAACCTGAAACATATTTGAACACGTCTCCCGTTCACACGGTTGATCATACTCTGGGTTCCTCATGCATGTTTTAGCTGAAGGAAGAATAACTTAAACCTGGAGAGTTGAGACCTGTGTAATGGGTACCATGCAATATGACTTCAAAGGGTCTTCATTTGCTCACCGAACCTCTCCAATCCTATCACTGCTGCGTTTATGCCCCTGTACACACGCTTGATTCTCTTTTGGAGACATAGCAATCCATAGGTTTTAAGATACTTACTAGTCAGGTACATTCTTAGGCGTTTAATATGGGGTGTTGAGTCCATTTCGTTGAGCAAGGAGTAGCTCTTGTCTATTCCATATTTGGCTTAAGGAACTTTATCTGTGCTCATTTCAATCTCTGGTTTTATGCAGCACCCCAACTCACCTTTCCCCTTAAACAAGCATAAGTTGGTTTTCTAAATTTGAGACCCTGTTCTGTTTTGGAATTCAGTTCCTGTGTAGCCAAGTTTACATTCCGTGTATTACTGATATCTTATGATGTTTCTTTTTCTGTGTGACTTATTTCAGTTAGAATCATCATACCTGAATCCACTCATTGTGCTGCTAAGGGCCTGATGACATAGATTTCATTGCTGAGTGATATTGCTTTGTAAGTAAATACCACAACTTCTTTATCCATTTTTCACTTTCTGCGGTGTTGAACTTGTACTGTAAATGAGGTTCTTGTAAACAGAGCCGTTCCAAACTTTGAGGTGGCTGTGTCTTTTTGATTTTAATTTCCCTAAGCTATAGGACCATAAGTGGAAGTGCCCTAGGCTCTGTTGCTTTGTTTTTTAGATGTTTCAGGAAACACCATACACTTCTCCCGAGTGTCTGTTGGCAATTTACATCCCGCCCATCAGCATAACAAGGCTCCCAGTTCTCCATGGCCTGTCCTGCCTTTCTGGATTTTACACTTTTTTCAGATGGCCCTTTTGACCGGGGGGAAGTGAGACTTCATTGTAGTGCAGATTTCCTTTGCAAGCTTGCTTGGTTGGCCAAAAAGGGCGTATGCGTTTTTTCCTGAATATATTCAGGAAAAAACGCATACACCCTTTTTGGCCAAGTGCATCATTGTGGACGTTCTGCCTCTTTTCCTATGCTTTCAATGCAATTCCAGTCTACCTCCTGAAATCGGTTTCCTGCAATTCTGCCCCGCTTTCAAGTCCTCTTGGCAGCCTTACTTCAGTATATTTTTGGACGATAGCTGTCATTTATAACTCTGCAGGTTTGTGAATTACAGTGCCCCTGAGCTCCTTTCTTCAACTCGCTTTCTTTTGAGCTGGCCGCAACACCGCAGGATGGCTTCAGGCCCTAATGTGGTTCTGGCACGGCACGCTGAGCCTTTGGTTATTTCCTCTTCCTGGTGGGAAATGAGAGTTAAATTTGCCCGTCCAGACACCTCCAGCTAGTCTCTCATTGGTTCTCGCTAGTCCTGTTCATCTTCCGCAGAAATTGCAAACTGGGCCAAACAGGAGGTTAAAGGCGCTGACTCTCCAAGTGGGGAGAGTGTTAGTAAAGCGTCTGGAATGTTGCACCCGAGTACCAGGTGAGGAAAACTGAGACATATTTGAACACGTCTCCCGTTCACACGGTTGATCATACTCTGGGTTCCACATGCATGTTTTAGCTGAAGGAAGAATACCTTAAACCTGGAAAGTTGAGACCCGTGTAATGGGTACCATGCAATATGACTTCAAAGGGTCTTCATTTGCTCACCGAACCTCTCCAATCCTATCACTGCTGCGTTTATGCCCCTGTACACACGCTTGATTCTCTTTTGGAGACATAGCAATCCATAGGTTTTAAGATACTTACTAGTCAGGTACATTCTTAGGCGTTTAATATGGTGTGTTGAGTCCATTTCATTGAGCAAGGAGTAGCTCTTGTCTATTCCATATTTGGCTTAAGGAACTTTATCTGTGCTCATTTCAATCTCTGGTTTTATGCAGCACCCCAACTCACCTTTACCCTTAAGCAAGCATAAGTTGGTTTTCTAAATTTGAGACCCTGTTCTGTTTTGGAATTCAGTTCCTGTGTAGCCAAGTTTACATTCCGTGTATTACTGATATCTTATGATGTTTCTTTTTCTGTGTGACTTATTTCAGTTAGAATCATCGTACCTGAATCCACTCATTATGCTGCTACGGGCCTGATGACATAGATTTCATTGCTGAGTGATACTGCATTGTACGTAAGTACCACAAGTTCTTTATCCATTTTTCACTTTCTGTGATATTGAACTTGTACGGTAAACGAGGTTCTTGTAAACAGAGGGGTCCCAAACTTTGGGGTGGCTGTGTCTTTTTGATTTTAATTTCCTTAAGCTATAGGACCATAAGTGGAAGTGCCCTAGGCTCTGTTGCTTTGTTTTTTAGATGTTTCAGGAAATACCATACACTTCTCCCGAGTGTCTGTTGGCAATTTACATCCCGCCCATCAGCATAACAAGGCTCCCAATTCTCCATGGCCTGTCCTGCCTTTCTGGATTTTACACTTTTTTCAGATGGCCCTTTTGACCGGGAGGAAGTGAGACTTCATTGTAGTGCAGATTTCCTTTGCAAGCTTGCTTGGTTGGCCAAAAAGGGCGTATGCGTTTTTTCCCGAATATATTCAGGAAAAAACGCATACGCCCTTTTTGGCCAAGTGCATCATTGTGGACGTTCTGCCTCTTTTCCTATGCTTTCAATGCAATTCCAGTCTACCTCCTGAAATCGGTTTCCTGCAATTCTGACCCGCTTTCAAGTCCTCTTGGCAGCCTTACTTCAGTATATTTTTGGACGATAGCTGTCATTTATAACTCTGCTGGTTTGTGAATTACAGTGACCCTGAGCTCCTTTCTTCAACTCGCTTTCTTGTGAGCTGGCCGCAACACCGCAGGATGGCTTCAGGCCCTAATCTGGTTCCGGCACGGCACGTTGAACCTTTGGTTAATTCCTCTTCCTGGTGGGAAATGAGAGTTAAATTTGCCCGTCCAGACACCTCCAGCTAGTCTCTCATTTGTTCTCGCTATTCCTGTTCATCTTCCGCAGAAATTGCAAACTGGGCCAAACAGGAGGTTAAAGGGACTGACTCTCCAAGTCGGGAGAGTGTTAGTAAAGCGTCTGGAATGTTGCACCCGAGTACCAGGGGAGGAAAACTGAGACATATTTGAACACGTCTCCCGTTCACATGGTTGATCATACTCTGGGTTCCACATGCATGTTTTAGCTGAAGGAAGAATACCTTAAACCTGGAGAGTTGAGACCCGTGTAATGGGTACCATACAATATGTCTTCAAAGGGACTTCATTTGCTCACCGAACCTCTCCAATCCTATCACTGCTGCGTTTATGACCCTGTAAACACGCTTGATTCTCTTTTGGAGACATAGCAATCTATAGGTTTTAAGATACTTAGTAGTCAGGTACATTCTTAGGCGTTTAATATGTGGTGTTGAGTCCATTTCGTTGAGCAAGGAGTAGCTCTTGTCTATTCCATATTTGGCTTAAGGAACTTTATCTGTGCTCATTTCAATCTCTGGTTTTATGCAGCACCCCAACTCACCTTTCCCCTTAAGCAAGCATAAGTTGGTTTTCTAAATTTGAGACCCTCTTCTGTTTTGGAATTTAGTTCCTGTGTAGCCAAGTTTACATTCCGTGTATTAGTGATATCTTATGATGTTTCTTTTTCTGTGTGACTTATTTCAGTTAGAATCATCGTACCTGAATCCACTCATTGTGCTACTAAGGGCCTGATGACATAGATTTCATTGCTGAGTGATATTGCTTTGTAAGTAAATACCACAACTTCTTTATCCATTTTTCACTTTCTGCGATGTTGAACTTGTACTGTAAACGAGGTTCTTGTAAAGAGAGCCGTTCTAAACTTTGGGGTGGCTGTGTCTTTTTGATTTTAATTTCCCTAAGCTATAGGACCATAAGTGGAAGTGCCCTAGGCTCTGTTGCTTTGTTTTTTAGATGTTTCAGGAAACACCATACACTTCTCCCGAGTGTCTGTTGGCAATTTACATCCCGCCCATCAGCATAACAAGGCTCCCAGTTCTCCATGGCCTGTCCTGCCTTTCTGGATTTTACACTTTTTTCAGATGGCCCTTTTGACCTGGGGGAAGTAAGACTTCATTGTAGTGCAGATTTCCTTTGCAAGTTTGCTTGCTTGGCCAAAAAGGGCGTATGCGTTTTTTCCTGAATATATTCAGGAAAAAATGCATACGCCCTTTTTGGCCAAGTGCATCATTGTGGACGTTCTGCCTCTTTTCCTATGCTTTCAATGTAATTCCAGTCTACCTCCTGAAATCGGTTTCCTGCAATTCTGCCGCGCTTTCAAGTCCTCTTGGCAGCCTTACTTCAGTATATTTTTGGACAATAGCTGTCATTTATAACTCTGCAGGTTTGTGAATTACAGTGCCCCTGAGCTCCTTTCTTCAACTCGCTTTCTTTTGAGCTGGCCGCAACACCGCAGGATGGCTTCAGGCCCTAATCTGGTTCCGGCACGGCACGCTCAGCCTTTGGTTATTTCCTCTTCCTGGTGGGAAATGAGAGTTAAATTTGCCCGTCCAGACACCTCCAGCTAGTCTCTCATTGGTTCTCCCTATTCCTGTTCATCTTCCGCAGAAATTGCAAACTGGGCCAAACAGGACGTTAAAGGCGCTGACTCTCCAAGTGTGGAGAGTGTTAGTAAAGCGTCTGGAATGTTGCACCCGAGTACCAGGGGAGGAAACCTGAAACATATTTGAACACGTCTCCCGTTCACACGGTTGATCATACTCTGGGTTCCTCATGCATGTTTTAGCTGAAGGAAGAATAACTTAAACCTGGAGAGTTGAGACCTGTGTAATGGGTACCATGCAATATGACTTCAAAGGGTCTTCATTTGCTCACCGAACCTCTCCAATCCTATCACTGCTGCGTTTATGCCCCTGTACACACGCTTGATTCTCTTTTGGAGACATAGCAATCCATAGGTTTTAAGATACTTACTAGTCAGGTACATTCTTAGGCGTTTAATATGGGGTGTTGAGTCCATTTCTTTGAGCAAGGAGTAGCTCTTGTCTATTCCATATTTGGCTTAAGGAACTTTATCTGTGCTCATTTCAATCTCTGGTTTTATGCAGCACCCCAACTCACCTTTCCCCTTAAACAAGCATAAGTTGGTTTTCTAAATTTGAGACCCTGTTCTGTTTTGGAATTCAGTTCCTGTGTAGCCAAGTTTACATTCCGTGTATTACTGATATCTTATGATGTTTCTTTTTCTGTGTGACTTATTTCAGTTAGAATCATCATACCTGAATCCACTCATTGTGCTGCTAAGGGCCTGATGACATAGATTTCATTGCTGAGTGATATTGCTTTGTAAGTAAATACCACAACTTCTTTATCCATTTTTCACTTTCTGCGGTGTTGAACTTGTACTGTAAATGAGGTTCTTGTAAACAGAGCCGTTCCAAACTTTGAGGTGGCTGTGTCTTTTTGATTTTAATTTCCCTAAGCTATAGGACCATAAGTGGAAGTGCCCTAGGCTCTGTTGCTTTGTTTTTTAGATGTTTCAGGAAACACCATACACTTCTCCCGAGTGTCTGTTGGCAATTTACATCCCGCCCATCAGCATAACAAGGCTCCCAGTTCTCCATGGCCTGTCCTGCCTTTCTGGATTTTACACTTTTTTCAGATGGCCCTTTTGACCGGGGGGAAGTGAGACTTCATTGTAGTGCAGATTTCCTTTGCAAGCTTGCTTGGTTGGCCAAAAAGGGCGTATGCGTTTTTTCCTGAATATATTCAGGAAAAAACGCATACACCCTTTTTGGCCAAGTGCATCATTGTGGACGTTCTGCCTCTTTTCCTATGCTTTCAATGCAATTCCAGTCTACCTCCTGAAATCGGTTTCCTGCAATTCTGCCCCGCTTTCAAGTCCTCTTGGCAGCCTTACTTCAGTATATTTTTGGACGATAGCTGTCATTTATAACTCTGCAGGTTTGTGAATTACAGTGCCCCTGAGCTCCTTTCTTCAACTCGCTTTCTTTTGAGCTGGCCGCAACACCGCAGGATGGCTTCAGGCCCTAATGTGGTTCTGGCACGGCACGCTGAGCCTTTGGTTATTTCCTCTTCCTGGTGGGAAATGAGAGTTAAATTTGCCCGTCCAGACACCTCCAGCTAGTCTCTCATTGGTTCTCGCTAGTCCTGTTCATCTTCCGCAGAAATTGCAAACTGGGCCAAACAGGAGGTTAAAGGCGCTGACTCTCCAAGTGGGGAGAGTGTTAGTAAAGCGTCTGGAATGTTGCACCCGAGTACCAGGTGAGGAAAACTGAGACATATTTGAACACGTCTCCCGTTCACACGGTTGATCATACTCTGGGTTCCACATGCATGTTTTAGCTGAAGGAAGAATACCTTAAACCTGGAAAGTTGAGACCCGTGTAATGGGTACCATGCAATATGACTTCAAAGGGTCTTCATTTGCTCACCGAACCTCTCCAATCCTATCACTGCTGCGTTTATGCCCCTGTACACACGCTTGATTCTCTTTTGGAGACATAGCAATCCATAGGTTTTAAGATACTTACTAGTCAGGTACATTCTTAGGCGTTTAATATGGTGTGTTGAGTCCATTTCATTGAGCAAGGAGTAGCTCTTGTCTATTCCATATTTGGCTTAAGGAACTTTATCTGTGCTCATTTCAATCTCTGGTTTTATGCAGCACCCCAACTCACCTTTACCCTTAAGCAAGCATAAGTTGGTTTTCTAAATTTGAGACCCTGTTCTGTTTTGGAATTCAGTTCCTGTGTAGCCAAGTTTACATTCCGTGTATTACTGATATCTTATGATGTTTCTTTTTCTGTGTGACTTATTTCAGTTAGAATCATCGTACCTGAATCCACTCATTATGCTGCTACGGGCCTGATGACATAGATTTCATTGCTGAGTGATACTGCATTGTACGTAAGTACCACAAGTTCTTTATCCATTTTTCACTTTCTGTGATATTGAACTTGTACGGTAAACGAGGTTCTTGTAAACAGAGGGGTCCCAAACTTTGGGGTGGCTGTGTCTTTTTGATTTTAATTTCCTTAAGCTATAGGACCATAAGTGGAAGTGCCCTAGGCTCTGTTGCTTTGTTTTTTAGATGTTTCAGGAAATACCATACACTTCTCCCGAGTGTCTGTTGGCAATTTACATCCCGCCCATCAGCATAACAAGGCTCCCAATTCTCCATGGCCTGTCCTGCCTTTCTGGATTTTACACTTTTTTCAGATGGCCCTTTTGACCGGGAGGAAGTGAGACTTCATTGTAGTGCAGATTTCCTTTGCAAGCTTGCTTGGTTGGCCAAAAAGGGCGTATGCGTTTTTTCCCGAATATATTCAGGAAAAAACGCATACGCCCTTTTTGGCCAAGTGCATCATTGTGGACGTTCTGCCTCTTTTCCTATGCTTTCAATGCAATTCCAGTCTACCTCCTGAAATCGGTTTCCTGCAATTCTGACCCGCTTTCAAGTCCTCTTGGCAGCCTTACTTCAGTATATTTTTGGACGATAGCTGTCATTTATAACTCTGCTGGTTTGTGAATTACAGTGACCCTGAGCTCCTTTCTTCAACTCGCTTTCTTGTGAGCTGGCCGCAACACCGCAGGATGGCTTCAGGCCCTAATCTGGTTCCGGCACGGCACGTTGAACCTTTGGTTAATTCCTCTTCCTGGTGGGAAATGAGAGTTAAATTTGCCCGTCCAGACACCTCCAGCTAGTCTCTCATTTGTTCTCGCTATTCCTGTTCATCTTCCGCAGAAATTGCAAACTGGGCCAAACAGGAGGTTAAAGGGACTGACTCTCCAAGTCGGGAGAGTGTTAGTAAAGCGTCTGGAATGTTGCACCCGAGTACCAGGGGAGGAAAACTGAGACATATTTGAACACGTCTCCCGTTCACATGGTTGATCATACTCTGGGTTCCACATGCATGTTTTAGCTGAAGGAAGAATACCTTAAACCTGGAGAGTTGAGACCCGTGTAATGGGTACCATACAATATGTCTTCAAAGGGACTTCATTTGCTCACCGAACCTCTCCAATCCTATCACTGCTGCGTTTATGACCCTGTAAACACGCTTGATTCTCTTTTGGAGACATAGCAATCTATAGGTTTTAAGATACTTAGTAGTCAGGTACATTCTTAGGCGTTTAATATGTGGTGTTGAGTCCATTTCGTTGAGCAAGGAGTAGCTCTTGTCTATTCCATATTTGGCTTAAGGAACTTTATCTGTGCTCATTTCAATCTCTGGTTTTATGCAGCACCCCAACTCACCTTTCCCCTTAAGCAAGCATAAGTTGGTTTTCTAAATTTGAGACCCTCTTCTGTTTTGGAATTTAGTTCCTGTGTAGCCAAGTTTACATTCCGTGTATTAGTGATATCTTATGATGTTTCTTTTTCTGTGTGACTTATTTCAGTTAGAATCAATGTACCTGAATCCACTCATTGTGCTACTAAGGGCCTGATGACATAGATTTCATTGCTGAGTGATATTGCTTTGTAAGTAAATACCACAACTTCTTTATCCATTTTTCACTTTCTGCGATGTTGAACTTGTACTGTAAACGAGGTTCTTGTAAAGAGAGCCGTTCTAAACTTTGGGGTGGCTGTGTCTTTTTGATTTTAATTTCCCTAAGCTATAGGACCATAAGTGGAAGTGCCCTAGGCTCTGTTGCTTTGTTTTTTAGATGTTTCAGGAAACACCATACACTTCTCCCGAGTGTCTGTTGGCAATTTACATCCCGCCCATCAGCATAACAAGGCTCCCAGTTCTCCATGGCCTGTCCTGACTTTCTGGATTTTACACTTTTTTCAGATGGCCCTTTTGACCGGGAGGAAGTGAGACTTCATTGTAGTGCAGATTTCCTTTGCAAGCTTGCTTGGTTGGCCAAAAAGGGCGTATGCGTTTTTTCCTGAATATAATCAGGAAAAAACGCATACGCACTTTTTGACCAAGTGCATCATTGTGGACGTTCTGCCTCTTTTCCTATGCTTTCAATGCAATTCCAGTCTACCTCCTGAAATCGATTTCCTGCAATTCTGCCGCGCTTCCAAGTCCTCTTGGGAGCCTTACTTCAGTATATTTTTGGACGATAGCTGTCATTGATAACTCTGCAGGTTTGTGAATTACAGTGCCCCTGAGCTCCTTTCTTCAACTCGCTTTCTTTTGAGCTGGCCGCAACACCACAGGATGGCTTCAGGCCCTAATGTGGTTCTGGCACGGCACGCTGAGCCTTTGGGTATTTCCTCTTCCTGGTGGGAAATGAGAGTTAAATTTGCCCGTCCAGACACCTCCAGCTAGTCTCTCATTGGTTCTCGCTATTCCTGTTCATCTTCCGCAGAAATTGCAAACTGGGCCAAACAGGAGGTTAAAGGCGCTGACTCTCCAAGTGGTGAGAGTGTTAGTAAAGCGTCTGGAATGTTGCACCCGAGTACCAGGGGAGGAAAACTGAGACATATTTGAACACGTCTCCCGTTCACATGGTTGATCATACTCTGGGTTCCACATGCATGTTTTAGCTGAAGGAAGAATACCTTAAACCTGGAGAGTTGAGACCCGTGTAATGGGTACCATACAATATTTCTTCAAAGGGTCTTCATTTGCTCACCGAACCTCTCCAATCCTATCACTGCTGCGTTTATGCCCCTGTAAACACGCTTGATTCTCTTTTGGAGACATAGCAATCCATAGGTTTTAAGATACTTAGTAGTCAGGTACATTCTTAGGCGTTTAATATGCGGTGTTGAGTCCATTTCGTTGAGCAAGGAGTAGCTCTTGTCTATTCCATATTTGGCTTAGGGAACTTTATCTGTGCTCATTTCAATCTCTGGTTTTATGCAGCACCCCAACTCACCTTTCCCCTTAAGCAAGCATAAGTTGGTTTTCTACATTTGAGACCCTGTTCTGTCTTGGAATTCAGTTCTTGTGTAGCCAAGGTTACATTCCGTGTATTAGTGATATCTTATGATGTTTCTTTTTCTGTGTGACTTATTTCAGTTAGAATCATCGTACTTGAATCCACTCATTATGCTGCTACGGGCCTGATGACATAGATTTCATTGCTGAGTGATACTGCATTGTACGTAAGTACCACAAGTTCTTTATCCATTTTTCACTTTCTGTTATATTGAACTTGTACGGTAAACGAGGTTCTTGTAAACAGAGGCGTCCCAAACTTTGGGGTGGCTGTGTCTTTTTGATTTTAATTTCCCTAAGCTATAGGACCATAAGTGGAAGTGCCCTAGGCTCTGTTGCTTTGTTTTTTAGATGTTTCAGGAAACACCATACACTTCTCCCGAGTGTCTGTTGGCAATTTACATCCCGCCCATCAGCATAACAAGGCTCCCAGTTCTCCATGGCCTGTCCTGCCTTTCTGGATTTTACACTTTTTTCAGATGGCCCTTTTGACCGGGTGGAAGTGAGACTTCATTGTAGTGCAGATTTCCTTTGCAAGCTTGCTTGGTTGGCCAAAAAGGGCGTATGCGTTTTTTCCTGAATATATTCAGGAAAAAACGCATACGCCCTTTTTGGCCAAGTGCATCATTGTGGACGTTCTGCCTCTTTTCCTATGCTTTCAATGCAATTCCAGTCTACCTCCTGAAATCGGTTTCCTGCAATTCTGCCGCGCTTCCAAGTCCTCTTGGGAGCCTTACTTCAGTATATTTTTGGACGATAGCTGTCATTGATAACTCTGCAGGTTTGTGAATTACAGTGCCCCTGAGCTCCTTTCTTCAACTCGCTTTCTTTTGAGCTGGCCGCAACACCACAGGATGGCTTCAGGCCCTAATGTGGTTCTGGCACGGCACGCTGAGCCTTTGGGTATTTCCTCTTCCTGGTGGGAAATGAGAGTTAAATTTGCCCGTCCAGACACCTCCAGCTAGTCTCTCATTGGTTCTCGCTATTCCTGTTCATCTTCCGCAGAAATTGCAAACTGGGCCAAACAGGAGGTTAAAGGCGCTGACTCTCCAAGTGGTGAGAGTGTTAGTAAAGCGTCTGGAATGTTGCACCCGAGTACCAGGGGAGGAAAACTGAGACATATTTGAACACGTCTCCCGTTCACATGGTTGATCATACTCTGGGTTCCACATGCATGTTTTAGCTGAAGGAAGAATACCTTAAACCTGGAGAGTTGAGACCCGTGTAATGGGTACCATACAATATTTCTTCAAAGGGTCTTCATTTGCTCACCGAACCTCTCCAATCCTATCACTGCTGCGTTTATGCCCCTGTAAACACGCTTGATTCTCTTTTGGAGACATAGCAATCCATAGGTTTTAAGATACTTAGTAGTCAGGTACATTCTTAGGCGTTTAATATGCGGTGTTGAGTCCATTTCGTTGAGCAAGGAGTAGCTCTTGTCTATTCCATATTTGGCTTAGGGAACTTTATCTGTGCTCATTTCAATCTCTGGTTTTATGCAGCACCCCAACTCACCTTTCCCCTTAAGCAAGCATAAGTTGGTTTTCTACATTTGAGACCCTGTTCTGTCTTGGAATTCAGTTCTTGTGTAGCCAAGGTTACATTCCGTGTATTAGTGATATCTTATGATGTTTCTTTTTCTGTGTGACTTATTTCAGTTAGAATCATCGTACTTGAATCCACTCATTATGCTGCTACGGGCCTGATGACATAGATTTCATTGCTGAGTGATACTGCATTGTACGTAAGTACCACAAGTTCTTTATCCATTTTTCTCTTTCTGTTATATTGAACTTGTACGGTAAACGAGGTTCTTGTAAACAGAGCCGTTCCAAACTTTGGGGTGGCTGTGTCTTTTTGATTTTAATTTCCCTAAGCTATAGGACCATAAGTGGAAGTGCCCTAGGCTCTGTTGCTTTGTTTTTTAGATGTTTCAGGAAACACCATACACTTCTCCCGAGTGTCTGTTGGCAATTTACATCCCGCCCATCAGCATAACAAGGCTCCCAGTTCTCCATGGCCTGTCCTGCCTTTCTGGATTTTACACTTTTTTCAGCTGGCCCTTTTGACCAGGGGGAAGTGAGACTTCATTGTAGTGCAGATTTCCTTTGCAAGCTTGCTTGGTTGGCCAAAAAGGGCGTATGCGTTTTTTCCTGAATATATTCAGGAAAAAATGCATACGCCCTTTTTGGCCAAGTGCATCATTGTGGACGTTCTGCCTCTTTTCCTATGCTTTCAATGCAATTCCAGTCTACCTCCTGAAATCGGTTTCCTGCAATTCTGCCCCGCTTTCAAGTCCTCTTGGCAGCCTTACTTCAGTATATTTTTGGACGATAGCTGTCATTTATAACTCTGCAGGTTTGTGCATTACAGTGTCCCTGAGCTCCTTTCTTCAACTCGCTTTCTTGTGACCTGGCCGCAACACCGCAGGATTCCTTCAGGCCCTAATCTTGTTCCGGCACGGCACGCTGAGCCTTTGTTTAATTCCTCTTCCTGGTGGGAAATGAGAGTTAAATTTGCCCGTCCAGACACCTCCAGCTAGTCTCTCATTGGTTCTCCCTATTCCTGTTCATCTTCCGCAGAAATTGCAAACTGGGCCAAACAGGAGGTTAAAGGCGCTGACTCTCCTGGTGGGGAGAGTGTTAGTAAAGTGTCTGGAATGTTGCACCCGAGTACCAGGGGAGGAAAACTGAGACATATTTGAACACGTCTCCCGTTCACACGGTTGATCATACTCTGGGTTCCACATGCATGTTTTAGCTGAAGGAAGAATACCTTAAACCTGGAGAGTTGAGACCCGTGTAATGGGTACCATGCAATATGACTTCAAAGGGTCTTCATTTGCTCACCGAACCTCTCCAATCCTATCACTGCAGCGTTTATGCCCCTGTACACATGCTTGATTCTCTTTCGGAGACATAGCAATCCATAGGTTTTAAGATACTTACTAGTCAGGTACATTCTTAGGCGTTTAATATGCGGTGTTGAGTCCATTTCGTTGAGCAAGGAGTAGCTCTTGTCTATTCCATATTTGGCTTAAGGAACTTTATCTGTGCTCATTTCAATCTCTGGTTTTATGCAGCACCCCAACTCACCTTTCCCCTTAAGCAAGCATAAGTTGGTTTTCTAAATTTGAGACCCTGTTCTGTTTTGGAATTCAGTTCCTCTGTAGCCAAGTTTACATTCCGTGTATTAGTGATATCTTATGATGTTTCTTTTTCTGTGTGACTTATTTCAGTTAGAATCATCGTTCCTGAATCCACTCATTATGCTGCTACGGGCCTGATGACATAGATTTCATTGCTGAGTGATACTGCATTGTATGTAAGTACCACAAGTTCTTTATCCATTTTTCACTTTCTGCTATATTGAACTTGTACGGTAAATGAAGTTCTTGTAAACAGAGGCGTCCGAAAATTTGGGGTGGCTGTGTCTTTTTGATTTTAATTTCCCTAAGCTATAGGACCATAAGTGGAAGTGCCCTAGGCTCTGTTGCTTTGTGTTTTAGATGTTTCAGGAAACACCATACACTTCTCCCGAGTGTCTTTTGGCAATTTACATCCCGCCCATCAGCATAAGAAGGCTCCCAGTTCTCCATGGCCTGTCCTGCCTTTCTGGATTTTACACTTTTTTCAGATGGCCCTTTTGACCGGGGGGAAGTGAGACTTCATTGTAGTGCAGATTTCCTTTGCAAGTTTGCTTGGTTGGCCAAAAAGGGCGTATGCGTTTTTTCCTGAATATATTCAGGAAAAAACGCATACGCCCTTTTTGGCCAAGTGCATCATTGTGGACGTTCTGCCTCTTTTCCTATGCTTTCAATGCAATTCCAGTCTACCTCCTGAAATCGGTTTCCTGCAATTCTGCCCCGCTTTCAAATCCTCTTGGCAGCCTTACTTCAGTATATTTTTGGACGATAGCTGTCATTTATAACTCTGCAGGTTTGTGAATTACAGTGCCCCTGAGCTCCTTTCTTCTACTCGCTTTCTTGTGAGCTGGCCGCAACACCGCAGGATGGCTTCAGGCCCTAATCTGGATCCGGTACGGCACGCTGAGCCTTTGGTTAATTCCTCTTCCTGGTGGGAAATGAGAGTTAAATTTGCCCGTCCAGACACCTCCAGCTAGTCTCTCATTGGTTCTCGCTATTCCTGTTCATCTTCCACAGAAATTGCAAACTGGGCCATACAGGAGGTTAAAGGGACTGACTCTCCAAGTCGGGAGAGTGTTAGTAAAGCGTCTGGAATGTTGCACCCGAGTACCAGGGTACGAAAACTGAGACATATTTGAACACGTCTCCCGATCACATGGTTGATCATACTCTGGGTTCCACATGCATGTTTTAGCTGAAGGAAGAATACCTTAAACCTGGAGAGTTGAGACCCGTGTAATGGGTACCATACAATATTTCTTCAAAGGGTCTTCATTTGCTCACCGAACCTCTCCAATCCTATCACTGCTGCGTTTATGCCCCTGTAAACACGCTTGATTCTCTTTTGGAGACATAGCAATCCATAGGTTTTAAGATACTTAGTAGTCAGGTACATTCTTAGGCGTTTAATATGCGGTGTTGAGTCCATTTCGTTGAGCAAGGAGTAGCTCTTGTCTATTCCATATTTGGCTTAGGGAACTTTATCTGTGCTCATTTCAATCTCTGGTTTTATGCAGCACCCCAACTCACCTTTCCCCTTAAGCAAGCATAAGTTGGTTTTCTACATTTGAGACCCTGTTCTGTCTTGGAATTCAGTTCTTGTGTAGCCAAGGTTACATTCCGTGTATTAGTGATATCTTATGATGTTTCTTTTTCTGTGTGACTTATTTCAGTTAGAATCATCGTACTTGAATCCACTCATTATGCTGCTACGGGCCTGATGACATAGATTTCATTGCTGAGTGATACTGCATTGTACGTAAGTACCACAAGTTCTTTATCCATTTTTCACTTTCTGTTATATTGAACTTGTACGGTAAACGAGGTTCTTGTAAACAGAGGCGTCCCAAACTTTGGGGTGGCTGTGTCTTTTTGATTTTAATTTCCCTAAGCTATAGGACCATAAGTGGAAGTGCCCTAGGCTCTGTTGCTTTGTTTTTTAGATGTTTCAGGAAACACCATACACTTCTCCCGAGTGTCTGTTGGCAATTTACATCCCGCCCATCAGCATAACAAGGCTCCCAGTTCTCCATGGCCTGTCCTGCCTTTCTGGATTTTACACTTTTTTCAGATGGCCCTTTTGACCGGGTGGAAGTGAGACTTCATTGTAGTGCAGATTTCCTTTGCAAGCTTGCTTGGTTGGCCAAAAAGGGCGTATGCGTTTTTTCCTGAATATATTCAGGAAAAAACGCATACGCCCTTTTTGGCCAAGTGCATCATTGTGGACGTTCTGCCTCTTTTCCTATGCTTTCAATGCAATTCCAGTCTACCTCCTGAAATCGGTTTCCTGCAATTCTGCCCCGCTTTCAAGTCCTCTTGGCAGCCTTACTTCAGTATATTTTTGGACGATAGCTGTCATTTATAACTCTGCAGGTTTGTGAATTACAGTGCCCCTGAGCTCCTTTCTTCAACTAGCTTTCTTGTGAGCTGGCCGCAACAACGCCGGATGGCTTCAGGCCCTAATCTGGTTCCGGCACGGCACGCTGAGTCTTTGGTTAATTCCTCTTCCTGGTGGGAAATGAGAGTTAAATTTGCCCGTCCAGAAACCTCCAGCTAGTCTCTCATTGGTTCTCCCTATTCCTGTTCATCTTCCGCAGAAATTGCAAACTGGGCCAAACAGGAGGTTAAAGGCGCTGACTCTCCAAGTGGGAAGAGTGTTAGTAAAGAGTCTGGAATGTTGCACCCGAGTACCAGGGGAGGAAAACTGAGACATATTTGAACACGTCTCTTGTTCACATGGTTGATCATTCTCTGGGTTCCACATGCATGTTTTAGCTGAAGGAAGAATACGTTAAACGTGGGTAGTTGAAACCTGTGGAATGGGTACCATGCAATATGACTTCAAAGGGTCTTCATTTGCTCACCGAACCTCTCCAATCCTATCACTGCTGCGTTTATGCCCCTGTACACATGCTTGATTCTCTTTCGGAGACATAGCAATCGATAGGTTTTAAGATACTTACTAGTCAGGTACATTCTTAGGCGTTTAATATGCGGTGTTGAGTCCATTTCGTTGAGCAAGGAGTAGCTCTTGTCTATTCCATATTTGGCTTAAGGAACTTTATCTGTGCTCATTTCAATCTCTGGTTTTATGCAGCACCCCAACTCACCTTTACCCTTAAGCAAGCATAAGTTGGTTTTCTAAATTTGAGACCCTGTTCTGTTCTGTAATTCAGTTCCTGTGTAGCCAAGTTTACATTCCGTGTATTACTGATATCTTATGATGTTTCTTTTTCTGTGTGACTTATTTCAGTTAGAATCATCATACCTGAATCCACTCATTGTGCTGCTAAGGGCCTGATGACATAGATTTCATTGCTGAGTGATATTGCTTTGTAAGTAAATACCACAACTTCTTTATCCATTTTTCACTTTCTGCGGTGTTGAACTTGTACTGTAAACGAGGTTCTTGTAAACAGAGCCGTTCCAAACTTTGGGGTGGCTGTGTCTTTTTGATTTTAATTTCCCTAAGGTATAGGACCATAAGTGGAAGTGCCCTAGGCTCTGTTGCTTTGTTTTTTAGATGTTTCAGGAAACACCATACACTTCTCCCGAGTGTCTGTTGGCAATTTACATCCCGCCCATCAGCATAACAAGGCTCCCAGTTCTCCATGGCCTGTCCTGCCTTTCTGGATTTTACACTTTTTTCAGCTGGCCCTTTTGACCAGGGGGAAGTGAGACTTCATTGTAGTGCAGATTTCCTTTGCAAGCTTGCTTGGTTGGCCAAAAAGGGCGTATGCGTTTTTTCCTGAATATATTCAGGAAAAAATGCATACGCCCTTTTTGGCCAAGTGCATCATTGTGGACGTTCTGCCTCTTTTCCTATGCTTTCAATGCAATTCCAGTCTACCTCCTGAAATCGGTTTCCTGCAATTCTGCCCCGCTTTCAAGTCCTCTTGGCAGCCTTACTTCAGTATATTTTTGGACGATAGCTGTCATTTATAACTCTGCAGGTTTGTGCATTACAGTGTCCCTGAGCTCCTTTCTTCAACTCGCTTTCTTGTGACCTGGCCGCAACACCGCAGGATTCCTTCAGGCCCTAATCTTGTTCCGGCACGGCACGCTGAGCCTTTGTTTAATTCCTCTTCCTGGTGGGAAATGAGAGTTAAATTTGCCCGTCCAGACACCTCCAGCTAGTCTCTCATTGGTTCTCCCTATTCCTGTTCATCTTCCGCAGAAATTGCAAACTGGGCCAAACAGGAGGTTAAAGGCGCTGACTCTCCTGGTGGGGAGAGTGTTAGTAAAGTGTCTGGAATGTTGCACCCGAGTACCAGGGGAGGAAAACTGAGACATATTTGAACACGTCTCCCGTTCACACGGTTGATCATACTCTGGGTTCCACATGCATGTTTTAGCTGAAGGAAGAATACCTTAAACCTGGAGAGTTGAGACCCGTGTAATGGGTACCATGCAATATGACTTCAAAGGGTCTTCATTTGCTCACCGAACCTCTCCAATCCTATCACTGCAGCGTTTATGCCCCTGTACACATGCTTGATTCTCTTTCGGAGACATAGCAATCCATAGGTTTTAAGATACTTACTAGTCAGGTACATTCTTAGGCGTTTAATATGCGGTGTTGAGTCCATTTCGTTGAGCAAGGAGTAGCTCTTGTCTATTCCATATTTGGCTTAAGGAACTTTATCTGTGCTCATTTCAATCTCTGGTTTTATGCAGCACCCCAACTCACCTTTCCCCTTAAGCAAGCATAAGTTGGTTTTCTAAATTTGAGACCCTGTTCTGTTTTGGAATTCAGTTCCTCTGTAGCCAAGTTTACATTCCGTGTATTAGTGATATCTTATGATGTTTCTTTTTCTGTGTGACTTATTTCAGTTAGAATCATCGTTCCTGAATCCACTCATTATGCTGCTACGGGCCTGATGACATAGATTTCATTGCTGAGTGATACTGCATTGTATGTAAGTACCACAAGTTCTTTATCCATTTTTCACTTTCTGCTATATTGAACTTGTACGGTAAATGAAGTTCTTGTAAACAGAGGCGTCCGAAACTTTGGGGTGGCTGTGTCTTTTTGATTTTAATTTCCCTAAGCTATAGGACCATAAGTGGAAGTGCCCTAGGCTCTGTTGCTTTGTGTTTTAGATGTTTCAGGAAACACCATACACTTCTCCCGAGTGTCTTTTGGCAATTTACATCCCGCCCATCAGCATAAGAAGGCTCCCAGTTCTCCATGGCCTGTCCTGCCTTTCTGGATTTTACACTTTTTTCAGATGGCCCTTTTGACCGGGGGGAAGTGAGACTTCATTGTAGTGCAGATTTCCTTTGCAAGTTTGCTTGGTTGGCCAAAAAGGGCGTATGCGTTTTTTCCTGAATATATTCAGGAAAAAACGCATACGCCCTTTTTGGCCAAGTGCATCATTGTGGACGTTCTGCCTCTTTTCCTATGCTTTCAATGCAATTCCAGTCTACCTCCTGAAATCGGTTTCCTGCAATTCTGCCCCGCTTTCAAGTCCTCTTGGCAGCCTTACTTCAGTATATTTTTGGACGATAGCTGTCATTTATAACTCTGCAGGTTTGTGAATTACAGTGCCCCTGAGCTCCTTTCTTCAACTCGCTTTCTTTTGAGCTGGCCGCAACACCGCAGGATGGCTTCAGGCCCTAATGTGGTTCTGGCACGGCACGCTGAGCCTTTGGTTATTTCCTCTTCCTGGTGGGAAATGAGAGTTAAATTTGCCCGTCCAGACACCTCCAGCTAGTCTCTCATTGGTTCTCGCTAGTCCTGTTCATCTTCCGCAGAAATTGCAAACTGGGCCAAACAGGAGGTTAAAGGCGCTGACTCTCCAAGTGGGGAGAGTGTTAGTAAAGCGTCTGGAATGTTGCACCCGAGTACCAGGTGAGGAAAACTGAGACATATTTGAACACGTCTCCCGTTCACACGGTTGATCATACTCTGGGTTCCACATGCATGTTTTAGCTGAAGGAAGAATACCTTAAACCTGGAAAGTTGAGACCCGTGTAATGGGTACCATGCAATATGACTTCAAAGGGTCTTCATTTGCTCACCGAACCTCTCCAATCCTATCACTGCTGCGTTTATGCCCCTGTACACACGCTTGATTCTCTTTTGGAGACATAGCAATCCATAGGTTTTAAGATACTTACTAGTCAGGTACATTCTTAGGCGTTTAATATGGTGTGTTGAGTCCATCTCATTGAGCAAGGAGTAGCTCTTGTCTATTCCATATTTGGCTTAAGGAACTTTATCTGTGCTCATTTCAATCTCTGGTTTTATGCAGCACCCCAACTCACCTTTCCCCTTAAGCAAGCATAAGTTGGTTTTCTAAATTTGAGACCCTGTTCTGTTTTGGAATTCAGTTCCTGTGTAGCCAAGTTTACATTCCGTGTATTACTGATATCTTATGATGTTTCTTTTTCTGTGTGACTTATTTCAGTTAGAATCATCGTACCTGAATCCACTCATTATGCTGCTACGGGCCTGATGACATAGATTTCATTGCTGAGTGATACTGCATTGTACGTAAGTACCACAAGTTCTTTATCCATTTTTCACTTTCTGTGATATTGAACTTGTACGGTAAACGAGGTTCTTGTAAACAGAGGGGTCCCAAACTTTGGGGTGGCTGTGTCTTTTTGATTTTAATTTCCTTAAGCTATAGGACCATAAGTGGAAGTGCCCTAGGCTCTGTTGCTTTGTTTTTTAGATGTTTCAGGAAATACCATACACTTCTCCCGAGTGTCTGTTGGCAATTTACATCCCGCCCATCAGCATAACAAGGCTCCCAGTTCTCCATGGCCTGTCCTGCCTTTCTGGATTTTACACTTTTTTCAGATGGCCCTTTTGACCGGGAGGAAGTGAGACTTCATTGTAGTGCAGATTTCCTTTGCAAGCTTGCTTGGTTGGCCAAAGAGGGCGTATGCGTTTTTTCCCGAATATATTCAGGAAAAAACGCATACGCCCTTTTTGGCCAAGTGCATCATTGTGGACGTTCTGCCTCTTTTCCTATGCTTTCAATGCAATTCCAGTCTACCTCCTGAAATCGATTTCCTGCAATTCTGCCGCGCTTCCAAGGCCTCTTGGCCGCCTTACTTCAGTATATTTTTGGACGATAGCTGTCATTGATAACTCTGCAGGTTTGTGAATTACAGTGCCCCTGAGCTCCTTTCTTCAACTCGCTTTCTTTTGAGCTGGCCGCAACACCACTGGATGGCTTCAGGCCCTAATGTCGTTCTGGCACGGCACGCTGAGCCTTTGGTTATTTCCTCTTCCTGGTGGGAAATGAGAGTTAAATTTGCCCGTCCAGACACCTCCAGCTGGTCTCTCATTGGTTCTCGCTATTCCTGTACATCTTCCGCAGAAATTGCAAACTGGGCCAAACAGGAGGTTAAAGGCGCTGACTCTCCAAGTGGGGAGAGTGTTAGTAAAGCGTCTGGAATGTTGCACCCGAGTACCAGGGGAGGAAAACTGAGACATATTTGAACACGTCTCCCGTTCACACGGTTGATCATACTCTGGGTTCCACATGCATGTTTTAGCTGAAGGAAGAATACCTTAAACCTGGAGAGTTGAGACCCGTGTAATGGGTACCATGCAATATGACTTCAAAGGGTCTTCATTTGCTCACCGAACCTCTCCAATCCTATCACTGCTGCGTTTATGCCCCTGTACACACGCTTGATTCTCTTTTGGAGACATAGCAATCCATAGGTTTTAAGATACTTACTAGTCAGGTACATTCTTAGGCTTTTAATATGGTGTGTTGAGTCCATTTCGTTGAGTAAGGAGTAGCTCTTGTCTATTCCATATTTGGCTTAAGGAACTTTATCTGTGCTCATTTCATTCTCTGGTTTTATGCAGCACCCCAACTCACCTTTCCCCTTAAGCAAGCATAAGTTGGTTTTCTAAATTTGAGACCCTGTTCTGTTTTGGAATTCAGTTCCTGTGTAGCCAAGTCGACATTCCGTGTATTAGTGATATCTTATGATGTTTCTTTTTCTGTGTGACTTATTTCAGTTAGAATCATCGTACTTGAATCCACTCATTATGCTGCTACGGGCCTGATGACATAGATTTCATTGCTGAGTGATACTGCATTGTACGTAAGTACCACAAGTTCTTTATCCATTTTTCACTTTCTGTGATATTGAACTTGTACGGTAAACGAGGTTCTTGTAAACAGAGGCGTCCCAAACTTTGGGGTGGCTGTGTCTTTTTGATTTTAATTTCCCTAAGCTATAGGACCATAAGTGGAAGTGCCCTAGGCTCTGTTGCTTTGTTTTTTAGATGTTTCAGGAAACACCATACACTTCTCCCGAGTGTCTGTTGGCAATTTACATCCCGCCCATCAGCATAACAAGGCTCCCAGTTCTCCATGGCCTGTCCTGCCTTTCTGGATTTTACACTTTTTTCAGATGGCCCTTTTGACCTGGGGGAAGTGAGACTTCATTGTAGTGCAGATTTCCTTTGCAAGTTTGCTTGCTTGGCCAAAAAGGGCGTATGCGTTTTTTCCTGAATATATTTAGGAAAAAACGCATACGCCCTTTTTGGCCAAGTGCATCATTGTGGACGTTCTGCCTCTTTTCCTATGCTTTCAATGTAATTCCAGTCTACCTCCTGAAATCGGTTTCCTGCAATTCTGCCGCGCTTTCAAGTCCTCTTGGCAGCCTTACTTCAGTATATTTTTGGACGATAGCTGTCATTTATAACTCTGCAGGTTTGTGAATTACAGTGCCCCTGAGCTCCTTTCTTCAACTCGCTTTCTTTTGAGCTGGCCGCAACACCGCAGGATGGCTTCAGGCCCGAATCTGGTTCCAGCACGGCACGCTGAGCCTTTGGTTATTTCCTCTTCCTGGTGGGAAATGAGAGTTAAATTTGCCCGTCCAGACACCTCCAGCTAGTCTCTCATTGGTTCTCCCTATTCCTGTTCATCTTCCGCAGAAATTGCAAACTGGGCCAAACAGGACGTTAAAGGCGCTGACTCTCCAAGTGTGGAGAGTGTTAGTAAAGCGTCTGGAATGTTGCACCCGAGTACCAGGGGAGGAAACCTGAAACATATTTGAACACGTCTCCCGTTCACACGGTTGATCATACTCTGGGTTCCACATGCATGTTTTAGCTGAAGGAAGAATAACTTAAACCTGGAGAGTTGAGACCTGTGTAATGGGTACCATGCAATATGACTTCAAAGGGTCTTCATTTGCTCACCGAACCTCTCCAATCCTATCACTGCTGCGTTTATGCCCCTGTACACACGCTTGATTCTCTTTTGGAGACATAGCAATCCATAGGTTTTAAGATACTTACTAGTCAGGTACATTCTTAGGCGTTTAATATGGGGTGTTGAGTCCATTTCGTTGAGCAAGGAGTAGCTCTTGTCTATTCCATATTTGGCTTAAGGAACTTTATCTGTGCTCATTTCAATCTCCGGTTTTATGCAGCACCCCAACTCACCTTTCCCCTTAAACAAGCATAAGTTGGTTTTCTAAATTTGAGACCCTGTTCTGTTTTGGAATTCAGTTCCTGTGTAGCCAAGTTTACATTCCGTGTATTACTGATATCTTATGATGTTTCTTTTTCTGTGTGACTTATTTCAGTTAGAATCATCATACCTGAATCCACTCATTGTGCTGCTAAGGGCCTGATGACATAGATTTCATTGCTGAGTGATATTGCTTTGTAAGTAAATACCACAACTTCTTTATCCATTTTTCACTTTCTGCGGTGTTGAACTTGTACTGTAAATGAGGTTCTTGTAAACAGAGCCGTTCCAAACTTTGAGGTGGCTGTGTCTTTTTGATTTTAATTTCCCTAAGCTATAGGACCATAAGTGGAAGTGCCCTAGGCTCTGTTGCTTTGTTTTTTAGATGTTTCAGGAAACACCATACACTTCTCCCGAGTGTCTGTTGGCAATTTACATCCCGCCCATCAGCATAACAAGGCTCCCAGTTCTCCATGGCCTGTCCTGCCTTTCTGGATTTTACACTTTTTTCAGATGGCCCTTTTGACTGGGGGGAAGTGAGACTTCATTGTAGTGCAGATTTCCTTTGCAAGCTTGCTTGGTTGGCCAAAAAGGGCGTATGCGTTTTTTCCTGAATATATTCAGGAAAAAACGCATACGCCCTTTTTGGCCAAGTGCATCATTGTGGACGTTCTGCCTCTTTTCCTATGCTTTCAATGCAATTCCAGTCTACCTCCTGAAATCGGTTTCGTGCAATTCTGCCCTGCTTTCAAGTCCTCTTGGCAGCCTTACTTCAGTATATTTTTGGACGATAGCTGTCATTTATAACTCTGCAGGTTTGTGAATTACAGTGCCCCTGAGCTCCTTTCTTCAACTCGCTTTCTTTTGAGTTGGCCGCAACACCGCAGGATGGCTTCAGGCCCTAATGTGGTTCTGGCACGGCACGCTGAGCCTTTGGTTATTTCCTCTTCCTGGTGGGAAATGAGAGTTAAATTTGCCCGTCCAGACACCTCCAGCTAGTCTCTCATTGGTTCTCGCTAGTCCTGTTCATCTTCCGCAGAAATTGCAAACTGGGCCAAACAGGAGGTTAAAGGCGCTGACTCTCCAAGTGGGGAGAGTGTTAGTAAAGCGTCTAGAATGTTGCACCCGAGTACCAGGTGAGGAAAACTGAGACATATTTGAACACGTCTCCCGTTCACACGGTTGATCATACTCTGGGTTCCACATGCATGTTTTAGCTGAAGGAAGAATACCTTAAACCTGGAAAGTTGAGACCCGTGTAATGGGTACCATGCAATATGACTTCAAAGGGTCTTCATTTGCTCACCGAACCTCTCCAATCCTATCACTGCTGCGTTTATGCCCCTGTACACACGCTTGATTCTCTTTTGGAGACATAGCAATCCATAGGTTTTAAGATACTTACTAGTCAGGTACATTCTTAGGCGTTTAATATGGTGTGTTGAGTCCATTTCATTGAGCAAGGAGTAGCTCTTGTCTATTCCATATTTGGCTTAAGGAACTTTATCTGTGCTCATTTCAATCTCTGGTTTTATGCAGCACCCCAACTCACCTTTACCCTTAAGCAAGCATAAGTTGGTTTTCTAAATTTGAGACCCTGTTCTGTTTTGGAATTCAGTTCCTGTGTAGCCAAGTTTACATTCCGTGTATTACTGATATCTTATGATGTTTCTTTTTCTGTGTGACTTATTTCAGTTAGAATCATCGTACCTGAATCCACTCATTATGCTGCTACGGGCCTGATGACATAGATTTCATTGCTGAGTGATACTGCATTGTACGTAAGTACCACAAGTTCTTTATCCATTTTTCACTTTCTGTGATATTGAACTTGTACGGTAAACGAGGTTCTTGTAAACAGAGGCGTCCCAAACTTTGGGGTGGCTGTGTCTTTTTGATTTTAATTTCCTTAAGCTATAGGACCATAAGTGGAAGTGCCCTAGGCTCTGTTGCTTTGTTTTTTAGATGTTTCAGGAAATACCATACACTTCTCCCGAGTGTCTGTTGGCAATTTACATCCCGCCCATCAGCATAACAAGGCTCCCAGTTCTCCATGGCCTGTCCTGCCTTTCTGGATTTTACACTTTTTTCAGATGGCCCTTTTGACCGGGAGGAAGTGAGACTCCATTGTAGTGCAGATTTCCTTTGGAAGCTTGCTTGGTTGGCCAAAGAGGGCGTATGCGTTTTTTCCCGAATATATTCAGGAAAAAACGCATACGCCCTTTTTGGCCAAGTGCATCATTGTGGACGTTCTGCCTCTTTTCCTATGCTTTCAATGCAATTCCAGTCTACCTCCTGAAATCGGTTTCCTGCAATTCTGACCCGCTTTCAAGTCCTCTTGGCAGCCTTACTTCAGTATATTTTTGAACGATAGCTGTCATTTATAACTCTGCAGGTTTGTGAATTACAGTGACCCTGAGCTCCTTTCTTCAACTCGCTTTCTTGTGAGCTGGCCGCAACACCGCAGGATGGCTTCAGGCCCTAATCTGGTTCCGGCATGGCACGTTGAGCCTTTGGTTAATTCCTCTTCCTGGTGGGAAATGAGAGTTAAATTTGCCCGTCCAGACACCTCCAGCTAGTCTCTCATTTGTTCTCGCTATTCCTGTTCATCTTCCGCAGAAATTGCAAACTGGGCCAAACAGGAGGTTAAAGGGACAGACTCTCCAAGTCGGGAGAGTGTTAGTAAAGCGTCTGGCATGTTGCACCCGAGTACCAGGGGAGGAAAACTGAGACATATTTGAACACGTCTCCCGTTCACACGGTTGATCATACTCTGGGTTCCACATGCATGTTTTAGCTGAAGGAAGAATACCTTAAACCTGGAGAGTTGAGACCCGTGTAATGGGTACCATACAATATGTCTTCAAAGGGACTTCATTTGCTCACCGAACCTCTCCAATCCTATCACTGCTGCGTTTATGACCCTGTAAACACGCTTGATTCTCTTTTGGAGACATAGCAATCCATAGGTTTTAAGATACTTAGTAGTCAGGTACATTCTTAGGCGTTTAATATGCGGTGTTGAGTCCATTTCGTTGAGCAAGGAGTAGCTCTTGTCTATTCCATATTTGGCTTAAGGAACTTTATCTGTGCTCATTTCAATCTCTGGTTTTATGCAGCACCCCAACTCACCTTTCCCCTTAAGCAAGCATAAGTTGGTTTTCTAAATTTGAGACCCTCTTCTGTTTTGGAATTTAGTTCCTGTGTAGCCAAGTTTACATTCCGTGTATTAGTGATATCTTATGATGTTTCTTTTTCTGTGTGACTTATTTCAGTTAGAATCATCGTACCTGAATCCACTCATTGTGCTACTAAGGGCCTGATGACATAGATTTCATTGCTGAGTGATATTGCTTTGTAAGTAAATACCACAACTTCTTTATCCATTTTTCACTTTCTGCGATGTTGAACTTGTACTGTAAACGAGGTTCTTGTAAAGAGAGCCGTTCTAAACTTTGGGGTGGCTGTGTCTTTTTGATTTTAATTTCCCTAAGCTATAGGACCATAAGTGGAAGTGCCCTAGGCTCTGTTGCTTTGTTTTTTAGATGTTTCAGGAAACACCATACACTTCTCCCGAGTGTCTGTTGGCAATTTACATCCCGCCCATCAGCATAACAAGGCTCCCAGTTCTCCATGGCCTGTCCTGCCTTTCTGGATTTTACACTTTTTTCAGATGGCCCTTTTGACCGGGGGGAAGTGAGACTTCATTGTAGTGCAGATTTCCTTTGCAAGTTTGCTTGGTTGGCCAAAAAGGGCGTATGCGTTTTTTCCTGAATATATTCAGGAAAAAACGCATACGCCCTTTTTGGCCAAGTGCATCATTGTGGACGTTCTGCCTCTTTTCCTATGCTTTCAATGCAATTCCAGTCTACCTCCTGAAATCGGTTTCCTGCAATTCTGCCCCGCTTTCAAGTCCTCTTGGCAGCCTTACTTCAGTATATTTTTGGACGATAGCTGTCATTTATAACTCTGCAGGTTTGTGAATTACAGTGCCCCTGAGCTCCTTTCTTCAACTCGCTTTCTTTTGAGCTGGCCGCAACACCGCAGGATGGCTTCAGGCCCTAATGTGGTTCTGGCACGGCACGCTGAGCCTTTGGTTATTTCCTCTTCCTGGTGGGAAATGAGAGTTAAATTTGCCCGTCCAGACACCTCCAGCTAGTCTCTCATTGGTTCTCGCTAGTCCTGTTCATCTTCCGCAGAAATTGCAAACTGGGCCAAACAGGAGGTTAAAGGCGCTGACTCTCCAAGTGGGGAGAGTGTTAGTAAAGCGTCTGGAATGTTGCACCCGAGTACCAGGTGAGGAAAACTGAGACATATTTGAACACGTCTCCCGTTCACACGGTTGATCATACTCTGGGTTCCACATGCATGTTTTAGCTGAAGGAAGAATACCTTAAACCTGGAAAGTTGAGACCCGTGTAATGGGTACCATGCAATATGACTTCAAAGGGTCTTCATTTGCTCACCGAACCTCTCCAATCCTATCACTGCTGCGTTTATGCCCCTGTACACACGCTTGATTCTCTTTTGGAGACATAGCAATCCATAGGTTTTAAGATACTTACTAGTCAGGTACATTCTTAGGCGTTTAATATGGTGTGTTGAGTCCATTTCATTGAGCAAGGAGTAGCTCTTGTCTATTCCATATTTGGCTTAAGGAACTTTATCTGTGCTCATTTCAATCTCTGGTTTTATGCAGCACCCCAACTCACCTTTCCCCTTAAGCAAGCATAAGTTGGTTTTCTAAATTTGAGACCCTGTTCTGTTTTGGAATTCAGTTCCTGTGTAGCCAAGTTTACATTCCGTGTATTACTGATATCTTATGATGTTTCTTTTTCTGTGTGACTTATTTCAGTTAGAATCATCGTACCTGAATCCACTCATTATGCTGCTACGGGCCTGATGACATAGATTTCATTGCTGAGTGATACTGCATTGTACGTAAGTACCACAAGTTCTTTATCCATTTTTCACTTTCTGTGATATTGAACTTGTACGGTAAACGAGGTTCTTGTAAACAGAGGGGTCCCAAACTTTGGGGTGGCTGTGTCTTTTTGATTTTAATTTCCTTAAGCTATAGGACCATAAGTGGAAGTGCCCTAGGCTCTGTTGCTTTGTTTTTTAGATGTTTCAGGAAATACCATACACTTCTCCCGAGTGTCTGTTGGCAATTTACATCCCGCCCATCAGCATAACAAGGCTCCCAGTTCTCCATGGCCTGTCCTGCCTTTCTGGATTTTACACTTTTTTCAGATGGCCCTTTTGACCGGGAGGAAGTGAGACTCCATTGTAGTGCAGATTTCCTTTGGAAGCTTGCTTGGTTGGCCAAAGAGGGCGTATGCGTTTTTTCCCGAATATATTCAGGAAAAAACGCATACGCCCTTTTTGGCCAAGTGCATCATTGTGGACGTTCTGCCTCTTTTCCTATGCTTTCAATGCAATTCCAGTCTACCTCCTGAAATCGGTTTCCTGCAATTCTGACCCGCTTTCAAGTCCTCTTGGCAGCCTTACTTCAGTATATTTTTGAACGATAGCTGTCATTTATAACTCTGCAGGTTTGTGAATTACAGTGACCCTGAGCTCCTTTCTTCAACTCGCTTTCTTGTGAGCTGGCCGCAACACCGCAGGATGGCTTCAGGCCCTAATCTGGTTCCGGTATGGCACGTTGAGCCTTTGGTTAATTCCTCTTCCTGGTGGGAAATGAGAGTTAAATTTGCCCGTCCAGACACCTCCAGCTAGTCTCTCATTTGTTCTCGCTATTCCTGTTCATCTTCCGCAGAAATTGCAAACTGGGCCAAACAGGAGGTTAAAGGGACAGACTCTCCAAGTCGGGAGAGTGTTAGTAAAGCGTCTGGCATGTTGCACCCGAGTACCAGGGGAGGAAAACTGAGACATATTTGAACACGTCTCCCGTTCACACGGTTGATCATACTCTGGGTTCCACATGCATGTTTTAGCTGAAGGAAGAATACCTTAAACCTGGAGAGTTGAGACCCGTGTAATGGGTACCATACAATATGTCTTCAAAGGGACTTCATTTGCTCACCGAACCTCTCCAATCCTATCACTGCTGCGTTTATGACCCTGTAAACACGCTTGATTCTCTTTTGGAGACATAGCAATCCATAGGTTTTAAGATACTTAGTAGTCAGGTACATTCTTAGGCGTTTAATATGCGGTGTTGAGTCCATTTCGTTGAGCAAGGAGTAGCTCTTGTCTATTCCATATTTGGCTTAAGGAACTTTATCTGTGCTCATTTCAATCTCTGGTTTTATGCAGCACCCCAACTCACCTTTCCCCTTAAGCAAGCATAAGTTGGTTTTCTAAATTTGAGACCCTCTTCTGTTTTGGAATTTAGTTCCTGTGTAGCCAAGTTTACATTCCGTGTATTAGTGATATCTTATGATGTTTCTTTTTCTGTGTGACTTATTTCAGTTAGAATCATCGTACCTGAATCCACTCATTGTGCTACTAAGGGCCTGATGACATAGATTTCATTGCTGAGTGATATTGCTTTGTAAGTAAATACCACAACTTCTTTATCCATTTTTCACTTTCTGCGATGTTGAACTTGTACTGTAAACGAGGTTCTTGTAAAGAGAGCCGTTCTAAACTTTGGGGTGGCTGTGTCTTTTTGATTTTAATTTCCCTAAGCTATAGGACCATAAGTGGAAGTGCCCTAGGCTCTGTTGCTTTGTTTTTTAGATGTTTCAGGAAACACCATACACTTCTCCCGAGTGTCTGTTGGCAATTTACATCCCGCCCATCAGCATAACAAGGCTCCCAGTTCTCCATGGCCTGTCCTGCCTTTCTGGATTTTACACTTTTTTCAGATGGCCCTTTTGACCGGGGGGAAGTGAGACTTCATTGTAGTGCAGATTTCCTTTGCAAGTTTGCTTGGTTGGCCAAAAAGGGCGTATGCGTTTTTTCCTGAATATATTCAGGAAAAAACGCATACGCCCTTTTTGGCCAAGTGCATCATTGTGGACGTTCTGCCTCTTTTCCTATGCTTTCAATGCAATTCCAGTCTACCTCCTGAAATCGGTTTCCTGCAATTCTGCCCCGCTTTCAAGTCCTCTTGGCAGCCTTACTTCAGTATATTTTTGGACGATAGCTGTCATTTATAACTCTGCAGGTTTGTGAATTACAGTGCCCCTGAGCTCCTTTCTTCAACTCGCTTTCTTTTGAGCTGGCCGCAACACCGCAGGATGGCTTCAGGCCCTAATGTGGTTCTGGCACGGCACGCTGAGCCTTTGGTTATTTCCTCTTCCTGGTGGGAAATGAGAGTTAAATTTGCCCGTCCAGACACCTCCAGCTAGTCTCTCATTGGTTCTCGCTAGTCCTGTTCATCTTCCGCAGAAATTGCAAACTGGGCCAAACAGGAGGTTAAAGGCGCTGACTCTCCAAGTGGGGAGAGTGTTAGTAAAGCGTCTGGAATGTTGCACCCGAGTACCAGGTGAGGAAAACTGAGACATATTTGAACACGTCTCCCGTTCACACGGTTGATCATACTCTGGGTTCCACATGCATGTTTTAGCTGAAGGAAGAATACCTTAAACCTGGAAAGTTGAGACCCGTGTAATGGGTACCATGCAATATGACTTCAAAGGGTCTTCATTTGCTCACCGAACCTCTCCAATCCTATCACTGCTGCGTTTATGCCCCTGTACACACGCTTGATTCTCTTTTGGAGACATAGCAATCCATAGGTTTTAAGATACTTACTAGTCAGGTACATTCTTAGGCGTTTAATATGGTGTGTTGAGTCCATTTCATTGAGCAAGGAGTAGCTCTTGTCTATTCCATATTTGGCTTAAGGAACTTTATCTGTGCTCATTTCAATCTCTGGTTTTATGCAGCACCCCAACTCACCTTTCCCCTTAAGCAAGCATAAGTTGGTTTTCTAAATTTGAGACCCTGTTCTGTTTTGGAATTCAGTTCCTGTGTAGCCAAGTTTACATTCCGTGTATTACTGATATCTTATGATGTTTCTTTTTCTGTGTGACTTATTTCAGTTAGAATCATCGTACCTGAATCCACTCATTATGCTGCTACGGGCCTGATGACATAGATTTCATTGCTGAGTGATACTGCATTGTACGTAAGTACCACAAGTTCTTTATCCATTTTTCACTTTCTGTGATATTGAACTTGTACGGTAAACGAGGTTCTTGTAAACAGAGGGGTCCCAAACTTTGGGGTGGCTGTGTCTTTTTGATTTTAATTTCCTTAAGCTATAGGACCATAAGTGGAAGTGCCCTAGGCTCTGTTGCTTTGTTTTTTAGATGTTTCAGGAAATACCATACACTTCTCCCGAGTGTCTGTTGGCAATTTACATCCCGCCCATCAGCATAACAAGGCTCCCAGTTCTCCATGGCCTGTCCTGCCTTTCTGGATTTTACACTTTTTTCAGATGGCCCTTTTGACCGGGAGGAAGTGAGACTTCATTGTAGTGCAGATTTCCTTTGCAAGCTTGCTTGGTTGGCCAAAGAGGGCGTATGCGTTTTTTCCCGAATATATTCAGGAAAAAACGCATACGCCCTTTTTGGCCAAGTGCATCATTGTGGACGTTCTGCCTCTTTTCCTATGCTTTCAATGCAATTCCAGTCTACCTCCTGAAATCGATTTCCTGCAATTCTGCCGCGCTTCCAAGGCCTCTTGGCAGCCTTACTTCAGTATATTTTTGGACGATAGCTGTCATTGATAACTCTGCAGGTTTGTGAATTACAGTGCCCCTGAGCTCCTTTCTTCAACTCGCTTTCTTTTGAGCTGGCCGCAACACCACTGGATGGCTTCAGGCCCTAATGTCGTTCTGGCACGGCACGCTGAGCCTTTGGTTATTTCCTCTTCCTGGTGGGAAATGAGAGTTAAATTTGCCCGTCCAGACACCTCCAGCTGGTCTCTCATTGGTTCTCGCTATTCCTGTTCATCTTCCGCAGAAATTGCAAACTGGGCCAAACAGGAGGTTAAAGGCGCTGACTCTCCAAGTGGGGAGAGTGTTAGTAAAGCGTCTGGAATGTTGCACCCGAGTACCAGGGGAGGAAAACTGAGACATATTTGAACACGTCTCCCGTTCACACGGTTGATCATACTCTGGGTTCCACATGCATGTTTTAGCTGAAGGAAGAATACCTTAAACCTGGAGAGTTGAGACCCGTGTAATGGGTACCATGCAATATGACTTCAAAGGGTCTTCATTTGCTCACCGAACCTCTCCAATCCTATCACTGCTGCGTTTATGCCCCTGTACACACGCTTGATTCTCTTTTGGAGACATAGCAATCCATAGGTTTTAAGATACTTACTAGTCAGGTACATTCTTAGGCTTTTAATATGGTGTGTTGAGTCCATTTCGTTGAGTAAGGAGTAGCTCTTGTCTATTCCATATTTGGCTTAAGGAACTTTATCTGTGCTCATTTCATTCTCTGGTTTTATGCAGCACCCCAACTCACCTTTCCCCTTAAGCAAGCATAAGTTGGTTTTCTAAATTTGAGACCCTGTTCTGTTTTGGAATTCAGTTCCTGTGTAGCCAAGTCGACATTCCGTGTATTAGTGATATCTTATGATGTTTCTTTTTCTGTGTGACTTATTTCAGTTAGAATCATCGTACTTGAATCCACTCATTATGCTGCTACGGGCCTGATGACATAGATTTCATTGCTGAGTGATACTGCATTGTACGTAAGTACCACAAGTTCTTTATCCATTTTTCACTTTCTGTGATATTGAACTTGTACGGTAAACGAGGTTCTTGTAAACAGAGGCGTCCCAAACTTTGGGGTGGCTGTGTCTTTTTGATTTTAATTTCCCTAAGCTATAGGACCATAAGTGGAAGTGCCCTAGGCTCTGTTGCTTTGTTTTTTAGATGTTTCAGGAAACACCATACACTTCTCCCGAGTGTCTGTTGGCAATTTACATCCCGCCCATCAGCATAACAAGGCTCCCAGTTCTCCATGGCCTGTCCTGCCTTTCTGGATTTTACACTTTTTTCAGATGGCCCTTTTGACCTGGGGGAAGTGAGACTTCATTGTAGTGCAGATTTCCTTTGCAAGTTTGCTTGCTTGGCCAAAAAGGGCGTATGCGTTTTTTCCTGAATATATTTAGGAAAAAACGCATACGCCCTTTTTGGCCAAGTGCATCATTGTGGACGTTCTGCCTCTTTTCCTATGCTTTCAATGTAATTCCAGTCTACCTCCTGAAATCGGTTTCCTGCAATTCTGCCGCGCTTTCAAGTCCTCTTGGCAGCCTTACTTCAGTATATTTTTGGACGATAGCTGTCATTTATAACTCTGCAGGTTTGTGAATTACAGTGCCCCTGAGCTCCTTTCTTCAACTCGCTTTCTTTTGAGCTGGCCGCAACACCGCAGGATGGCTTCAGGCCCGAATCTGGTTCCAGCACGGCACGCTGAGCCTTTGGTTATTTCCTCTTCCTGGTGGGAAATGAGAGTTAAATTTGCCCGTCCAGACACCTCCAGCTAGTCTCTCATTGGTTCTCCCTATTCCTGTTCATCTTCCGCAGAAATTGCAAACTGGGCCAAACAGGACGTTAAAGGCGCTGACTCTCCAAGTGTGGAGAGTGTTAGTAAAGCGTCTGGAATGTTGCACCCGAGTACCAGGGGAGGAAACCTGAAACATATTTGAACACGTCTCCCGTTCACACGGTTGATCATACTCTGGGTTCCACATGCATGTTTTAGCTGAAGGAAGAATAACTTAAACCTGGAGAGTTGAGACCTGTGTAATGGGTACCATGCAATATGACTTCAAAGGGTCTTCATTTGCTCACCGAACCTCTCCAATCCTATCACTGCTGCGTTTATGCCCCTGTACACACGCTTGATTCTCTTTTGGAGACATAGCAATCCATAGGTTTTAAGATACTTACTAGTCAGGTACATTCTTAGGCGTTTAATATGGGGTGTTGAGTCCATTTCGTTGAGCAAGGAGTAGCTCTTGTCTATTCCATATTTGGCTTAAGGAACTTTATCTGTGCTCATTTCAATCTCCGGTTTTATGCAGCACCCCAACTCACCTTTCCCCTTAAACAAGCATAAGTTGGTTTTCTAAATTTGAGACCCTGTTCTGTTTTGGAATTCAGTTCCTGTGTAGCCAAGTTTACATTCCGTGTATTACTGATATCTTATGATGTTTCTTTTTCTGTGTGACTTATTTCAGTTAGAATCATCATACCTGAATCCACTCATTGTGCTGCTAAGGGCCTGATGACATAGATTTCATTGCTGAGTGATATTGCTTTGTAAGTAAATACCACAACTTCTTTATCCATTTTTCACTTTCTGCGGTGTTGAACTTGTACTGTAAATGAGGTTCTTGTAAACAGAGCCGTTCCAAACTTTGAGGTGGCTGTGTCTTTTTGATTTTAATTTCCCTAAGCTATAGGACCATAAGTGGAAGTGCCCTAGGCTCTGTTGCTTTGTTTTTTAGATGTTTCAGGAAACACCATACACTTCTCCCGAGTGTCTGTTGGCAATTTACATCCCGCCCATCAGCATAACAAGGCTCCCAGTTCTCCATGGCCTGTCCTGCCTTTCTGGATTTTACACTTTTTTCAGATGGCCCTTTTGACTGGGGGGAAGTGAGACTTCATTGTAGTGCAGATTTCCTTTGCAAGCTTGCTTGGTTGGCCAAAAAGGGCGTATGCGTTTTTTCCTGAATATATTCAGGAAAAAACGCATACGCCCTTTTTGGCCAAGTGCATCATTGTGGACGTTCTGCCTCTTTTCCTATGCTTTCAATGCAATTCCAGTCTACCTCCTGAAATCGGTTTCCTGCAATTCTGCCCTGCTTTCAAGTCCTCTTGGCAGCCTTACTTCAGTATATTTTTGGACGATAGCTGTCATTTATAACTCTGCAGGTTTGTGAATTACAGTGCCCCTGAGCTCCTTTCTTCAACTCGCTTTCTTTTGAGTTGGCCGCAACACCGCAGGATGGCTTCAGGCCCTAATGTGGTCCTGGCACGGCACGCTGAGCCTTTGGTTATTTCCTCTTCCTGGTGGGAAATGAGAGTTAAATTTGCCCGTCCAGACACCTCCAGCTAGTCTCTCATTGGTTCTCGCTAGTCCTGTTCATCTTCCGCAGAAATTGCAAACTGGGCCAAACAGGAGGTTAAAGGCGCTGACTCTCCAAGTGGGGAGAGTGTTAGTAAAGCGTCTAGAATGTTGCACCCGAGTACCAGGTGAGGAAAACTGAGACATATTTGAACACGTCTCCCGTTCACACGGTTGATCATACTCTGGGTTCCACATGCATGTTTTAGCTGAAGGAAGAATACCTTAAACCTGGAAAGTTGAGACCCGTGTAATGGGTACCATGCAATATGACTTCAAAGGGTCTTCATTTGCTCACCGAACCTCTCCAATCCTATCACTGCTGCGTTTATGCCCCTGTACACACGCTTGATTCTCTTTTGGAGACATAGCAATCCATAGGTTTTAAGATACTTACTAGTCAGGTACATTCTTAGGCGTTTAATATGGTGTGTTGAGTCCATTTCATTGAGCAAGGAGTAGCTCTTGTCTATTCCATATTTGGCTTAAGGAACTTTATCTGTGCTCATTTCAATCTCTGGTTTTATGCAGCACCCCAACTCACCTTTACCCTTAAGCAAGCATAAGTTGGTTTTCTAAATTTGAGACCCTGTTCTGTTTTGGAATTCAGTTCCTGTGTAGCCAAGTTTACATTCCGTGTATTACTGATATCTTATGATGTTTCTTTTTCTGTGTGACTTATTTCAGTTAGAATCATCGTACCTGAATCCACTCATTATGCTGCTACGGGCCTGATGACATAGATTTCATTGCTGAGTGATACTGCATTGTACGTAAGTACCACAAGTTCTTTATCCATTTTTCACTTTCTGTGATATTGAACTTGTACGGTAAACGAGGTTCTTGTAAACAGAGGCGTCCCAAACTTTGGGGTGGCTGTGTCTTTTTGATTTTAATTTCCTTAAGCTATAGGACCATAAGTGGAAGTGCCCTAGGCTCTGTTGCTTTGTTTTTTAGATGTTTCAGGAAATACCATACACTTCTCCCGAGTGTCTGTTGGCAATTTACATCCCGCCCATCAGCATAACAAGGCTCCCAGTTCTCCATGGCCTGTCCTGCCTTTCTGGATTTTACACTTTTTTCAGATGGCCCTTTTGACCGGGAGGAAGTGAGACTCCATTGTAGTGCAGATTTCCTTTGGAAGCTTGCTTGGTTGGCCAAAGAGGGCGTATGCGTTTTTTCCCGAATATATTCAGGAAAAAACGCATACGCCCTTTTTGGCCAAGTGCATCATTGTGGACGTTCTGCCTCTTTTCCTATGCTTTCAATGCAATTCCAGTCTACCTCCTGAAATCGGTTTCCTGCAATTCTGACCCGCTTTCAAGTCCTCTTGGCAGCCTTACTTCAGTATATTTTTGAACGATAGCTGTCATTTATAACTCTGCAGGTTTGTGAATTACAGTGACCCTGAGCTCCTTTCTTCAACTCGCTTTCTTGTGAGCTGGCCGCAACACCGCAGGATGGCTTCAGGCCCTAATCTGGTTCCGGCATGGCACGTTGAGCCTTTGGTTAATTCCTCTTCCTGGTGGGAAATGAGAGTTAAATTTGCCCGTCCAGACACCTCCAGCTAGTCTCTCATTTGTTCTCGCTATTCCTGTTCATCTTCCGCAGAAATTGCAAACTGGGCCAAACAGGAGGTTAAAGGGACAGACTCTCCAAGTCGGGAGAGTGTTAGTAAAGCGTCTGGCATGTTGCACCCGAGTACCAGGGGAGGAAAACTGAGACATATTTGAACACGTCTCCCGTTCACACGGTTGATCATACTCTGGGTTCCACATGCATGTTTTAGCTGAAGGAAGAATACCTTAAACCTGGAGAGTTGAGACCCGTGTAATGGGTACCATACAATATGTCTTCAAAGGGACTTCATTTGCTCACCGAACCTCTCCAATCCTATCACTGCTGCGTTTATGACCCTGTAAACACGCTTGATTCTCTTTTGGAGACATAGCAATCCATAGGTTTTAAGATACTTAGTAGTCAGGTACATTCTTAGGCGTTTAATATGCGGTGTTGAGTCCATTTCGTTGAGCAAGGAGTAGCTCTTGTCTATTCCATATTTGGCTTAAGGAACTTTATCTGTGCTCATTTCAATCTCTGGTTTTATGCAGCACCCCAACTCACCTTTCCCCTTAAGCAAGCATAAGTTGGTTTTCTAAATTTGAGACCCTCTTCTGTTTTGGAATTTAGTTCCTGTGTAGCCAAGTTTACATTCCGTGTATTAGTGATATCTTATGATGTTTCTTTTTCTGTGTGACTTATTTCAGTTAGAATCATCGTACCTGAATCCACTCATTGTGCTACTAAGGGCCTGATGACATAGATTTCATTGCTGAGTGATATTGCTTTGTAAGTAAATACCACAACTTCTTTATCCATTTTTCACTTTCTGCGATGTTGAACTTGTACTGTAAACGAGGTTCTTGTAAAGAGAGCCGTTCTAAACTTTGGGGTGGCTGTGTCTTTTTGATTTTAATTTCCCTAAGCTATAGGACCATAAGTGGAAGTGCCCTAGGCTCTGTTGCTTTGTTTTTTAGATGTTTCAGGAAACACCATACACTTCTCCCGAGTGTCTGTTGGCAATTTACATCCCGCCCATCAGCATAACAAGGCTCCCAGTTCTCCATGGCCTGTCCTGCCTTTCTGGATTTTACACTTTTTTCAGATGGCCCTTTTGACCGGGAGGAAGTGAGACTTCATTGTAGTGCAGATTTCCTTTGCAAGCTTGCTTGGTTGGCCAAAAAGGGCGTATGCGTTTTTTCCTGAATATAATCAGGAAAAAACGCATACGCACTTTTTGGCCAAGTGCATCATTGTGGACGTTCTGCCTCTTTTCCTATGCTTTCAATGCAATTCCAGTCTACTTCCTGAAATCGATTTCCTGCAATTCTGCCGCGCTTCCAAGTCCTCTTGGGAGCCTTACTTCAGTATATTTTTGGACGATAGCTGTCATTGATAACTCTGCAGGTTTGTGAATTACAGTGCCCCTCAGCTCCTTTCTTCAACTCGCTTTCTTTTGAGCTGGCCGCAACACCACAGGATGGCTTCAGGCCCTAATGTGGTTCTGGCACGGCACGCTGAGCCTTTGGGTATTTCCTCTTCCTGGTGGGAAATGAGAGTTAAATTTGCCCGTCCAGACACCTCCAGCTAGTCTCTCATTGGTTCTCGCTATTCCTGTTCATCTTCCGCAGAAATTGCAAACTGGGCCAAACAGGAGGTTAAAGGCGCTGACTCTCCAAGTGGTGAGAGTGTTAGTAAAGCGTCTGGAATGTTGCACCCGAGTACCAGGGGAGGAAAACTGAGACATATTTGAACACGTCTCCCGTTCACATGGTTGATCATACTCTGGGTTCCACATGCATGTTTTAGCTGAAGGAAGAATACCTTAAACCTGGAGAGTTGAGACCCGTGTAATGGGTACCATACAATATGTCTTCAAAGGGTCTTCATTTGCTCACCGAACCTCTCCATTCCTATCACTGCTGCGTTTATGCCCCTGTACACACGCTTGGTTCTCTTTTGGAGACATAGCAATCCATAGGTTTTAAGATACTTACTAGTCAGGTACATTCTTAGGCGTTTAATATGCGGTGTTGAGTCCATTTCGTTGAGCAAGGAGTAGCTCTTGTCTATTCCATATTTGGCTTAAGGAACTTTATCTGTGCTCATTTCAATCTCTGGTTTTATGCAGCACCCCAACTCACCTTTCCCCTTAAGCAAGCATAAGTTGGTTTTCTACATTTGAGACCCTGTTATGTCTTGGAATTCAGTTCTTGTGTAGCCAAGGTTACATTCCGTGTATTAGTGATATCTTATGATGTTTCTTTTTCTGTGTGACTTATTTCAGTTAGAATCATCGTACTTGAATCCACTCGTTATGCTGCTACGGGCCTGATGACATAGATTTCATTGCTGAGTGATACTGCATTGTACGTAAGTACCACAAGTTCTTTATCCATTTTTCTCTTTCTGTTATATTGAACTTGTACGGTAAACGAGGTTCTTGTAAACAGAGGCGTCCCAAACTTTGGGGTGGCTGTGTCTTTTTGATTTTAATTTCCCTAAGCTATAGGACCATAAGTGGAAGTGCCCTAGGCTCTGTTGCTTTGTTTTTTAGATGTTTCAGGAAACACCATACACTTCTCCCGAGTGTCTGTTGGCAATTTACATCCCGCCCATCAGCATAACAAGGCTCCCAGTTCTCCATGGCCTGTCCTGCCTTTCTGGATTTTACACTTTTTTCAGATGGCCCTTTTGACCGGGTGGAAGTGAGACTTCATTGTAGTGCAGATTTCCTTTGCAAGCTTGCTTGGTTGGCCAAAAAGGGCGTATGCGTTTTTTCCTGAATATATTCAGGAAAAAACGCATACGCCCTTTTTGGCCAAGTGCATCATTGTGGACGTTCTGCCTCTTTTCCTATGCTTTCAATGCAATTCCAGTCTACCTCCTGAAATCGGTTTCCTGCAATTCTGACCCGCTTTCAAGGCCTCTTGGCAGCCTTACTTCAGTATATTTTTGGACGATAGCTGTCATTTATAACTCTGCAGGTTTGTGAATTACAGTGCCCCTGAGCTCCTTTCTTCAACTAGCTTTCTTGTGAGCTGGCCGCAACAACGCCGGATGGCTTCAGGCCCTAATCTGGTTCCGGCACGGCACGCTGAGTCTTTGGTTAATTCCTTTTCCTGGTGGGAAATGAGAGTTAAATTTGCCCGTCCAGACACCTCCTGCTAGTCTCTCATTGGTTCTCCCTATTCCTGTTCATCTTCCGCAGAAATTGCAAACTGGGCCAAACAGGAGGTTAAAGGCGCTGACTCTCCAAGTGGGAAGAGTGTTAGTAAAGAGTCTGGAATGTTGCACCCGAGTACCAGGGGAGGAAAACTGAGACATATTTGAACACGTCTCCTGTTCACATGGTTGATCATTCTCTGGGTTCCACATGCATGTTTTAGCTGAAGGAAGAATACGTTAAACGTGGGTAGTTGAAACCTGTGGAATGGGTACCATGCAATATGACTTCAAAGGGTCTTCATTTGCTCACCGAACCTCTCCAATCCTATCACTGCTGCGTTTATGCCCCTGTACACATGCTTGATTCTCTTTCGGAGACATAGCAATCGATAGGTTTTAAGATACTTACTAGTCAGGTACATTCTTAGGCGTTTAATATGCGGTGTTGAGTCCATTTCGTTGAGCAAGGAGTAGCTCTTGTCTATTCCATATTTGGCTTAAGGAACTTTATCTGTGCTCATTTCAATCTCTGGTTTTATGCAGCACCCCAACTCACCTTTCCCCTTAAGCAAGCATAAGTTGGTTTTCTAAATTTGAGACCCTGTTCTATTCTGTAATTCAGTTCCTCTGTAGCCAAGTTTACATTCCGTGTATTACTGATATCTTATGATGTTTCTTTTTCTGTGTGACTTATTTCAGTTAGAATCATCATACCTGAATCCACTCATTGTGCTGCTAAGGGCCTGATGACATAGATTTCATTGCTGAGTGATATTGCTTTGTAAGTAAATACCACAACTTCTTTATCCATTTTTCACTTTCTGCGGTGTTGAACTTGTACTGTAAACGAGGTTCTTATAAACAGAGCCGTTCCAAATTTTGGGGTGGCTGTGTCTTTTTGATTTTAATTTCCCTAAGCTATAGGACCATAAGTGGAAGTGCCCTAGGCTCTGTTGCTTTGTTTTTTAGATGTTTCAGGAAACACCATACACTTCTCCCGAGTGTCTGTTGGCAATTTACATCCCGCCCATCAGCATAACAAGGCTCCCAGTTCTCCATGGCCTGTCCTGCCTTTCTGGATTTTACACTTTTTTCAGCTGGCCCTTTTGACCAGGGGGAAGTGAGACTTCATTGTAGTGCAGATTTCCTTTGCAAGCTTGCTTGCTTGGCCAAAAAGGGCGTATGCGTTTTTTCCTGAATATATTCAGGAAAAAACGCATACGCCCTTTTTGGCCAAGTGCATCATTGTGGACGTTCTGCCTCTTTTCCTATGCTTTCAATGCAATTCCAGTCTACCTCCTGAAATCGGTTTCCTGCAATTCTGACCCGCTTTCAAGTCCTCTTGGCAGCCTTACTTCAGTATATTTTTGGACGATAGCTGTCATTTATAACTCTGCAGGTTTGTGCATTACAGTGTCCCTGAGCTCCTTTCTTCAACTCGCTTTCTTGTGACCTGGCCGCAACACCGCAGGATGGCTTCAGGCCCTAATCTTGTTCCGGCACGGCACGCTGAGCCTTTGGTTAATTCCTCTTCCTGGTGGGAAATGAGAGTTAAATTTGCCCGTCCAGACACCTCCAGCTAGTCTCTCATTGGTTCTCCCTATTCCTGTTCATCTTCCGCAGAAATTGCAAACTGGGCCAAACAGGAGGTTAAAGGCGCTGACTCTCCTGGTGGGGAGAGTGTTAGTAAAGTGTCTGGAATGTTGCACCCGAGTACCAGGGGAGGAAAACTGAGACATATTTGAACACGTCTCCCGTTCACACGGTTGATCATACTCTGGGTTCCACATGCATGTTTTAGCTGAAGGAAGAATACCTTAAACCTGGAGAGTTGAGACCCGTGTAATGGGTACCATGCAATATGACTTCAAAGGGTCTTCATTTGCTCACCGAACCTCTCCAATCCTATCACTGCAGCGTTTATGCCCCTGTACACATGCTTGATTCTCTTTCGGAGACATAGCAATCCATAGGTTTTAAGATACTTACTAGTCAGGTACATTCTTAGGCGTTTAATATGCGGTGTTGAGTCCATTTCGTTGAGCAAGGAGTAGCTCTTGTCTATTCCATATTTGGCTTAAGGAACTTTATCTGTGCTCATTTCATTCTCTGGTTTTATGCAGCACCCCAACTCACCTTTCCCCTTAAGCAAGCATAAGTTGGTTTTCTAAATTTGAGACCCTGTTCTGGTCTGTAATTCAGTTCCTGTGTAGCCAAGTTTACATTCCGTGTATTACTGATATCTTATGATGTTTCTTTTTCTGTGTGACTCATTTCAGTTAGAATCATCATACCTGAATCCACTCATTGTGCTGCTACGGGCCTGATGACATAGATTTCATTGCTGAGTGATACTGCATTGTACGTAAGTACCACAAGTTCTTTATCCATTTTTCACTTTCTGTCATATTGAACTTGTACGGTAAACGAGGTTCTTGTAAACAGAGGCGTCCCAAACTTTGGGGTGGCTGTGTCTTTTTGATTTTAATTTCCCTAAGCTATAGGACCATAAGTGGAAGTGCCCTAGGCTCTGTTGCTTTGTTTTTTAGATGTTTCAGGAAACACCATACACTTCTCCCGAGTGTCTGTTGGCAATTTACATCCCGCCTATCAGCATAACAAGGCTCCCAGTTCTCCATGGCCTGTCCTGCCTTTCTGGATTTTACACTTTTTTCAGATGGCCCTTTTGACCGGCGGGAAGTGAGACTTCATTGTAGTGCAGATTTCCTTTGCAAGATTGCTTGGTTGGCCAAAAAGGGCGTATGCGTTTTTTCCTGAATATATTCAGGAAAAAACGCATACGCCCTTTTTGGCCAAGTGCATCATTGTGGACGTTCTGCCTCTTTTCCTATGCTTTCAATGCAATTCCAGTCTACCACCTGAAATCGGTTTCCTTCAATTCTGCCCCGCTTTCAAGTCCTCTTGGCAGCCTTACTTCAGTATATTTTTGGACGATAGCTGTCATTTATAACTCTGCAGTTTTGTGAATTACAGTGCCCCTGAGCTCCTTTCTTCAACTCGTTTTCTTGTGAGCTGGCCGCAACACCGCAGGATGGCTTCAGGCCCTAATCTGGTTCTGGCACGGCACGCTCAGCCTTTGGTTATTTCCTCTTCCTGGTGGGAAATGAGAGTTAAATTTGCCCGTCCAGACACCTCCAGCTAGTCTCTCATTGGTTCTCGCTATTCCTGTTTATCTTCCGCAGAAATTGCAAACTGGGCCAAACAGGAGGTTAAAGGCGCAGACTCTCCAAGTGGGGAGAGTGTTAGTAAAGCGTCTGGAATGTTGCACCCGAGTACCAGGGGAGGAAAACTGAGACATATTTGAACATATCTCCCGTTCACACGGTTGATCATACTCTGGGTTCCACATGCATGTTTTAGCTGAAGGAAGAATACATTAAACCTGGGTAGTTGAAACCCGTGGAATGGGTACCATGCAATATGACTTCAAAGGGTCTTCATTTGCTCACCGAACCTCTCCAATCCTATCACTGCTGCGTTTATGCCCCTGTACACATGCTTGATTCTCTTTTGGAGACATAGCAATCCATAGGTTTTAAGATATTTACTAGTCAGGTACATTCTTAGGCATTTAATGTGCGGTGTTGAGTCCATTTCGTTGAGCAAGGAGTAGCTCTTGTCTATTCCATATTTGGCTTAAGGAACTTTATCTGTGCTCATTTCAATCTCTGGTTTTATGCAGCACCCCAACTCACCTTTCCCCTTAAGCAAGCATAAGTTGGTTTTCTAAATTTGAGACCCTGTTCTGTTTTGGAATTCAGTTCCTCTGTAGCCAAGTTTACATTCCGTGTATTAGTGATATCTTATGATGTTTCTTTCTCTGTGTGACTTATTTCAGTTAGATTCATCGTACCTGAATCCACTCATTATGCTGCTACGGGCCTGATGACATAGATTTCATTGCTGAGTGATATTGCTTTGTAAGTAAATACCACAACTTCTTTATCCATTTTTCACTTTCTGCGATGTTGAACTTGTACTGTAAACGAGGTTCTTGTAAACAGAGGCATCCCAAACTTTGGGGTGGCTGTGTCTTTTTGATTTTAATTTCCCTAAGCTATAGGACCATAAGAGGAAGTGCCCTAGGCTCTGTTGCTTTGTTTTTTAGATGTTTCAGGAAACACCATACACTTCTCCCGAGTGTCTGTTGGCAATTTACATCCCGCCCATCAGCATAACAAGGCTCCAAGTTCTCCATGGCCTGTCCTGCCTTTCTGGATTTTACACTTTTTTCAGATGGCCTTTTTGACCGGGGGGAAGTGAGACTTCATTGTAGTGCAGATTTCCTTTGCAAGCTTGCTTGCTTGGCCAAAAAGGGCGTATGCGTTTTTTCCTGAATATATTCAGGAAAAAACGCATACGCCCTTTTTGGCCAAGTGCATCATTGTGGACGTTCTGCCTCTTTTCCTATGCTTTCAATGCAATTCCAGTCTACCTCCTGAAACCGGTTTCCTGCAATTCTGCCCCGCTTTCAAGTCCTCTTGGCAGCCTTACTTCAGTATATTTTTGGACGATAGCTGTCATTTATAACTCTGCAGGTTTGTGAATTACAGTGCCCCTGAGCTCCTTTCTTCAACTCGCTTTCTTGTGAGCTGGCCGCAACACCGCAGGATGGCTTCAGGCCCTAATCTGGTTCCGGAACGGCACGCTGAGCCTTTGGTTATTTCCTCTTCCTGGTGGGAAATGAGAGTTAAATTTGCCCGTCCAGACACCTCCAGCTAGTCTCTCATTGGTTCTCGCTATTCCTGTTCATCTTCCGCAGAAATTGCAAACTGGGACAAACAGGAGGTTAAAGGTGCTGACTCTCCAAGTGGGGAGATTGTTAGTAAAGCGTCTGGAATGTTGCACCCGAGTACCAGGGGAGGAAAACTGAGACATATTTGAACACGTCTCCCGTTCACATGGTTGATCATACTCTGGGTTCCACATGCATGTTTTAGCTGAAGGAAGAATACCTTAAACCTGGAGAGTTGAGAGCCGTGTAATGGGTACCATGCAATATGACTTCAAAGGGTCTTCATTTGCTCACCGAACCTCTCCAATCTTATCACTGCTGCGTTTATGCCCCTGTACACACGCTTGATTCTCTTTTGGAGACATAGCAATCCATAGGTTTTAAGATACTTACTAGTCAGGTACATTCTTAGGCGTTTAATATGCGGTGTTGAGTCCATTTCGTTGAGCAAGGAGTAGCTCTTGTCTATTCCATATTTGGCTTAAGGAACTTTATCTGTGTTCATTTCAATCTCTGGTTTTATGCAGCACCCCAACTCACCTTTCCCCTTAAGCAAGCATAAGTTGGTTTTCTAAATTTGAGACACTGTTCTGTTCTGTAATTCAGTTTGTGTGTAGCCAAGTTTACATTCCGTGTATTACTGATATCTTATGATGTTTCTTTTTCTGTGTGACTTATTTCAGTTAGAATCATCATACCTGAATCCACTCATTGTGCTGCTAAGGGCCTGATGACATAGATTTCATTGCTGAGTGATATTGCTTTGTAAGTAAATACCACAACTTCTTTATCCATTTTTCACTTTCTGCGATGTTGAACTTGTACTGTAAACGAGGTTCTTGTAAACAGAGCCGTTGCAAACTTTGGGGTGGCTGTGTCTTTTTGATTTTAATTTCCCTAAGCTATAGGACCATAAGTGGGAGTGACCTAGGCTCTGTTGCTTTGTTTTTTAGATGTTTCAGGAAACACCATACCCTTCTCCCGAGTGTCTGTTGAGAATTTACATCCCGCCCATCAGCATAACAAGGCTCCCAGTTCTCCATGGCCTGTCCTGCCTTTCTGGATTTTACACTTTTTTCAGCTGGCCCTTTTGACCGGGGAGAAGTGAGACTTCATTATAGTGCAGATTTCCTTTGCAAGCTTGCTTGGTTGGCCAAAAAGGGCGTATGCGTTTTTTCCTGAATATATTCAGGAAAAAACGCATACGCCCTATTTGGCCAAGTGCATCATTGTGGACGTTCTGCCTCCTTTCCTATGCTTTCAATGCAATTCCAGTCTACCTCCTGAAATCGGTTTCCTGCAATTCTGCTGCGCTTTCAAGTCCTCTTGGCAGCCTTACTTCAGTATATTTTTGGACGATAGCTGTCATTGATAACTCTGCAGGTTTGTGAATTACAGTGCCCCTGAGCTCCTTTCTTCAACTCGCTTTCTTTTGAGCTGGCCGCAACACCACAGGATGGCTTCAGGCCCTAATGTCGTTCTGGCACGGCACGCTGAGCCTTTGGTTATTTCCTCTTCCTGGTGGGAAATGAGAGTTAAATTTGCCCGTCCAGACACCTCCAGCTGGTCTCTCATTGGTTCTCGCTATTCCTGTTCATCTTCCGCAGAAATTGCAAACTGGGCCAAACAGGAGGTTAAAGGCGCTGACTCTCCAAGTGGGGAGAGTGTTAGTAAAGCGTCTGGAATGTTGCACCCGAGTACCAGGGGAGGAAAACTGAGACATATTTGAACACGTCTCCCGTTCACACGGTTGATCATACTCTGGGTTCCACATGCATGTTTTAGCTGAAAGAAGAATACCTTAAACCTGGAGAGTTGAGACCCGTGTAATGGGTACCATGCAATATGACTTCAAAGGGTCTTCATTTGCTCACCGAACCTCTCCAATCCTATCACTGCTGCGTTTATTCCCCTGTACACACGCTTGATTCTCTTTTGGAGACATAGCAATCCATAGGTTTTAAGATACTTACTAGTCAGGTACATTCTTAGGCTTTTAATATGGTGTGTTGAGTCCATTTTGTTGAGTAAGGAGTAGCTCTTGTCTATTCCATATTTGGCTTAAGGAACTTTATCTGTGCTCATTTCATTCTCTGGTTTTATGCAGCACCCCAACTCACCTTTCCCCTTAAGCAAGCATAAGTTGGTTTTCTAAATTTGAGACCCTGTTCTGTTTTGGAATTCAGTTCCTGTGTAGCCAAGTCGAAATTCCGTGTATTAGTGATATCTTATGATGTTTCTTTTTCTGTGTGACTTATTTCAGTTAGAATCATCGTACTTGAATCCACTCATTATGCTGCTACGGGCCTGATGACATAGATTTCATTGCTGAGTGATACTGCATTGTACGTAAGTACCACAAGTTCTTTATCCATTTTTCACTTTCTGTGATATTGAACTTGTACGGTAAACGAGGTTCTTGTAAACAGAGGCGTCCCAAACTTTGGGGTGGCTGTGTCTTTTTGATTTTAATTTCCCTAAGCTATAGGACCATAAGTGGAAGTGCCCTAGGCTCTGTTGCTTTGTTTTTTAGATGTTTCAGGAAACACCATACACTTCTCCCGAGTGTCTGTTGGCAATTTACATCCCGCCCATCAGCATAACAAGGCTCCCAGTTCTCCATGGCCTGTCCTGCCTTTCTGGATTTTACACTTTTTTCAGATGGCCCTTTTGACCTGGGGGAAGTGAGACTTCATTGTAGTGCAGGTTTCCTTTGCAAGCTTGCTTGGTTGGCCAAAAAGGGCGTATGCGTTTTTTCCTGAATATATTCAGGAAAAAACGCATACGCCCTTTTTGGCCAAGGGCATCATTGTGGACGTTCTGCCTCTTTTCCTATGCTTTCAATGCAATTCCAGTCTACCTCCTGAAATCGGTTTCTTGCAATTCTGCCCCGCTTTCAAGTCCTCTTGGCAGCCTTACTTCAGTATATTTTTGGACGATAGCTGTCATTTATTACTCTGCAGGTTTGTGAATTACAGTGCCCCTGAGCTCCTTTCTTCAACTCAATTTCTTGTGAGCTGGCCGCAACACCGCAGGATGGCGTCAGGCCCTAATCTTGTTCCGGCACGGCACGTTGAGCCTTTGGTTAATTCCTCTTCCTGGTGGGAAATGAGAGTTAAATTTGCCCGTCCAGACACCTCCAGCTAGTCTCTCATTGGTTCTCGCTATTCCTGTTCATCTTCCGCAGAAATTGCAAACTGGGCCAAACAGGAGGTTAAGGGGACTGACTCTCCAAGTCGGGAGAGTGTTAGTAAAGCGTCTGGAATGTTGCACCCGAGTACCAGGGGAGGAAAACTGAGACATATTTGAACACGTCTCCCGTTCACACGGTTGATCATACTCTGGGTTCCACATGCATGTTTTAGCTGAAGGAAGAATACCTTAAACCTGGAGAGATGAGACCCGTGTAATGGGTACCATACAATATGTCTTCAAAGGGAATTCATTTGCTCACCGAACCTCTCCAATCCTATCACTGCTGCGTTTATCACCCTGTAAACACGCTTGATTCTCTTTTGGAGACATAGCAATCCATAGGTTTTAAGATACTTAGTAGTCAGGTACATTCTTAGGCGTTTAATATGCGGTGTTGAGTCCATTTCGTTGAGCAAGGAGTAGCTCTTGTCTATTCCATATTTGGCTTAAGGAACTTTATCTGTGCTCATTTCATTCTCTGGTTTTATGCAGCACCCCAACTCACCTTTCCCCTTAAGCAAGCATAAGTTGGTTTTCTAAATTTGAGACCCTCTTCTGTTTTGGAATTTAGTTCCTGTGTAGTCAAGTTTACATTCCGTGTATTAGTGATATCTTATGATGTTTCTTTTTCTGTGTGACTTATTTCAGTTAGAATCATCGTACCTGAATCCACTCATTGTGCTACTAAGGGCCTGATGACATAGATTTCATTGCTGAGTGATATTGCTTTGTAAGTAAATACCACAACTTCTTTATCCATTTTTCACTTTCTGCGATGTTGAACTTGTACTGTAAACGAGGTTCTTGTAAAGAGAGCCGTTCTAAACTTTGGGGTGGCTGTGTCTTTTTGATTTTAATTTCCCTAAGCTATAGGACCATAAGTGGAAGTGCCCTAGGCTCTGTTGCTTTGTTTTTTAGATGTTTCAGGAAACACCATACACTTCTCCCGAGTGTCTGTTGGCAATTTACATCCCGCCCATCAGCATAACAAGGCTCCCAGTTCTCCATGGCCTGTCCTGCCTTTCTGGATTTTACACTTTTTTCAGATGGCCCTTTTGACCGGGAGGAAGTGAGACTTCATTGTAGTGCAGATTTCCTTTGCAAGCTTGCTTGGTTAGCCAAAAAGGGCGTATGCGTTTTTTCCTGAATATAATCAGGAAAAAACGCATACGCACTTTTTGGCCAAGTGCATCATTGTGGACGTTCTGCCTCTTTTCCTATGCTTTCAATGCAATTCCAGTCTACCTCCTGAAATCGATTTCCTGCAATTCTGCCGCGCTTCCAAGTCCTCTTGGGAGCCTTACTTCAGTATATTTTTGGACGATAGCTGTCATTGATAACTCTGCAGGTTTGTGAATTACAGTGCCCCTGAGCTCCTTTCTTCAACTCGCTTTCTTTTGAGCTGGCCGCAACACCACAGGATGGCTTCAGGCCCTAATGTGTTTCTGGCACGGCACGCTGAGCCTTTGGGTATTTCCTCTTCCTGGTGGGAAATGAGAGTTAAATTTGCCCGTCCAGACACCTCCAGCTAGTCTCTCATTGGTTCTCGCTATTCCTGTTCATCTTCCGCAGAAATTGCAAACTGGGCCAAACAGGAGGTTAAAGGCGCTGACTCTCCAAGTGGTGAGAGTGTTAGTAAAGCGTCTGGAATGTTGCACCCGAGTACCAGGGGAGGAAAACTGAGACATATTTGAACACGTCTCCCGTTCACATGGTTGATCATACTCTGGGATCCACATGCATGTTTTAGCTGAAGGAAGAATACCTTAAACCTGGAGAGTTGAGACCCGTGTAATGGGTACCATGCAATATGACTTCAAAGGGTCTTCATTTGCTCACCGAACCTCTCCAATCCTATCACTGCTGCGTTTATGCCCCTGTACACACGCTTGATTCTCTTTTGGAGACATAGCAATCCATAGGTTTTAAGATACTTACTAGTCAGGTACATTCTTAGGCGTTTAATATGGGGTGTTGAGTCCATTTCGTTGAGCAAGGAGTAGCTCTTGTCTATTCCATATTTGGCTTAAGGAACTTTATCTGTGCTCATTTCAATCTCTGGTTTTATGCAGCACCCCAACTCACCTTTCCCCTTAAACAAGCATAAGTTGGTTTTCTAAATTTGAGACCCTGTTCTGTTTTGGAATTCAGTTCCTGTGTAGCCAAGTTTACATTCCGTGTATTACTGATATCTTATGATGTTTCTTTTTCTGTGTGACTTATTTCAGTTAGAATCATCATACCTGAATCCACTCATTGTGCTGCTAAGGGCCTGATGACATAGATTTCATTGCTGAGTGATATTGCTTTGTAAGTAAATACCACAACTTCTTTTTCCATTTTTCACTTTCTGCGGTGTTGAACTTGTACTGTAAATGAGGTTCTTGTAAACAGAGCCGTTCCAAACTTTGAGGTGGCTGTGTCTTTTTGATTTTAATTTCCCTAAGCTATAGGACCATAAGTGGAAGTGCCCTAGGCTCTGTTGCTTTGTTTTTTAGATGTTTCAGGAAACACCATACACTTCTCCCGAGTGTCTGTTGGCAATTTACATCCCGCCCATCAGCATAACAAGGCTCCCAGTTCTCCATGGCCTGTCCTGCCTTTCTGGATTTTACACTTTTTTCAGATGGCCCTTTTGACCGGGGGGAAGTGAGACTTCATTGTAGTGCAGATTTCCTTTGCAAGCTTGCTTGGTTGGCCAAAAAGGGCGTATGCGTTTTTTCCTGAATATATTCAGGAAAAAACGCATACGCCCTTTTTGGCCAAGTGCATCATTGTGGACGTTCTGCCTCTTTTCCTATGCTTTCAATGCAATTCCAGTCTACCTCCTGAAATCGGTTTCCTGCAATTCTGCCCCGCTTTCAAGTCCTCTTGGCAGCCTTACTTCAGTATATTTTTGGACGATAGCTGTCATTTATAACTCTGCAGGTTTGTGAATTACAGTGCCCCTGAGCTCCTTTCTTCAACTCGCTTTCTTTTGAGCTGGCCGCAACACCGCAGGATGGCTTCAGGCCCTAATGTGGTTCTGGCACGGCACGCTGAGCCTTTGGTTATTTCCTCTTCCTGGTGGGAAATGAGAGTTAAATTTGCCCGTCCAGACACCTCCAGCTAGTCTCTCATTGGTTCTCGCTAGTCCTGTTCATCTTCCGCAGAAATTGCAAACTGGGCCAAACAGGAGGTTAAAGGCGCTGACTCTCCAAGTGGGGAGAGTGTTAGTAAAGCGTCTGGAATGTTGCACCCGAGTACCAGGTGAGGAAAACTGAGACATATTTGAACACGTCTCCCGTTCACACGGTTGATCATACTCTGGGTTCCACATGCATGTTTTAGATGAAGGAAGAATACCTTAAACCTGGAAAGTTGAGACCCGTGTAATGGGTACCATGCAATATGACTTCAAAGGGTCTTCATTTGCTCACCGAACCTCTCCAATCCTATCACTGCTGCGTTTATGCCCCTGTACACACGCTTGATTCTCTTTTGGAGACATAGCAATCCATAGGTTTTAAGATACTTACTAGTCAGGTACATTCTTAGGCGTTTAATATGGTGTGTTGAGTCCATTTCATTGAGCAAGGAGTAGCTCTTGTCTATTCCATATTTGGCTTAAGGAACTTTATCTGTGCTCATTTCAATCTCTGGTTTTATGCAGCACCCCAACTCACCTTTCCCCTTAAGCAAGCATAAGTTGGTTTTCTACATTTGAGACCCTGTTCTGTCTTGGAATTCAGTTCTTGTGTAGCCAAGGTTACATTCCGTGTATTAGTGATATCTTATGATGTTTCTTTTTCTGTGTGACTTATTTCAGTTAGAATCATCGTACTTGAATCCACTCATTGTGCTGCTACGGGCCTGATGACATAGATTTCATTGCTGAGTGATACTGCATTGTACGTAAGTACCACATGTTCTTTATCCATTTTTCTCTTTCTGTTATATTGAACTTGTACGGTAAACGAGGTTCTTGTAAACAGAGGCGTCCCAAACTTTGGGGTGGCTGTGTCTTTTTGATTTTAATTTCCCTAAGCTATAGGACCATAAGTGGAAGTGCCCTAGGCTCTGTTGCTTTGTTTTTTAGATGTTTCAGGAAACACCATACACTTCTCCCGAGTGTCTGTTGGCAATTTACATCCCGCCCATCAGCATAACAAGGCTCCCAGTTCTCCATGGCCTGTCCTGCCTTTCTGGATTTTACACTTTTTTCAGATGGCCCTTTTGACCGGGTGGAAGTGAGACTTCATTGTAGTGCAGATTTCCTTTGCAAGCTTGCTTGGTTGGCCAAAAAGGGCGTATGCGTTTTTTCCTGAATATATTCAGGAAAAAACGCATACGCCCTTTTTGGCCAAGTGCATCATTGTGGACGTTCTGCCTCTTTTCCTATGCTTTCAATGCAATTCCAGTCTACCTCCTGAAATCGGTTTCCTGCAATTCTGACCCGCTTTCAAGTCCTCTTGGCAGCCTTACTTCAGTATATTTTTGGACGATAGCTGTCATTTATAACTCTGCAGGTTTATGAATTACAGTGCCCCTGAGCTCCTTTCTTCAACTAGCTTTCTTGTGAGCTGGCCGCAACAACGCCGGATGGCTTCAGGCCCTAATCTGGTTCCGGCACGGCACGCTGAGTCTTTGGTTAATTCCTCTTCCTGGTGGGAAATGAGAGTTAAATTTGCCCGTCCAGACACCTCCAGCTAGTCTCTCATTGGTTCTCCCTATTCCTGTTCATCTTCCGCAGAAATTGCAAACTGGGCCAAACAGGAGGTTAAAGGCGCTGACTCTCCAAGTGGGAAGAGTGTTAGTAAAGAGTCTGGAATGTTGCACCCGAGTACCAGGGGAGGAAAACTGAGACATATTTGAACACGTCTCCTGTTCACATGGTTGATCATTCTCTGGGTTCCACATGCATGTTTTAGCTGAAGGAAGAATACGTTAAACGTGGGTAGTTGAAACCTGTGGAATGGGTACCATGCAATATGACTTCAAAGGGTCTTCATTTGCTCACCGAACCTCTCCAATCCTATCACTGCTGCGTTTATGCCCCTGTACACATGCTTGATTCTCTTTCGGAGACATAGCAATCGATAGGTTTTAAGATACTTACTAGTCAGGTACATTCTTAGGCGTTTAATATGCGGTGTTGAGTCCATTTCGTTGAGCAAGGAGTAGCTCTTGTCTATTCCATATTTGGCTTAAGGAACTTTATCTGTGCTCATTTCAATCTCTGGTTTTATGCAGCACCCCAACTCACCTTTACCCTTAAGCAAGGATAAGGTGGTTTTCTAAATTTGAGACCCTGTTTTGTTCTGTAATTCAGTTCCCGTGTAGCCAAGTTTACATTCCATGTATTACTGATATCTTATGATGTTTCTTTTTCTGTGTGACTTATTTCAGTTAGAATCATCATACCTGAATCCACTCATTGTGCTGCTAAGGGCCTGATGACATAGATTTCATTGCTGAGTGATATTGCTTTGTAAGTAAATACCACAACTTCTTTATCCATTTTTCACTTTCTGCGATGTTGAACTTGTACTGTAAACGAGGTTCTTGTAAACAGAGCCGTTCCAAATTTTGTGGTGGCTGTGTCTTTTTGATTTTAATTTCTCTAAGCTATAGGACCATAAGTGGAAGTGCCCTAGGCTCTGTTGCTTTGTTTTTTAGATGTTTCAGGAAACACCATACACTTCTCCCGAGTGTCTGTTGGCAATTGACATCCCGCCCATCAGCATAACAAGGCTCCCAGTTCTCCATGGCCTGTCCTGCCTTTCTGGATTTTACACTTTTTTCAGATGGCCCTTTTGACCGGGGGGAAGTGAGACTTCATTGTAGTGCAGATTTCCTTTGCAAGCTTGCTTGGTTGGCCAAAAAGGGCGTATGCGTTTTTTCCTGAATATATTCAGGAAAAAACGCATACGCCCTTTTTGGCCAAGTGCATCATTGTGGACGTTCTGCCTCCTTTCCTATGCTTTCAATGCAATTCCAGTCTACCTCCTGAAATCAGTTTCCTGCAATTCTGCCGCGCTTTCAAGTCCTCTTGGCAGCCTTACTTCAGTATATTTTTGGACGATAGCTGTCATTTATAACTCTGCAGGTTTGTGCATTACAGTGCCACTGAGCTCCTTTCTTCAACTCGCTTTCTTGTGAGCTGGCCGCAACACCGCAGGATGGCTTCAGGCCCTAATCTGGATCCGGCACGGCACGCTGAGCCTTTCGTTAATTCCTCTTCCTGGTGGGAAATGAGAGTTAAATTTGCCCGTCCAGACACCTCCAGCTAGTCTCTCATTGGTTCTCCCTATTCCTGTTCATCTTCCGCAGAAATTGCAAACTGGGCCAAACAGGAGGTTAAAGGCGCTGACTCTTCTGGTGGGGAGAGTGTTAGTAAAGTGTCTGGAATGTTGCACCCGAGTACCAGGGGAGGAAAACTGAGACATATTTGAACACGTCTCCCGTTCACACGGTTGATCATACTCTGGGTTCCACATACATGTTTTAGCTGAAGGAAGAATACCTTAAACCTGGAGAGTTGAGACCCGTGTAATGGGTACCATGCAATATGACTTCAAAGGGTCTTCATTTGCTCACCGAACCTCTCCAATCCTATCACTGCTGCGTTTATGCCCCTGTACACACGCTTGATTCTCTTTTGGAGACATAGCAATCCATAGATTTTAAGATACTTAGTAGTCAGGTACATTCTTAGGCGTTTAATATGGGGTGTTGAGTCCATTTCGTTGAGCAAGGAGTAGCTCTTGTCTATTCCATATTTGGCTTAAGGAACTTTATCTGTGCTCATTTCAATCTCTGGTTTTATGCAGCACCCCAACTCACCTTTCCCCTTAAGCAAGCATAAGTTGGTTTTCTAAATTTGAGACCCTGTTCTGTTTTGGAATTCAGTTCCTGTGTAGCCAAGTTTACATTCCATGTATTAGTGAAATCTTATGATGTTTCTTTTTCTGTGTGACTTATTTCAGTTAGAATCATCGTACCTGAATCCATCATTGTGCTACTAAGGGCCTGATGACATAGATTTCATTGCTGAGTGATATTGCTTTGTAAGTAAATACCACAACTTCTTTATCCATTTTTCACTTTCTGCGATGTTGAACTTGTACTGTAAACGAGGTTCTTGTAAAGAGAGCCGTTCCAAACTTTGGGGTGGCTGTGTCTTTTTGATTTTAATTTCCCTAAGCTATAGGACCATAAGTGGAAGTGCCCTAGGCTCTGTTGCTTTGTTTTTTAGATGTTTCAGGAAACACCATACACTTCTCCCGAGTGTCTGTTGGCAATTTACATCCCGCCCATCAGCATAACAAGGCTCCCAGTTCTCCATGGACTGACCTGCCTTTCTGCATTTTACACTTTTTTCAGATGGCCCTTTTGACCGGGGGAAGTGAGACTTCATTGTAGTGCAGATTTCCTTTGCAAGCTTGCTTGGTTGGCCAAAAAGTGCGTATGCGTTTTTTCCTGAATATATTCAGGAAAAAACGCATACGCCCTTTTTGGCCAAGTGCATCATTGTGGACGCTCTGCCTCTTTTCCTATGCTTTCAATGCAATTCCAGTCTACCTCCTGAAATCGGTTTCCTGCAATTCTGCCCCACTTTCAAGTCCTCTTGGCAGCCTTACTTCAGTATATTTTTGGACGATAGCTGTCATTTATAACTCTGCAGGTTTGTGAATTACAGTGCCCCTGAGCTCCTTTCTTCTACTCGCTTTCTTGTGAGCTGGCCGCAACACCGCAGGATGGCTTCAGGCCCTAATCTGGTTCCGGCACGGCACGCTGAGCCTTTGGTTAATTCCTCTTCCTTGGGGGAAATGAGAGTTAAATTTGCCCGTCCAGACACCTCCAGCTAGTCTCTCATTGGTTCTCGCTATTCCTGTTCATCTTCCCCAGAAATTGCAAACTGGGCCAAACAGGGGGTTAAAGGGACTGATTCTCCAAGTTGGGAGAGTGTTAGTAAAGCATCTGGGATGTTGCACCCGTGTACCAGGGTACGAAAACTGAGACATATATGAACACGTCTCCCGATCACATGGTTGATCATACTCTGGGTTCCACATGCATGTTTTAGCTGAAGGAAGAATACCTTAAACCTTGAGAGTTGAAACCCGTGGAATGGGTACCATGCAATATGACTTCAAAGGGTCTTCATTTGCTCACCGAACCTCTCCAATCCTATCACTGCTGCGTTTATGCCCCTGTACACCCGCTTGATTCTCTTTCGGAGACATAGCAATCCATAGGTTTTAAGATACTTACTAGTCAGGTACATTCTTAGGCGTTTAATATGGGGTGTTGAGTCCATTTCGTTGAGCAAGGAGTAGCTCTTGTCTATTCCATATTTGGCTTAAGGAACTTTATCTGTGCTCATTTCAATCTCTGGTTTTATGCAGCACCCCAACTCACCTTTCCCCTTAAGCAAGCATAAGTTGGTTTTCTAAAATTGAGACCCTGTTCTGTTTTGGAATTCAGTTCCTGTGTAGCCAAGTTTACATTCCGTGTATTACTGATATCTTATGATGTTTCTTTTTCTGTGTGACTTATTTCAGTTAGAATCATCGTACCTGAATCCACTCATTATGCTGCTATGGGCCTGATGACATAGATTTCATTGCTGAGTGATATTGCTTTGTAAGTAAATACCACAACTTCTTTATCCATTTTTCACTTTCTGCGATGTTGAACTTGTACTGTAAACGAGGTTCTTGTAAACAGAGCCGTTCCAAATTTTGTGGTGGCTGTGTCTTTTTGATTTTAATTTCTCTAAGCTATAGGAATATAAGTGGCATTGCCCTAGGCTCTGTTGCTTTGTTTTTTAGATGTTTCAGGAAACACCATACACTTCTCCCGAGTGTCTGTTGGCATTTGACATCCCGCCCATCAGCATAACAAGGCTCCCAGTTCTCCATGGCCTGTCCTGCCTTTCTGGATTTTACACTTTATTCAGATGGCCCTTTTGACCGGGGGGAAGTGAGACTTCATTGTAGTGCAGATTTCCTTTGCAAGCTTGCTTGGTTGGCCAAAAAGGGCGTATGCGTTTTTTCCTGAATATATTCAGGAAAAAACGCATACGCCCTTTTTGGCCAAGTGCATCATTGTGGACGTTCTGCCTCTTTTCCTATGCTTTCAATGCAATTCCAGTCTACCTCCTGAAATCGGTTTCCTGCAATTCTGCCCCGCTTTCAAGTCCTCTTGGCAGCCTTACTTCAGTATATTTTTGGACGATAGCTGTCATTTATAACTCTGCAGGTTTGTGAATTACAGTGCCGCTGAGCTCCTTTCTTCAACTCGCTTTCTTGTGAGCTGGCCGCAACAACGCAGGATGGCTTCAGGCCCTAATCTGATTCCGGCACTGCACGCTGAGCCTTTGGTTAATTCCTCTTCCTGGTGGGAAATGAGAGTTAAATTTGCCCGTCCAGACACCTCCAGCTAGTCTCTCATTGGTTCTCCCTATTCCTGTTCATCTTCCGCAGAAATTGCAAACTGGGCCAAACAGGAGGTTAAAGGCGCTGACTCTCCTGGTGGGGAGAGTGTTAGTAAAGTGTCTGGAATGTTGCACCTGAGTACCAGGGGAGGAAAACTGAGACATATTTGAACACGTCTCCCGTTCACACGGTTGATCATACTCTGGGTTCCACATGCATGTTTTAGCTGAAGGAAGAATACCTTAAACCTGGAGAGTTGAGACCCGTGTAATGGGTACCATGCAATATGACTTCAAAGGGTCTTCATTTGCTCACCGAACCTCTCCAATCCTATCACTGCTGCGTTTATGCCCCTGTACACATGCTTGATTCTCTTTCGGAGAGATAGCAATCCATAGGTTTTAAGATACTTACTAGTCAGGTACATTCTTAGGCGTTTAATATGCGGTGTTGAGTCCATTTCGTTGAGTAAGGAGTAGCTCTTGTCTATTCCATATTTGGCTTAAGGAACTTTATCTGTGCTCATTTCAATCTCTGGTTTTATGCAGCACCCCAACTCACCTTTCCCCTTAAGCAAGCATAAGTTGGTTTTCTAAATTTGAGACCCTGTTCTGTTCTGTAATTCAGTTTGTGTGTAGCCAAGTTTACATTCCGTGTATTACTGATATCTTATGATGTTTCTTTTTCTGTGTGACTTATTTCAGTTAGAATCATCATACCTGAATCCACTCATTGTGCTGCTAAGGGCCTGATGACATAGATTTCATTGCTGAGTGATATTGCTTTGTAAGTAAATACCACAACTTCTTTATCCATTTTTCACTTTCTGCGATGTTGAACTTGTACTGTAAACGAGGTTCTTGTAAAGAGAGCCGTTCCAAACTTTGGGGTGGCTGTGTCTTTTTGATTTTAATTTCCCTAAGCTATAGGACCATAAGTGGAAGTGCCCTAGGCTCTGTTGCTTTGTTTTTTAGATGTTTCAGGAAACACCATACACTTCTCCCGAGTGTCTGTTGGCAATTTACATCCCGCCCATCAGCATAACAAGGCTCCCAGTTCTCCATGGACTGTCCTGCCTTTCTGCATTTTACACTTTGTTCAGATGGCCCTTTTGACCGGGGGGAAGTGAGACTTCATTGTAGTGCAGATTTCCTTTGCAAGCTTGCTTGGTTGGCCAAAAAGGGCGTATGCGTTTTTTCCTGAATATATTCAGGAAAAAACGCATACGCCCTTTTTGGCCAAGTGCATCATTGTGGACGCTCTGCCTCTTTTCCTATGCTTTCAATGCAATTCCAGTCTACCTCCTGAAATCGGTTTCCTGCAATTCTGCCCCGCATTCAAGTCCTCTTGGCAGCCTTACTTCAGTATATTTTTGGATGATAGCTGTCATTTATAACTCTGCAGGTTTGTGAATTACAGTGCCCCTGAGCTCCTTTCTTCAACTCGCTTTCTTTTGAGCTGGCCGCAACACCGCAGGATGGCTTCAGGCCCTAATCTGGTTCTGGCACGGCACGCTGAGCCTTTGGTTATTTCCTCTTCCTGGTGGGAAATGAGAGTTAAATTTGCCCATCCAGACACCTCCAGCTAGTCTCTCATTGGTTCTCCCTATTCCTGTTCATCTTCCGCAGAAATTGCAAACTGGGCCAAACAGGAGGTTAAAGGCGCTGACTGTCCAAGTGGGGAGAGTGTTAGTAAAGCGTCTGGAATGTTGCACCCGAGTACCAGGGGAGGAAAACTGAGACATATTTGAACACGTCTCCCGTTCACACGGTTGATCATACTTTGGGTTTCACATTCATATTTTAGCTGAAGGAAGAATACCTTAAACCTGGGTAGTTGAAACCCGTGGAATGGGTACCATGCAATATGACTTCAAAGGGTCTTCATTTGCTCACCGAACCTCTCCAATCCTATCACTGCTGCGTTTATGCCCCTGTACACATGCTTGATTCTCTTTCGGAGACATAGCAATCCATAGGTATTAAGATACTTCCTAGTCAGGTGCATTCTTAGGCGTTTAATATGCGGTGTTGAGTCCATTTCGTTGAGCAAGGAGTAGCTCTTGTCTATTCCATATTTGGCTTAAGGAACTTTATCTGTGCTCATTTCAATCTCTGGTTTTATGCAGCACCCCAACTCACCTTTCCCCTTAAGCAAGCATAAGTTGGTTTTCTAAATTTGAGACCCTGTTCTGTTCTGTAATTCAGTTCCTGTGTAGCCAAGTTTACATTCCGTGTATTACTGATATCTTATGATGTTTCTTTTTCTGTGTGACTTATTTCAGTTAGAATCATCATACCTGAATCCACTCATTGTGCTGCTAAGGGCCTGATGACATAGATTTCATTGCTGAGTGATATTGCTTTGTAAGTAAATACCACAACTTCTTTATCCATTTTTCACTTTCTGCGATGTTGAACTTGTACTGTAAACGAGGTTCTTGTAAAGAGAGCCGTTCCAAACTTTGGGGTGGCTGTGTCTTTTTGATTTTAATTTCCCTAAGCTATAGGACCATAAGTGGAAGTGCCCTAGGCTCTGTTGCTTTGTTTTTTAGATGTTTCAGGAAACACCATACACTTCTCCCGAGTGTCTGTTGGTAATTTACATCCCGCCCATCAGCATAACAAGGCTCCCAGTTCTCCATGGACTGTCCTGCCTTTCTGCATTTTACACTTTTTTCAGATGGCCCTTTTGACCGGGGGAAGTGAGACTTCTTTGTAGTGCAGATTTCCTTTGCAAGCTTGCTTGGTTGGCCAAAAAGGGCGTATGCGTTTTTTCCTGAATATATTCAGGAAAAAACGCATACGCCCTTTTTGGCCAAGTGCATCATTGTGGACGCTCTGCCTCTTTTCCTATGCTTTCAATGCAATTCCAGTCTACCTCCTGAAATCGGTTTCCTGCAATTCTGCCCCGCATTCAAGTCCTCTTGGCAGCCTTACTTCAGTATATTTTTGGACGATAGCTGTCATTTATAACTCTGCAGGTTTGTGAATTACAGTGCCCCTGAGCTCCTTTCTTCTACTCGCTTTCTTGTGAGCTGGCCGCAACACCGCAGGATGGCTTCAGGCCCTAATCTGGTTCCGGCACGGCACACTGAGCCTTTGGTTAATTCCTCTTCCTTGGGGGAAATGAGAGTTAAATTTGCCCGTCCAGACACCTCCAGCTAGTCTCACATTTTTTCTCGCTATTCCTGTTCATCTTCCCCAGAAATTGCAAACTGGGCCAAACAGGGGGTTAAAGGGACTGATTCTCCAAGTCGGGAGAGTGTTAGTAAAGCATCTGGGATGTTGCACCCGTGTACCAGGGTACGAAAACTGAGACATATTTGAACACGTCTCCCGATCACATGGTTGATCATACTCTAGGTTCCACATGCATGTTTTAGCTGAAGGAAGAATACCTTAAACCTGGAGAGTTGAGACCCGTGTAATGGGTACCATGCAATATGACTTCAAAGGGTCTTCATTTGCTCACCGAACCTCTCCAATCCTATCACTGCTGCGTTTATGCCCCTGTACACACGCTTGATTCTCTTTTGGAGACATAGCAATCCATAGATTTTAAGATACTTAGTAGTCAGGTACATTCTTAGGCGTTTAATATGGGGTGTTGAGTCCATTTCGTTGAGCAAGGAGTAGCTCTTGTCTATTCCATATTTGGCTTAAGGAACTTTATCTGTGCTCATTTCAATCTCTGGTTTTATGCAGCACCCCAACTCACCTTTCCCCTTAAGCAAGCATAAGTTGGTTTTCTAAATTTGAGACCCTGTTCTGTTTTGGAATTCAGTTCCTGTGTAGCCAAGTTTACATTCCATGTATTAGTGAAATCTTATGATGTTTCTTTTTCTGTGTGACTTATTTCAGTTAGAATCATCGTACCTGAATCCATCATTGTGCTACTAAGGGCCTGATGACATAGATTTCATTGCTGAGTGATATTGCTTTGTAAGTAAATACCACAACTTCTTTATCCATTTTTCACTTTCTGCGATGTTGAACTTGTACTGTAAACGAGGTTCTTGTAAAGAGAGCCGTTCCAAACTTTGGGGTGGCTGTGTCTTTTTGATTTTAATTTCCCTAAGCTATAGGACCATAAGTGGAAGTGCCCTAGGCTCTGTTGCTTTGTTTTTTAGATGTTTCAGGAAACACCATACACTTCTCCCGAGTGTCTGTTGGCAATTTACATCCCGCCCATCAGCATAACAAGGCTCCCAGTTCTCCATGGACTGACCTGCCTTTCTGCATTTTACACTTTTTTCAGATGGCCCTTTTGACCGGGGGAAGTGAGACTTCATTGTAGTGCAGATTTCCTTTGCAAGCTTGCTTGGTTGGCCAAAAAGGGCGTATGCGTTTTTTCCTGAATATATTCAGGAAAAAACGCATACGCCCTTTTTGGCCAAGTGCATCATTGTGGACGCTCTGCCTCTTTTCCTATGCTTTCAATGCAATTCCAGTCTACCTCCTGAAATCGGTTTCCTGCAATTCTGCCCCGCTTTCAAGTCCTCTTGGCAGCCTTACTTCAGTATATTTTTGGACGATAGCTGTCATTTATAACTCTGCAGGTTTGTGAATTACAGTGCCCCTGAGCTCCTTTCTTCTACTCGCTTTCTTGTGAGCTGGCCGCAACACCGCAGGATGGCTTCAGGCCCTAATCTGGTTCCGGCACGGCACGCTGAGCCTTTGGTTAATTCCTCTTCCTTGGGGGAAATGAGAGTTAAATTTGCCCGTCCAGACACCTCCAGCTAGTCTCTCATTGGTTCTCGCTATTCCTGTTCATCTTCCCCAGAAATTGCAAACTGGGCCAAACAGGGGGTTAAAGGGACTGATTCTCCAAGTTGGGAGAGTGTTAGTAAAGCATCTGGGATGTTGCACCCGTGTACCAGGGTACGAAAACTGAGACATATATGAACACGTCTCCCGATCACATGGTTGATCATACTCTGGGTTCCACATGCATGTTTTAGCTGAAGGAAGAATACCTTAAACCTGGAGAGTTGAAACCCGTGGAATGGGTACCATGCAATATGACTTCAAAGGGTCTTCATTTGCTCACCGAACCTCTCCAATCCTATCACTGCTGCGTTTATGCCCCTGTACACCCGCTTGATTCTCTTTCGGAGACATAGCAATCCATAGGTTTTAAGATACTTACTAGTCAGGTACATTCTTAGGCGTTTAATATGGGGTGTTGAGTCCATTTCGTTGAGCAAGGAGTAGCTCTTGTCTATTCCATATTTGGCTTAAGGAACTTTATCTGTGCTCATTTCAATCTCTGGTTTTATGCAGCACCCCAACTCACCTTTCCCCTTAAGCAAGCATAAGTTGGTTTTCTAAAATTGAGACCCTGTTCTGTTTTGGAATTCAGTTCCTGTGTAGCCAAGTTTACATTCCGTGTATTACTGATATCTTATGATGTTTCTTTTTCTGTGTGACTTATTTCAGTTAGAATCATCGTACCTGAATCCACTCATTATGCTGCTATGGGCCTGATGACATAGATTTCATTGCTGAGTGATATTGCTTTGTAAGTAAATACCACAACTTCTTTATCCATTTTTCACTTTCTGCGATGTTGAACTTGTACTGTAAACGAGGTTCTTGTAAACAGAGCCGTTCCAAATTTTGTGGTGGCTGTGTCTTTTTGATTTTAATTTCTCTAAGCTATAGGAATATAAGTGGCATTGCCCTAGGCTCTGTTGCTTTGTTTTTTAGATGTTTCAGGAAACACCATACACTTCTCCCGAGTGTCTGTTGGCATTTGACATCCCGCCCATCAGCAAAACAAGGCTCCCAGTTCTCCATGGCCTGTCCTGCCTTTCTGGATTTTACACTTTATTCAGATGGCCCTTTTGACCGGGGGGAAGTGAGACTTCATTGTAGTGCAGATTTCCTTTGCAAGCTTGCTTGGTTGGCCAAAAAGGGCGTATGCGTTTTTTCCTGAATATATTCAGGAAAAAACGCATACGCCCTTTTTGGCCAAGTGCATCATTGTGGACGTTCTGCCTCTTTTCCTATGCTTTCAATGCAATTCCAGTCTACCTCCTGAAATCGGTTTCCTGCAATTCTGCCCCGCTTTCAAGTCCTCTTGGCAGCCTTACTTCAGTATATTTTTGGACGATAGCTGTCATTTATAACTCTGCAGGTTTGTGAATTACAGTGCCGCTGAGCTCCTTTCTTCAACTCGCTTTCTTGTGAGCTGGCCGCAACAACGCAGGATGGCTTCAGGCCCTAATCTGATTCCGGCACTGCACGCTGAGCCTTTGGTTAATTCCTCTTCCTGGTGGGAAATGAGAGTTAAATTTGCCCGTCCAGACACCTCCAGCTAGTCTCTCATTGGTTCTCCCTATTCCTGTTCATCTTCCGCAGAAATTGCAAACTGGGCCAAACAGGAGGTTAAAGGCGCTGACTCTCCTGGTGGGGAGAGTGTTAGTAAAGTGTCTGGAATGTTGCACCTGAGTACCAGGGGAGGAAAACTGAGACATATTTGAACACGTCTCCCGTTCACACGGTTGATCATACTCTGGGTTCCACATGCATGTTTTAGCTGAAGGAAGAATACCTTAAACCTGGAGAGTTGAGACCCGTGTAATGGGTACCATGCAATATGACTTCAAAGGGTCTTCATTTGCTCACCGAACCTCTCCAATCCTATCACTGCTGCGTTTATGCCCCTGTACACATGCTTGATTCTCTTTCGGAGAGATAGCAATCCATAGGTTTTAAGATACTTACTAGTCAGGTACATTCTTAGGCGTTTAATATGCGGTGTTGAGTCCATTTCGTTGAGTAAGGAGTAGCTCTTGTCTATTCCATATTTGGCTTAAGGAACTTTATCTGTGCTCATTTCAATCTCTGGTTTTATGCAGCACCCCAACTCACCTTTCCCCTTAAGCAAGCATAAGTTGGTTTTCTAAATTTGAGACCCTGTTCTGTTCTGTAATTCAGTTTGTGTGTAGCCAAGTTTACATTCCGTGTATTACTGATATCTTATGATGTTTCTTTTTCTGTGTGACTTATTTCAGTTAGAATCATCATACCTGAATCCACTCATTGTGCTGCTAAGGGCCTGATGACATAGATTTCATTGCTGAGTGATATTGCTTTGTAAGTAAATACCACAACTTCTTTATCCATTTTTCACTTTCTGCGATGTTGAACTTGTACTGTAAACGAGGTTCTTGTAAAGAGAGCCGTTCCAAACTTTGGGGTGGCTGTGTCTTTTTGATTTTAATTTCCCTAAGCTATAGGACCATAAGTGGAAGTGCCCTAGGCTCTGTTGCTTTGTTTTTTAGATGTTTCAGGAAACACCATACACTTCTCCCGAGTGTCTGTTGGCAATTTACATCCCGCCCATCAGCATAACAAGGCTCCCAGTTCTCCATGGACTGTCCTGCCTTTCTGCATTTTACACTTTGTTCAGATGGCCCTTTTGACCGGGGGGAAGTGAGACTTCATTGTAGTGCAGATTTCCTTTGCAAGCTTGCTTGGTTGGCCAAAAAGGGCGTATGCGTTTTTTCCTGAATATATTCAGGAAAAAACGCATACGCCCTTTTTGGCCAAGTGCATCATTGTGGACGCTCTGCCTCTTTTCCTATGCTTTCAATGCAATTCCAGTCTACCTCCTGAAATCGGTTTCCTGCAATTCTGCCCCGCATTCAAGTCCTCTTGGCAGCCTTACTTCAGTATATTTTTGGATGATAGCTGTCATTTATAACTCTGCAGGTTTGTGAATTACAGTGCCCCTGAGCTCCTTTCTTCAACTCGCTTTCTTTTGAGCTGGCCGCAACACCGCAGGATGGCTTCAGGCCCTAATCTGGTTCTGGCACGGCACGCTGAGCCTTTGGTTATTTCCTCTTCCTGGTGGGAAATGAGAGTTAAATTTGCCCATCCAGACACCTCCAGCTAGTCTCTCATTGGTTCTCCCTATTCCTGTTCATCTTCCGCAGAAATTGCAAACTGGGCCAAACAGGAGGTTAAAGGCGCTGACTCTCCAAGTGGGGAGAGTGTTAGTAAAGCGTCTGGAATGTTGCACCCGAGTACCAGGGGAGGAAAACTGAGACATATTTGAACACGTCTCCCGTTCACACGGTTGATCATACTTTGGGTTCCACATTCATATTTTAGCTGAAGGAAGAATACCTTAAACCTGGGTAGTTGAAACCCGTGGAATGGGTACCATGCAATATGACTTCAAAGGGTCTTCATTTGCTCACCGAACCTCTCCAATCCTATCACTGCTGCGTTTATGCCCCTGTACACATGCTTGATTCTCTTTCGGAGACATAGCAATCCATAGGTATTAAGATACTTCCTAGTCAGGTGCATTCTTAGGCGTTTAATATGCGGTGTTGAGTCCATTTCGTTGAGCAAGGAGTAGCTCTTGTCTATTCCATATTTGGCTTAAGGAACTTTATCTGTGCTCATTTCAATCTCTGGTTTTATGCAGCACCCCAACTCACCTTTCCCCTTAAGCAAGCATAAGTTGGTTTTCTAAATTTGAGACCCTGTTCTGTTCTGTAATTCAGTTCCTGTGTAGCCAAGTTTACATTCCGTGTATTACTGATATCTTATGATGTTTCTTTTTCTGTGTGACTTATTTCAGTTAGAATCATCATACCTGAATCCACTCATTGTGCTGCTAAGGGCCTGATGACATAGATTTCATTGCTGAGTGATATTGCTTTGTAAGTAAATACCACAACTTCTTTATCCATTTTTCACTTTCTGCGATGTTGAACTTGTACTGTAAACGAGGTTCTTGTAAAGAGAGCCGTTCCAAACTTTGGGGTGGCTGTGTCTTTTTGATTTTAATTTCCCTAAGCTATAGGACCATAAGTGGAAGTGCCCTAGGCTCTGTTGCTTTGTTTTTTAGATGTTTCAGGAAACACCATACACTTCTCCCGAGTGTCTGTTGGTAATTTACATCCCGCCCATCAGCATAACAAGGCTCCCAGTTCTCCATGGACTGTCCTGCCTTTCTGCATTTTACACTTTTTTCAGATGGCCCTTTTGACCGGGGGAAGTGAGACTTCTTTGTAGTGCAGATTTCCTTTGCAAGCTTGCTTGGTTGGCCAAAAAGGGCGTATGCGTTTTTTCCTGAATATATTCAGGAAAAAACGCATACGCCCTTTTTGGCCAAGTGCATCATTGTGGACGCTCTGCCTCTTTTCCTATGCTTTCAATGCAATTCCAGTCTACCTCCTGAAATCGGTTTCCTGCAATTCTGCCCCGCATTCAAGTCCTCTTGGCAGCCTTACTTCAGTATATTTTTGGACGATAGCTGTCATTTATAACTCTGCAGGTTTGTGAATTACAGTGCCCCTGAGCTCCTTTCTTCTACTCGCTTTCTTGTGAGCTGGCCGCAACACCGCAGGATGGCTTCAGGCCCTAATCTGGTTCCGGCACGGCACACTGAGCCTTTGGTTAATTCCTCTTCCTTGGGGGAAATGAGAGTTAAATTTGCCCGTCCAGACACCTCCAGCTAGTCTCACATTTTTTCTCGCTATTCCTGTTCATCTTCCCCAGAAATTGCAAACTGGGCCAAACAGGGGGTTAAAGGGACTGATTCTCCAAGTCGGGAGAGTGTTAGTAAAGCATCTGGGATGTTACACCCGTGTACCAGGGTACGAAAACTGAGACATATTTGAACACGTCTCCCGATCACATGGTTGATCATACTCTAGGTTCCACATGCATGTTTTAGCTGAAGGAAGAATACCTTAAACCTGGAGAGTTGAAACCCGTGGAATGGGTACCATGCAATATGACTTCAAAGGGTCTTCATTTGCTCACCGAACCTCTCCAATCCTATCACTGCTGCGTTTATGCCCCTGTACACCCGCTTGATTCTCTTTCGGAGACATAGCAATCCATAGGTTTTAAGATACTTACTAGTCAGGTACATTCTTAGGCGTTTAATATGGGGTGTTGAGTCCATTTCGTTGAGCAAGGAGTAGCTCTTGTCTATTCCATATTTGGCTTAAGGAACTTTATCTGTGCTCATTTCAATCTCTGGTTTTATGCAGCACCCCAACTCACCTTTCCCCTTAAGCAAGCATAAGTTGGTTTTCTAAAATTGAGACCCTGTTCTGTTTTGGAATTCAGTTCCTGTGTAGCCAAGTTTACATTCCGTGTATTACTGATATCTTATGATGTTTCTTTTTCTGTGTGACTTATTTCAGTTAGAATCATCGTACCTGAATCCACTCATTATGCTGCTACGGGCCTGATGACATAGATTTCATTGCTGAGTGATATTGCTTTGTAAGTAAATACCTCAAGTTCTTTATCCATTTTTCACTTTCTGCGATGTTGAACTTGTACTGTAAACGAGGTTCTTGTAAACAGAGCCGTTCCAAACATTGGGGTGGCTGTGTCTTTTTGATTTTAATTTCCCTAAGCTATAGGACCATAAGTGGAAGTGCCCTAGGCTCTGTTGCTTTGTTTTTTAGATGTTTCAGGAAACACCATACACTTCTCCCGAGTGTCTGTTGGCAATTTACATCCCGCCCATCAGCATCACAAGGCTCCCAGTTCTCCATGGACTGTCCTGCCTTTCTGCATTTTAAACTTTTTTCAGATGGCCCTTTTGACCGGGGGAAGTGAGACTTCATTGTAGTGCAGATTTCCTTTGCAAGCTTGCTTGGTTGTTCAAAAAGGGCGTATGCGTTTTTTCCTGAATATATTCAGGAAAAAACGCATACGCCGTTTTTGGCCAAGTGCATCATTGTGGACGTTCTGCCTCTTTTCCTATGCTTTCAATGCAATTCCAGTCTACCTCCTGAAATCGGTTTCCTGCAATTCTGCCCCGCTTTCAAGTCCTCTTGGCAGCCTTACTTCAGTATATTTTTGGACGATAGCTGTCATTTATAACTCTGCAGGTTTGTGAATTACAGTGCCCCTGAGCTCCTTTCTTCAACTCGCTTTCTTTTGAGCTGGCCACAACACCGCATGATGGCTTCAGGTCCTAATCTGGTTCTGGCACGGCACGCTGAGCCTTTGGTTAATTCCTCTTCCTGGTGGGAAATGAGAGTTAAATTTGCCCGTCCAGACACCTCCAGCTAGTCTCTCATTGGTTCTCCCTATTCCTGTTCATCTTCCGCAGAAATTGCAAACTGGGCCAAACAGGAGGTTAAAGGTGCTAACTCTCCAAGTGGGGAGAGTGTTAGTAAAGCGTCTGGAATGTTGCACCCGAGTACCAGGGGAGGAAAACTGAGACATATTTGAACACGTCTCCCGTTCACATGGTTGATCATACTCTGGGTTCCACATGCATGTTTTACCTGAAGGAAGAATACCTTAAACCTGGAGAGTTGAGACCCGTGGAATGGGTACCATGCAATATGACTTCAAAGGGTCTTCATTTGCTCACCGAACCTCTCCAATCCTATCACTGCTGCGTTTATGACCCTGTACACACGCTTGATTCTCTTTTGGAGACATAGCAATCCATAGGTTTTAAGATACTTACTAGTCAGTTACATTCTTAGGCGTTTAATATGCGGTGTTGAGTCCATTTCGTTGAGCAAGGAGTAGCTCTTGTCTATTCCATATTTGGCTTAAGGAACTTTATCTGTGCTCATTTCAATCTCTGGTTTTATGCAGCACCCCAACTCACCTTTCCCCTTAAGCAAGCATAAGTTGGTTTTCTAAATTTGAGACACTGTTCTGGTCTGTAATTCAGTTCCTGTGTAGCCAAGTTTACATTCCGTGTATTACTGATATCTTATGATGTTTCTTTTTCTGTGTGACTCATTTCAGTTAGAATCATCATACCTGAATCCACTCATTGTGCTGCTAAGGGCCTGATGACATAGATTTCATTGCTGAGTGATATTGCTTTGTAAGTAAATACCACAACTTCTTTATCCATTTTTCACTTTCTGCGATTTTGAACTTTTACTGTTAACGAGGTTCTTGTAAACAGAGCCGTTCCACACTTTGGGGTGGCTGTGTCTTTTTTATTTTAATTTCCCTAAGCTATAGGATCATAAGTGGAAGTGCCCTAGGCTCTGTTGCTTTGTTTTTTAGATGTTTCAGGAAACACCATACACTTCTCCCGAGTGTCTGTTGGCAATTTACATCCCGCCCATCAGCATAACAAGGCTCCCAGTTCTCCATGGCCTGTCCTGCCTTTCTGGATTTTACACTTTTTTCAGATGGCCCTTTTGACAGGGGGGAAGTGAGACTTCATTGTAGTGCAGATTTCCTTTGCAAGCTTGCTTGGTTGGCCAAAAAGGGCGTATGCGTTTTTTCCTGAATATATTCAGGAAAAAACGCATACGTCCTTTTTGGCCAAGTGCATCATTGTGGACGTTCTGCCTCTTTTCCTATGCTTTCAATGCAATTCCAGTCTACCTCCTGAAATCGGTTTCCTGCAATTCTGCCCCGCTTTCAAGTCCTCTTGGCAGCCTTACTTCAGTATATTTTTGGACGATAGCTGTCATTTATAACTCTGCAGGTTTGTGAATTACAGTGCCCCTGAGCTCCTTTCTTCAATTCGCTTTCTTGTGACCTGGCCGCAACACCGCAGGATGGCTTCAGGCCCTAATCTGGTTCCGGCATGGCACGCTGAGCCTTTGGTTAATTCCTCTTCCTGGTGGGAAATGAGAGTTAAATTTGCCCGTCCAGACACCTCCAGCTAGTCTCTCATTGGTTCTCCCTATTCCTGTTCATCTTCCGCAGACATTGCAAACTGGGCCAAACAGGAGGTTAAAGGCGCTGACTCTCCAAGTGGGGAGAGTGTTAGTAAAGTGGCTGGAATGTTGCACCCGAGTACCAGGGGAGGAAAACTGAGACATATTTGAACACGTCTCCCGTTCACACGGTTGATCATACTCTGGGTTCCAAATGCCTGTTTTAGCTGAAGGAAGAATACCTTAAACCTGGAGAGTTGAGACCCGTGTAATGGGTACCATGCAATATGACTTCAAAGGGTCTTCATTTGCTCACCGAACATCTCGAATCCTATCACTGCTGCGTTTATGCCCCTGAACACACGCTTGGTTCTCTTTTGGAGACATAGCAATCCATAGGTTTTAAGATACTTAGTAGTCAGGTACATTCTTAGGCGTTTAATATGGGGTGTTGAGTCCATTTCGTTGAGCAAGGTGTAGCTCTTGTCTATTCCATATTTGGCTTAAGGAACTTTATCTGTGCTCATTTCAATCTCTGGTTTTATGCAGCACCCCAACTCACCTTTCCCCTTAAGCAAGCATAAGTTGGTTTTCTAAACTTGAGACCCTGTTCTGTTTTGGAATTCAGTTCCTGTGTAGCCAAGTTTACATTCCGTGTATTAGTGATATCTTATGATGTTTCTTTTTCTGTGTGACTTATTTCAGTTAGAATCATCGTACCTGAATCCACTCATTATGCTGCTACGGGCCTGATGACATAGATTTCATTGCTGAGTGATACTGCATTGTACGTAAGTACCACAAGTTCTTTATCCATTTTTCACTTTCTGTCATATTGAACTTGTACGGTAAACGAGGTTCTTGTAAACAGAGGCGTCCCAAACTTTGGGGTGGCTGTGTCTTTTTGATTTTAAATTCCCTAAGCTATAGGACCATAAGTGGAAGTGCCCTAGGCTCTGTTGCTTTGTTTTTTAGATGTTTCAGGAAACACCATACACTTCTCCCGAGTGTCTGTTGGCAATTTACATCCCGCCCATCAGCATAACAAGGCTCCCAGTTCTCCATGGCCTGTCCTGCCTTTCTGGATTTTACACTTTTTTCAGATGGCCCTTTTGACCGGCGGGAAGTGAGACTTCATTGTAGTGCAGATTTCCTTTGCAAGATTGCTTGGTTGGCCAAAAAGGGCGTATGCGTTTTTTCCTGAATATATTCAGGAAAAAACGCATACGCCCTTTTTGGCCAAGTGCATCATTGTGGACGTTCTGCCTCTTTTCCTATGCTTTCAATGCAATTCCAGTCTACCACCTGAAATCGGTTTCCTTCAATTCTGCCCCGATTTCAAGTCCTCTTGGCAGCCTTACTTCAGTATATTTTTGGACGATAGCTGTCATTTATAACTCTGCAGTTTTGTGAATTACAGTGCCCCTGAGCTCCTTTCTTCAATTCGCTTTCTTGTGACCTGGCCGCAACACCGCAGGATGGCGTCAGGCCCTAATCTGGTTCCGGAACGTCAAGCTGAGCCTTTGGTTAATTCCTCTTCCTGGTGGGAAATGAGAGTTAAATTTGCCTGTCCAGACAGCTCCAGCTAGTCTCTCATTGGTTCTCGCTATTCCTGTTCATCTTCCGCAGAAATTGCAAACTGGGCCCAACAGGAGGTTAAAGGGACTGAGTCTCCAAGTCGGGAGAGTGGTAGTAAAGCGTCTGGAATATTGCACCCGAGTACCAGGGTACGAAAACTGAGACATATTTGAACGTGTCTCCCTATCACATGGTTGATCATACTCTAGGTTCCACATGCATGTTTTAGCTGAAGGAAGAATACCTTAAACCTGGGTAGTTGAAACCCGTGGAATGGGTACCATGCAATATGACTTCAAAGGGTCTTCATTTGCTCACCGAACCTCTCCAATCCTATCACTGCTGCGTTTATGCCCCTGTACACACGCTTGATTCTCTTTCAGAGACATAGCAATCCATAGGTTTTAAGATACTTACTAGTCAGGTACATTCTTAGGCGTTTAATATGGGGTGTTGAGTCCATTTCGTTGAGCAAGGAGTAGCTCTTGTCTATTCCATATTTGGCTTAAGGAACTTTATCTGTGCTCATTTCAATCTCTGGTTTTATGCAGCACCCCAACTCACCTTTCCCCTTAAGCAAGCATAAGTTGGTTTTCTAAATTTGAGACCCTGTTCTGTTTTGGAATTCAGTTCCTGTGTAGCCATGTTTACATTCGGTGTATTAGTGATATCTTATGATGTTTCTATTTCTGTGTGACTTATTTCAGTTAGAATCATCGTACCTGAATCCACTCATTATGCTGCTACGGGCCTGATGACATAGATTTCATTGCTGAGTGATACTGCATTGTACGTAAGTACCACAAGTTCTTTATCCATTTTTCACTTTCTGTGATATTGAACTTGTACGGTAAACGAGGTTCTTGTAAACAGAGGAGTCCCAAACTTTGGGGTGGCTGTGTCTTTTTGATTTTAATTTCCCTAAGCTATAGGACCATAAGTGGAAGTGCCCTAGGCTCTGTTGCTTTGTTTTCTAGATGTTTCAGGAAACACCATACACTTCTCCCAAGTGGCTGTTGGCAATTTACATCCCGCCCATCAGCATAACAAGGCTCCCAGTTCTCCATGGCCTGTCCTGCCTTTCTGGATTTTACACTTTTTTCAGATGGCCCTTTTGACCAGGGGGATGTGAGACTTCATTGTAGTGCAGATTTCCTTTGTAAGCTTCCTTGGTTGGCCAAAAAGGGCGTATGCGTTTTTTCCTGAATATATTCAGGAAAAAACGCATACGCCCTTTTTGGCCAAGTGCATCATTGTGGACGTTCTGCCTCTTTTCCTATGCTTTCAATGCAATTCCAGTCTACCTCCTGAAATCGGTTTCCTGCAATTCTGCCCCGCTTTCAAGTCCTCTTGGCAGCCTTACTTCAGTATATTTTTGGACGATAGCTGTCATTTATAACTCTGCAGGTTTGTGAATTACAGTGCCCCTGAGCTCCTTTCTTCAACTCGCTTTCTTGTGAGCTGGCCACAACACCGCCGGATGGCTTCAGGCCCTAATCTGGTTCCGGCATGGCACGCTCAGCCTTTGGTTATTTACTCTTCCTGGTGGGAAATGAGAGTTAAATTTGCCCGTCCAGACACCTCCAGCTAGTCTCTCATTGGTTCTCGCTATTCCTGTTTATCTTCCGCGGAAATTGCAAACTGGGCCAAACAGGAGGTTAAAGGGACTGACTCTCCAAGTCGGGAGAGTGTTAGTAAAGCATCTGGAATGTTGCACCCGAGTACCAGGGGTGGAAAACTGAGACATATTTGAACACGTCTCCCGTTCACACGGTTGATCATACTCTTGGTTCCACATGCATGTTTTAGCTGAAGGAAGAATACCTTAAACCTGGAGAGTTGAAACCCGTGGAATGGGTACCATGCAATATGACTTCAAAGGGTCTTCATTTGCTCACCGAACCTCTCCAATCCTATCACTGCTGCGTTTATGCCCCTGTACACATGCTTGATTCTCTTTTGGAGACAAAGCAATCCATAGGTTTTAAGATACTTAGTAGTCAGGTACATTCTTAGGCGTTTAATATGCGGTGTTGAGTCCATTTCGTTGAGCAAGGAGTAGCTCTTGTCTATTCCATATTTGGCTTAGGGAACTTTATCTGTGCTCATTTCAATCTCTGGTTTTATGCAGCACCCCAACTCACCTTTCCCCTTAAGCAAGCATAAGTTGGTTTTCTAAATTTGAGACCCTCTTCTGTTTTGGAATTTAGTTCCTGTGTAGCCAAGTTTACATTCCGTGTATTAGTGATATCTTATGATGTTTCTTTTTCTGTGTGACTTATTTCAGTTAGAATCATCGTACCTGAATCCACTCATTGTGCTACTAAGGGCCTGATGACATAGATTTCATTGCTGAGTGATATTGCTTTGTAAGTAAATACCACAACTTCTTTATCCATTTTTCACTTTCTGCGATGTTGAACTTGTACTGTAAACGAGGTTCTTGTAAAGAGAGCCGTTCTAAACTTTGGGGTGGCTGTGTCTTTTTGATTTTAATTTCCCTAAGCTATAGGACCATAAGTGGAAGTGCCCTAGGCTCTGTTGCTTTGTTTTTTAGATGTTTCAGGAAACACCATACACTTCTCCCGAGTGGCTGTTGGCAATTTACATCCCGCCCATCAGCATAACAAGGCTCCCAGTTCTCCATGGCCTGTCCTGCCTTTCTGGATTTTACACTTTTTTCAGATGGCCCTTTTGACCGGGAGGAAGTCAGACTTCATTGTAGTGCAGATTTCCTTTGCAAGCTTGCTTGGTTGGCCAAAAAGTGTGTATGCGTTTTTTCCTGACTATATTCAGGAAAAAACACATACGCCCTTTTTGGCCAAGTGCATCACTGTCGAGGTTCTGACTCTCTTCATATGTTTTAAATGCAATTCCAGTGTACCTCCTGAAATCGGTTTCCTGCAATTCTGCCTTGCTTTCAATGCTTCTTCATAGCCTTACCTCAATATATTTTTTGAAAATAGTTGGCCTTTATAACTCTGCAGGTTTTTGAATTGCAGTGGCCCTTAGCTCCATTTTTCAGCTCTTATTTTTGTGATCTTGCCCCATAACCACAGGATTCCTTGAAGCTCTATTCTTCTTCTGGGGCACCTTGCTGTGCCTTTGGTTAATTCTTCTTACTGATGTGAAATTAGAGTGACATGTGCCCATTGAAACCACTACAGCTAGTTTCTCACTGGTTCCCCCTATTCCCATTCATCCTCCGCACTAACTGCAGACTGTGCGATACCAGAACTTAAAGGCATTGACTCTCCATGTGGGGATGTTGTTAGTAAAGCGGCTGGAATGTCGATCCGGAGCCCCAGGAGAGGAAAAATGAGGTGTGTTTTAGAAACCTTTCCCGATCATATGGTATACCAGTCGCTGGGTTTCCCAAGCATGGTTTAGCTGGAGGAAGATTCCCTTCAACCTGGAGTGTTGGGACCCTTGGAATGAGTAGCATGAAGTATTGCATTAAACTTTCGGCAGTTGCTCACCAAAGCTCACCAATCCTCTCAGCCCCAAGTGTCCAGCCTTATGTCTTATCCAGCTGTGGGTTTATATGTGGTCAATCCAGGTTGCATCACAGCCCCTGAGCGAATTTTGTAAGAATTTTTCTCTCTTTCATTGTTTCAGCGTTTTGTTTTTAAAATTTATTTCTATAATGGGGTTTAGCTCATTTTCACTGCTGTGTTTGTGCCGCTCTGCACACACTTGATTCCCTTATGGAGATATATCAATACATGGGTTTTAAGATTCTTATTACTCAGATATATTTCTCTGTGGTGTATAGGGTGTGTTGAGGCCAGTTCATTGAGCAAGGTGTAGATCTTGTCTAATACCTATTTGGTTTATTGAACGGTATCTGTGCTAATTTCAAACTCTGGTTTTATGCATCACCCCACCTCTCCTTTCCCCTTAAGCTGACATAAGTGTGTTTTCTAAATGTGAGACACTGTTCTGTTCTGTAATTCATTTCTTGTGCAGCCATATTTACCCTCCCTCTATAAGTGATATCTTATGATATGTTTCTTTTTCTGTTTGACTTATTTCAAGTAGTATTATCGGACCTAAATCCACTCTTTATCCTTCTACTAGCCTTATTACATTGATTTCATGGTGAAGAGATATTCCATTGTACATAAGTACCACATCTTCTTTATCCATTGTTCTCTTTCCTGGGATATTTAAGGTGTACTGAAGTTGAGGTTCTTGTAAACAGAGTAGCCCTAAACTGTGGTGTGCTTGTGTCTTGTTGATTTTTAGACTTCCCTAGATATACTCCCATGATTGGAAGTGTCCTATGCTCTGTAGCTCTGTTTTTTAGATGATTTAGGAACCACCATACACTTCTCCAGAGTGGCTCTCGGCAGTTCACACACTGCCCATCAGCGTATAAAGGCTCCCTGTTCTCCATGGCCTGTCCTGCATTTCTGATTTTTACAATTTTTTAGGATGGCCCTTTTGACCAGTGGGAAGTGAGACTTCTTTGTTGTGCACATTTGCATTGCTTGCTTGCTTCGTTGCCCATAAAGTGCGTATGCGTTTTTTCCTGGATATAATCAGGAAAAAACGCATACGCCCTTTTGGGCCAACTGCATCATTGTCGAAATTCTGCCGCTTTTCATGTGCGTGAAAGACGAGTCCAATCTATCTCTTGAAATCTGTTTCTTGCAATTCTGTCTTGCATTCAGATCCTCTTCTTTGCCTTACCTCAACATATTTTTGGACGTTAGTTTTCATTTATAACTCTGCAGGTTTGTGAATTGCAGTGACCCTGAGCTCCATTTTTTAAGTTGCTCTTTTGTGAGCTGGCCTCAAACCCGCAGGATTGCTTCAGGCCCTATTTTGGCTCCGGCGAGGCAGGCTGAGCCTTTCTTTAATTCTTATTCTTAATGGGAAATTAGAGTGATATGTGCCCGTCCAAACCCCTACAACTATTCTCTCATTGGTTCCCCCTCTTCCCGTTCATCCTCCTCACAATTTGCAAAATGTGTGAAACAGAATTTGAAATGTGCTGATTCTCCACGTGGGGAGATTCTAAGTAACGTGGCTGGAATGGTGAACAGGAGCACCAGGAGAGGATAAATGAGGTGCATTTTAGACACTTCTCCCGATCACATGGTGTACAGTCCTCTGGGTTTTCCATGCATGTTTTAGCTGTAGGAAGATCCCTTGAACCTGCAGATTTGGGACCCATTGAATGGGTACCAGGTAGTATTACTTTAAAGGGTGTGCATTTCCTCACCCAACCTCACATTTCTCTTAGCGCAAACAGTTTCCAGCCTTATGTCTCGTCCTGCTGTGGGTCTAGATGTGTTCAATCCATGTTGCATCACCGTCCCTGAGGAAAAGTTGTAAGAGGTTTTCTCTGTCTCTCTGTCGTTTATTTTTTTCAATTTATTACTATATTGGTTACAGCTGATTTTCAAAGCTCTGTTTCTTGCTGCTGTACATCCACTTGATTCACGTACAGAGAGACATCAATAAATTCTTTTTCAGATTCTTACCAGTCGTATATATTCTTTTCCGGTGACTTGAGTGTGCTGAGTGCAGTTCTTTTAGCTACCGTGTAGGCCTTGTTGATTATCAGTTTGGTATTTGGAATGGTATCTTTGCTAATTTCAACCTCCTGGATGATGCCTCACCCCTCCCCACCTTTCCCGTTTAGCAGCCTTATGCGTGTTTTCTACATATTTGACTATGTTTTTGTTTTGTAATTTATTTCATGTGTAGCCATTTTGGATTCCACCTTTAAGTGATATCTTATGATATGTGTCTTTTTCTTTTTGAATTCTGTCACTTAGAATGATCATACGTAACTCCTCTGGAGTTGTTACAACTGGCCATATTTCATTGATTTCCAGGCTGAATAATATTCCACTCTACCTAAGTACCACATCTCTATCCATTTTTTCCCTCCAGAGACATTTAAGTTATATCCTAGTCGAGGATCTTTTAAACAGAGAGGGGGTAAACATTGGGGTGCCTGTGTCCTCTCGATTTTTGTTTTTCCCAAGATATACACCCATGAGTGCAAGTGCCCTATGCTCTGTAGCTCATTTTTTAGATGCTTTAGTAAACACAATACACTTCTCCAGAATGGCCATTGGCAATATACATTTCCACTATAAGTCTCACAGGGCTCCCTCTTCTCCTTGCCCTGTCCTGCATTTCTGTTGTTTACGCTTTATGAGGATGGCTCTTCTGACTGATGCGAAGTGATATCTTTTGTAGTATTGACTTCCAGTGCCCACCTGTTTGGTTGGCTAAAAAAGTGTATGCCCTTTTCTTGAATATATACAGAAAAAAACACATACACCCTTTTTGGCCAACTGCAATGTTGGCAATGTTCAGCTTCTTTTCTTGTGCTTAATGGCGTGTCTTTTCTACCTCCTCAAATCCCTTTCCTGCCATTCTCCCTTGCTTACAAGTCCTTTTCTCTGACTTTCCTCAAGACATTTTTCAGTGATGGATATTTTCAACTCTGCAGTTTTGTGAATTACAGTGCCCCTGAGCTCCTTTCTTCAACTCGCTTTCTTGTGAGCTGGTCGCAACACCGCAAGATGGCTTCAGGCCCTAATCTGGTTCTGGCACGGCACGCTCAGCCTTTGGTTATTTACTCTTCCTGGTGGGAAATGAGAGTTAAATTTGCCCGTTCAGACACCTCCAGCTAGTCTCTCATTGGTTCTCGCTATTCCTGTTTATCTTCCGCAGAAATTGCAAACTGGGCCAAACAGGAGGTTAAAGGCGCTGACTCTCCAAGTGGGGAGAGTGTTAGTAAATATCTGGTATGTTGCACCCGAGTACCAGGGGAGGAAAACTGAGACATATTTGAACATGTCTCCCGTTCACATGGTTGATCATACTCTGGGTTCCACATGCATGTTTTAGCTGAAGGAAGAATACATTAAACCTGGGTAGTCGAAACCCGTGGAATGGGTACCATACAATATGACTTCAAAGGGTCTTCATTTGCTCACCGAACCTCTCCAATCCTATCACTGCTGCGTTTATGCCCCTGTACACACGCTTGATTCTCTTTTGGAGACATAGCAATCCATAGGTTTTAAGATACTTACTAGTCAGGTACATTCTTAGGCGTTTAATATGGGGTGTTGAGTCCATTTCGTTGAGCAAGGAGTAGCTCTTGTCTATTCCATATTTGGCTTAAGGAACTTTATCTGTGCTCATTTCAATCTCTGGTTTTATGCAGCACCCCAACTCACCTTTCCCCTTAAGCAAGCATAAGTTGGTTTTCTACATTTGAGACCCTGTTCTGTTTTGGAATTCAGTTCCTGTGTAACCATGTTTACATTCCATGTATTAGTGATATCTTATGATGTTTCTTTTTCTGTGTGACTTATTTCAGTTAGAATCATCGTACCTGAATCCACTCATTATGCTGCTACGGGCCTGATGACATAGATTTCATTGCTGAGTGATACTGCATTGTACGTAAGTACCACAAGTTATTTATCAATTTTTCACTTGCTGTGATATTGAACTTGTATGGTAAACGAAGTTCTTGTAAACAGAGGCGTCCCAAACTTTGGGGTGGCTGTGTCTTTTTGATTTTAATTTCCCTAAGCTATAGGACCATAAGTGGAAGTGCCTTAGGCTCTGTTGCTTTGTTTTTTAGATGTTTCAGGAAACACCATACACTTCTCCCGAGTGTCTGTTGGCAATTTACATCCCGCCCATCAGCATAACAAGGCTCCCAGTTCTCCATGGCCTGTCCTGCCTTTCTGGATTTTACACTTTTTTCAGATGGCTCGTTTGACCGGGGGGAAGTGAGACTTCATTGTAGTGCAGATTTCCTTTGCAAGCTTGCTTGGTTGGCCAAAAAGGGCGTATGCGTTTTTTCCTGAATATATTCAGGAAAAAACGCATACGCCCTTTTTGGCCAAGTGCATCATTGTGGACGCTCTGCCTCTTTTCCTATGCTTTCAATGCAATTCCAGTCTACCTCCTGAAATCGGTTTCCTGCAATTCTGCACCGCTTTCAAGTCCTCTTGGCAGCCTTACTTCAGTATATTTTTGGATGATAGCTGTCATTTATAACTCTGCAGGTTTGTGAATTACAGTGCCCCTGAGCTCCTTTCTTCAACTCGCTTTCTTGTGAGCTGGCCGCAACACCGCAGGATGGCTTCAGGCCCTAATCTGGTTCCGGCATGGCACGCTGAGCCTTTGGTTAATTCCTCTTCCTGGTGGGAAATGAGAGTTAAATTTGCCCGTCCAGACACCTCCAGCTAGTCTCTCATTGGTTCTCGCTATTCCTGTTCATCTTCCGCAGAAATTGCAAACTGTGCCAAACAGGAGGTTAAAGGGACTGACTCTCCGTGTCGGGAGAGTGTTAGTAAAGCGTCTGGAATGTTGCACCCGAGTACCAGGGTACGAAAACTGAGACATATTTGAACACGTCGCCCGATCACATGGTTGATCATACTCTAGGTTCCACATGCATGTTTTAGCTGAAGGAAGAATACCTTAAACCTGGGTAGTTGGAACCCGTGGAATGGGTACCATGCAATGTGACTTCAAAGGGTCTTCATTTGCTCACCGAACCTCTCCAATCCTATCACTGCTGCGTTTATGCCCCTGTACACATGCTTGATTCTCTTTCGAAGACATAGCAATCCATAGGTTTTAAGATATTTACTAGTCAGGTACATTCTTAGGCATTTAATGTGCGGTGTTGAGTCCATTTCGTTGAGCAAGGAGTAGCTCTTGTCTATTCCATATTTGGCTTAAGGAACTTTATCTGTGCTCATTTCAGTCTCTGGTTTTATGCAGCACCCCAACTCACCTTTACCCTTAAGCAAGCATAAGTTGGTTTTCTAAATTTGAGACCTTGTTCTGTTCTGTAATTCAGTTCCTGTGTAGCCAAGTTTACATTCCGTGTATTACTGATATCTTATGATGTTTCTTTTTCTGTGTGACTTATTTCAGTTAGAATCATCATACCTGAATCCACTCATTGTGCTGCTAAGGGCCTGATGACATAGATTTCATTGCTGAGTGATATTGCTTTGTAAGTAAATACCACAACTTCTTTATCCATTTTTCACTTTCTGCGATGTTGAACTTGTACTGTAAACGAGGTTCTTGTAAACAGAGGCGACCCAAACATTGGGGTGGCTGTGTCTTTTTTATTTTAATTTCCCTAAGCTATAGGACCATAAGTGGAAGTGCCCTAGGCTCTGTTGCTTTGTTTTTTAGATGTTTCAGGAAACACCATACACTTCTCCCGAGTGTCTGTTGGCAATTTACATCCCGCCCATCAGCATAACAAGGCTCCCAGTTCTCCATGGCCTGTCCTGCCTTTCTGGATTTTACACTTTTTTCAGATGGCCTTTTTGACCGGGGGGAAGTGAGACTTCATTGTAGTGCAGATTTCCTTTGCAAGCTTGCTTGGTTGGCCAAAAAGGGCGTATGCGTTTTTTCCTGAATATATTCAGGAAAAAACGCATACGCCCTTTTTGGCCAAGTGCATCATTGTGGACGCTCTGCCTCTTTTCCTATGCTTTCAATGCAATTCCAGTCTACCTCCTGAAATCGGTTTCCTGCAATTCTGCACCGCTTTCAAGTCCTCTTGGCAGCCTTACTTCAGTATATTTTTGGATGATAGCTGTCATTTATAACTCTGCAGGTTTGTGAATTACAGTGCCCCTGAGCTCCTTTCTTCAACTCGCTTTCTTGTGAGCTGGCCGCAACACCGCAGGATGGCTTCAGGCCCTAATCTGGTTCCGGCATGGCACGCTGAGCCTTTGGTTAATTCCTCTTCCTGGTGGGAAATGAGAGTTAAATTTGCCCGTCCAGACACCTCCAGCTAGTCTCTCATTGGTTCTCGCTACTCCTGTTCATCTTCCGCAGAAATTGCAAACTGTGCCAAACAGGAGGTTAAAGGGACTGACTCTCCGTGTCGGGAGAGTGTTAGTAAAGCGTCTGGAATGTTGCACCCGAGTACCAGGGTACGAAAACTGAGACATATTTGAACACGTCGCCCGATCACATGGTTGATCATACTCTAGGTTCCACATGCATGTTTTAGCTGAAGGAAGAATACCTTAAACCTGGGTAGTTGGAACCTGTGGAATGGGTACCATGCAATGTGACTTCAAAGGGTCTTCATTTGCTCACCGAACCTCTCCAATCCTATCACTGCTGCGTTTATGCCCCTGTACACATGCTTGATTCTCTTTCGAAGACATAGCAATCCATAGGTTTTAAGATATTTACTAGTCAGGTACATTCTTAGGCATTTAATGTGCGGTGTTGAGTCCATTTCGTTGAGCAAGGAGTAGCTCTTGTCTATTCCATATTTGGCTTAAGGAACTTTATCTGTGCTCATTTCAGTCTCTGGTTTTATGCAGCACCCCAACTCACCTTTACCCTTAAGCAAGCATAAGTTGGTTTTCTAAATTTGAGACCTTGTTCTGTTCTGTAATTCAGTTCCTGTGTAGCCAAGTTTACATTCCGTGTATTACTGATATCTTATGATGTTTCTTTTTCTGTGTGACTTATTTCAGTTAGAATCATCATACCTGAATCCACTCATTGTGCTGCTAAGGGCCTGATGACATAGATTTCATTGCTGAGTGATATTGCTTTGTAAGTAAATACCACAACTTCTTTATCCATTTTTCACTTTCTGCGATGTTGAACTTGTACTGTAAACGAGGTTCTTGTAAACAGAGGCGACCCAAACATTGGGGTGGCTGTGTCTTTTTTATTTTAATTTCCCTAAGCTATAGGACCATAAGTGGAAGTGCCCTAGGCTCTGTTGCTTTGTTTTTTAGATGTTTCAGGAAACACCATACACTTCTCCCGAGTGTCTGTTGGCAATTTACATCCCGCCCATCAGCATAACAAGGCTCCCAGTTCTCCATGGCCTGTCCTGCCTTTCTGGATTTTACACTTTTTTCAGATGGCCTTTTTGACCGGGGGGAAGTGCGACTTCATTGTAGTGCAGATTTCCTTTGCAAGCTTGCTTGGTTGGCCAAAAAGGGCGTATGCGTTTTTTCCTGAATATATTCAGGAAAAAACGCATACGCCCTTTTTGGCCAAGTGCATCATTGTGGACGTTCTGCCTCTTTTCCTATGCTTTCAATGCAATTCCAGTCTACCTCCTGAAATCGGTTTCCTGCAATTCTGCCCCGCTTTCAAGTCCTCTTGGCAGCCTTACTTCAGTATATTTTTGGACGATAGCTGTCATTTATAACTCTGCAGGTTTGTGAATTACAGTGCCCCTGAGCTCCTTTCTTCAACTCGCTTTCTTGTGAGCTGGCCGCAACACCGCAGGATGGCTTCAGGCCCTAATCTGGTTCCGGCACGGCACGCTTAGCCTTTGGTTATTTCCTCTTCCTGGTGGGAAATGAGAGTTAAATTTGCCCGTCCAGACACCTCCAGCTAGTCTCTCATTGGTTCTCGCTATTCCTGTTCATCTTCCGCAGAAATTGCAAACTGGGCCAAACAGGACGTTAAAGGCGCTGACTCTCCAAGTGGGGAGAGTGTTAGTAAAGCGTCTGGAATGTTGCACCCGAGTACCAGGGGAGGAAAACTGAGACATATTTGAACACGTCTCCCGTTCACACGGTTGATCATACTCTGGGTTCCACATGCATGTTTTAGCTGAAGGAAGAATACCTTAAACCTGGAGAGTTGAGACCCGTGTAATGGGTACCATGCAATATGACTTCAAAGGGTCTTCATTTGCTCACCGAACCTCTCCAATCCTATCACTGCTGCGTTTATGCCCCTGTACACACGCTTGATTCTCCTTTGGAGACATAGCAATCCATAGGTTTTAAGATACTTACTAGTCAGGTACATTCTTTGGCGTTTAATATGCGGTGTTGAGTCCATTTCGTTGAGTAAGGAGTAGCTCTTGTCTATTCCATATTTGGCTTAAGGAACTTTATCTGTGCTCATTTCAATCTCTGGTTTTATGCAGCACCCCAAATCACCTTTCCCCTTAAGCAAGCATAAGTTGGTTTTCTAAATTTGAGACCCTGTTCTGTTTTGGAATTCAGTTCCTGTGTAGCCAAGTTTACATTCCGTGTATTAGTGATATCTTATGATGTTTCTTTTTCTGTGTGACTTATTTCAGTTAGAATCATCGTACCTGAATCCACTCATTATGCTGCTACGGGCCTGATGACATAGATTTCATTGCTGAGTGATACTGCATTGTACGTAAGTACCACAAGTTCTTTATCCATTTTTCACTTTCTGTGATTTTGAACTTGTACGGTAAACGGGGTTCTTGTAAACAGAGGCGTCCCAAACTTTGGGGTGGCTGTGTCTTTTTGATTTTAATTTCCCTAAGCTATAGGAACATAAGTGGAAGTGCCCTAGGCTCTGTTGCTTTGTTTTTTAGATGTTTCAGGAAACACCATACACTTCTCCCGAGTGTCTGTTGGCAATTTACATCCCGCCCATCAGCATCACAAGGCTCCCAGTTCTCCATGGCCTGTCCTGCCTTTCTGGATTTTACAATATTTTCTGATGGCCCTTTTGACCGGGGGGAAGTGAGACTTCATTGTAGTGCAGATTTCCTTTGCAAGCATGCTTGGTTGGCCAAAAAGGGCGTATGCGTTTTTTCCTGAATATATTCAGGAAAAAACGCATACGCCCTTTTTGGCCAAGTGCATCATTGTGGACGTTCTGCCTCTTTTCCTATGCTTTCAATGCAATTCCAGTCTACCTCCTGAAATCGGTTTCCTGCAATTCTGCCCCGCTTTGAAGTCCTCTTGGCAGCCTTACTTCAGTATATTTTTGGACGATAGCTGTCATTTATAACTCTGCAGGTTTGTGAATTACAGTGCCCCTGAGCTCCTTTCTTCATCTCGCTTTCATTTGAGCTGGCCGCAACACCGCAGGATGGCTTCAGGCCCTAATGTGGTTCTGGCACGGCACGCTGAGCCTTTGGTTATTTCCTCTTCCTGGTGGGAAATGAGAGTTAAATTTGCCCGTCCAGACACCTCCAGCTAGTCTCTCATTGGTTCTCGCTATTCCTGTTCATCTTCCGCAGAAATTGCAAACTGTGCCAAACAGGAGGTTAAAGGGACTGACTCTCCGTGTCGGGAGAGTGTTAGTAAAGCGTCTGGAATGTTGCACCCGAGTACCAGGGTACGAAAACTGAGACATATTTGAACACGTCGCCCGATCACATGGTTGATCATACTCTAGGTTCCACATGCATGTTTTAGCTGAAGGAAGAATACCTTAAACCTGGGTAGTTGGAACCTGTGGAATGGGTACCATGCAATGTGACTTCAAAGGGTCTTCATTTGCTCACCGAACCTCTCCAATCCTATCACTGCTGCGTTTATGCCCCTGTACACATGCTTGATTCTCTTTCGAAGACATAGCAATCCATAGGTTTTAAGATATTTACTAGTCAGGTACATTCTTAGGCATTTAATGTGCGGTGTTGAGTCCATTTCGTTGAGCAAGGAGTAGCTCTTGTCTATTCCATATTTGGCTTAAGGAACTTTATCTGTGCTCATTTCAGTCTCTGGTTTTATGCAGCACCCCAACTCACCTTTACCCTTAAGCAAGCATAAGTTGGTTTTCTAAATTTGAGACCTTGTTCTGTTCTGTAATTCAGTTCCTGTGTAGCCAAGTTTACATTCCGTGTATTACTGATATCTTATGATGTTTCTTTTTCTGTGTGACTTATTTCAGTTAGAATCATCATACCTGAATCCACTCATTGTGCTGCTAAGGGCCTGATGACATAGATTTCATTGCTGAGTGATATTGCTTTGTAAGTAAATACCACAACTTCTTTATCCATTTTTCACTTTCTGCGATGTTGAACTTGTACTGTAAACGAGGTTCTTGTAAACAGAGGCGACCCAAACATTGGGGTGGCTGTGTCTTTTTTATTTTAATTTCCCTAAGCTATAGGACCATAAGTGGAAGTGCCCTAGGCTCTGTTGCTTTGTTTTTTAGATGTTTCAGGAAACACCATACACTTCTCCCGAGTGTCTGTTGGCAATTTACATCCCGCCCATCAGCATAACAAGGCTCCCAGTTCTCCATGGCCTGTCCTGCCTTTCTGGATTTTACACTTTTTTCAGATGGCCTTTTTGACCGGGGGGAAGTGCGACTTCATTGTAGTGCAGATTTCCTTTGCAAGCTTGCTTGGTTGGCCAAAAAGGGCGTATGCGTTTTTTCCTGAATATATTCAGGAAAAAACGCATACGCCCTTTTTGGCCAAGTGCATCATTGTGGACGTTCTGCCTCTTTTCCTATGCTTTCAATGCAATTCCAGTCTACCTCCTGAAATCGGTTTCCTGCAATTCTGCCCCGCTTTCAAGTCCTCTTGGCAGCCTTACTTCAGTATATTTTTGGACGATAGCTGTCATTTATAACTCTGCAGGTTTGTGAATTATAGTGCCCCTGAGCTCCTTTCTTCAACTCGCTTTCTTGTGAGCTGGCCGCAACACCGCAGGATGGCTTCAGGCCCTAATCTGGTTCCGGCACGGCACGCTTAGCCTTTGGTTATTTCCTCTTCCTGGTGGGAAATGAGAGTTAAATTTGCCCGTCCAGACACCTCCAGCTAGTCTCTCATTGGTTCTCGCTATTCCTGTTCATCTTCCGCAGAAATTGCAAACTGGGCCAAACAGGAGGTTAAAGGCGCTGACTCTCCAAGTGGGGAGAGTGTTAGTAAAGCGTCTGGAATGTTGCACCCGAGTACCAGGGGAGGAAAACTGAGACATATTTGAACACGTCTCCCGTTCACACGGTTGATCATACTCTGGGTTCCACATGCATGTTTTAGCTGAAGGAAGAATACCTTAAACCTGGAGAGTTGAGACCCGTGTAATGGGTACCATGCAATATGACTTCAAAGGGTCTTCATTTGCTCACCGAACCTCTCCAATCCTATCACTGCTGCGTTTATGCCCCTGTACACACGCTTGATTCTCCTTTGGAGACATAGCAATCCATAGGTTTTAAGATACTTACTAGTCAGGTACATTCTTTGGCGTTTAATATGCGGTGTTGAGTCCATTTCGTTGAGTAAGGAGTAGCTCTTGTCTATTCCATATTTGGCTTAAGGAACTTTATCTGTGCTCATTTCAATCTCTGGTTTTATGCAGCACCCCAAATCACCTTTCCCCTTAAGCAAGCATAAGTTGGTTTTCTAAATTTGAGACCCTGTTCTGTTTTGGAATTCAGTTCCTGTGTAGCCAAGTTTACATTCCGTGTATTAGTGATATCTTATGATGTTTCTTTTTCTGTGTGACTTATTTCAGTTAGAATCATCGTACCTGAATCCACTCATTATGCTGCTACGGGCCTGATGACATAGATTTCATTGCTGAGTGATACTGCATTGTACGTAAGTACCACAAGTTCTTTATCCATTTTTCACTTTCTGTGATTTTGAACTTGTACGGTAAACGGGGTTCTTGTAAACAGAGGCGTCCCAAACTTTGGGGTGGCTGTGTCTTTTTGATTTTAATTTCCCTAAGCTATAGGAACATAAGTGGAAGTGCCCTAGGCTCTGTTGCTTTTTTTTTAGATGTTTCAGGAAACACCATACACTTCTCCCGAGTGTCTGTTGGCAATTTACATCCCGCCCATCAGCATCACAAGGCTCCCAGTTCTCCATGGCCTGTCCTGCCTTTCTGGATTTTACAATATTTTCTGATGGCCCTTTTGACCGGGGGGAAGTGAGACTTCATTGTAGTGCAGATTTCCTTTGCAAGCATGCTTGGTTGGCCAAAAAGGGCGTATGCGTTTTTTCCTGAATATATTCAGGAAAAAACGCATACGCCCTTTTTGGCCAAGTGCATCATTGTGGACGTTCTGCCTCTTTTCCTATGCTTTCAATGCAATTCCAGTCTACCTCCTGAAATCGGTTTCCTGCAATTCTGCCCCGCTTTGAAGTCCTCTTGGCAGCCTTACTTCAGTATATTTTTGGACGATAGCTGTCATTTATAACTCTGCAGGTTTGTGAATTACAGTGCCCCTGAGCTCCTTTCTTCATCTCGCTTTCATTTGAGCTGGCCGCAACACCGCAGGATGGCTTCAGGCCCTAATGTGGTTCTGGCACGGCACGCTGAGCCTTTGGTTATTTCCTCTTCCTGGTGGGAAATGAGAGTTAAATTTGCCCGTCCAGACACCTCCAGCTAGTCTCTCATTGGTTCTCGCTATTCCTGTTCATCTTCCGCAGAAATTGCAAACTGGGCCAAACAGGAGGTTAAAGGGACTGACTCTCCAAGTAGGGAGAGTGTTAGTAAAGCATCTGGAATGTTGCACCCGAGTATCAGGGTACGAAAACTGAGACATATTTGAACACGTCTCCCGATCACATGGTTGATCATACTCTAGGTTCCACATGTATGTTTTAGCTGAAGGAAGAATACCTTAAACCTGGGTAGTTGAAACCCGTGGAATGGGTACCATGCAATATGACTTCAAAGGGTCTTCATTTGCTCACCGAACCTCTCCAATCCTATCACTGCTGCGTTTATGCCCCTGTACACATGCTTGATTCTCTTTTGGAGACATAGCAATCCATAGGTTTTAAGATACTTACTAGTCACGTACATTCTTAGGCTTTTAATATGGTGTGTTGAGTCCATTTCGTTGAGCAAGGAGTAGCTCTTGTCTATTCCATATTTGGCTTAAGGAACTTTATCTGTGCTCATTTCAGTCTCTGGTTTTATGCAGCACCCCAACTCACCTTTCCGCTTAAGCAAGCATAAGTTGGTTTTCTAAATTTGAGACCTTGTACTGTTCTGTAATTCAGTTCCTGTGTAGCCAAGTTTACATTCCGTGTATTACTGATATCTTATGATGTTTCTTTTTCTGTGTGACTTATTTCAGTTAGAATCATCATACCTGAATCCACTCATTGTGCTGCTAAGGGCCTGATGACATAGATTTCATTGCTGAGTGATATTGCTTTGTAAGTAAATACCACAACTTCTTTATCCATTTTTCACTTTCTGCGATGTTGAACTTGTACTGTAAACGAGGTTCTTGTAAACACAGCCGTTCCAAACTTTGGGGTGCCTGTGTCTTTTTGATTTTAATTTCCCTAAGCTATAGGACCATAAGTGGAAGTGCCCTAGGCTCTGTTGCTTTGTTTTTTAGATGTTTCTGGAAACACCATACACTTCTCCCGAGTGTCTGTTGGCAATTTACATCCCGCCCATCAGCATAACAAGGCTCCCAGTTCTCCATGGCCTGTCCTGCCTTTCTGGATTTTACACTTTTTTCAGATGGCCCTTTTGACCAGGGGGAAGTGAGACTTCATTGTAGTGCAGATTTCCTTTGCAAGCTTGCTTGGTTGGCCAAAAAGGGCGTATGCGTTTTTTCCTGAATATATTCAGGAAAAAACGCATACGCCCTTTTTGGCCAAGTGCATCATTGTGGACGTTCTGCCTCTTTTCCTATGCTTTCAATGCAATTCCAGTCTACCTCCTGAAATCGGTTTCCTGCAATTCTGCCGCGCTTTCAAGTCCTCTTGGCAGCCTTACTTCAGTATATTTTTGGACGATAGCTGTCATTTATAACTCTGCAAGTTTGTGAATTACAGTGCCCCTGAGCTCCTTTCTTCAACTCACTTTCTTTTGAGCTGGCCGCAACACCGCAGGATAGCTTCAGGCCCTAACCTTGTTCTGGCACAGCACGCTGAGCCTTTGGTTAATTCCTCTTCCTGGTGGGAAATGAGAGTTAAATTTGCCCGTCCAGACACCTCCAGCTAGTCTCTCATTGGTTCTCGCTATTCCTGTTCATCTTCCGCAGAAATTGCAAACTGGGCCAAACAGGAGGTTAAAGGCGCTGACTCTCCAAGTGTGGAGAGTGTTAGTAAAGCGTCTGGAATGATGCACCCGAGTACCAGGGGAGGAAAACTGAGACATATTTGAACACGTCTCCCGTTCACACGGTTGATCATACTCTGGGTTCCACATGCATGTTTTAGCTGAAGGAAGAATACCTTAAACCTGGAGAGTTGAGACCCGTGTAATGGGTACCATGCAATATGACTTCAAAGGGTCTTCATTTGCTCACCGAACCTCTCCAATCCTATCACTGCTGCGTTTATTCCCCTGTACACACGCTTGATTCTCTTTCGGAGACATAGCAATCCATAGGTTTTAAGATACTTACTAGTCAGGTACATTCTTAGGCGTTTAATATGGGGTGTTGAGTCCATTTCGTTGAGTAAGGAGTAGCTCTTGTCTATTCCATATTTGGCTTAAGGAACTTTATCTGTGCTCATTTCAATCTCTGGTTTTATGCAGCACCCCAACTCACCTTTCCCCTTAAGCAAGCATAAGTTGGTTTTCTAAATTTGAGACCCTGTTCTGTTTTGGAATTCAGTTCCTGTGTAGCCAAGTTTACATTCCGTGTATTAGTGATATCTTATGATGTTTCTTTTTCTGTGTGACTTATTTCAGTTAGAATCATCGTACCTGAATCCACTCATTATGCTGCTACGGGCCTGATGACATAGATTTCATTGCTGAGTGATACTGCATTGTACGTAAGTACCACAAGTTCTTTATCCATTTTTCACTTTCTGTGATTTTGAACTTGTACGGTAAACGAGGTTCTTGTAAACAGAGGCGTCCCAAACTTTGGGGTGGCTGTGTCTTTTTTATTTTAATTTCCCTAAGCTATAGGAACATAAGTGGAAGTGCCCTAGGCTCTGTTGCTTTGTTTTTTAGATGTTTCAGGAAACACCATACACTTCTCCCGAGTGTCTGTTGGCAATTTACATCCCGCCCATCAGCATCACAAAGCTCCCAGTTCTCCATGGCCTGTCCTGCCTTTCTGGATTTTACACTTTTTTCAGATGGCCCTTTTGACTGGGGAGAAGTGAGACTTCATTGTAGTGCAGATTTCCTTTGCAAGCTTGCTTGGTTGGCCAAAAAGGGCGTATGCGTTTTTTCCTGAATATATTCAGGGAAAAACGCATACGCCCTTTTTGGCCAAGTGCATCATTGTGGACGTTCTGCCTCTTTTCCTATGCTTTCAATGCAATTCCAGTCTACCTTCTGAAATCGGTTTCCTGCAATTCTGCCGCGCTTTCAAGTCCTCTTGGCAGCCTTACTTCAGTATATTTTTGGACGATAGCTGTCATTTATAACTCTGCAGGTTTGTGAATTACAGTGCCCCTGAGCTCCTTTCTTCATCTCGCTTTCATTTGAGCTGGCCGCAACACCGCAGGATGGCTTCAGGCCCTAATGTGGTTCTGGCACGGCACGCTGAGCCTTTGGTTATTTCCTCTTCCTGGTGGGAAATGAGAGTTAAATTTGCCCGTCCAGACACCTCCAGCTAGTCTCTCATTGGTTCTCGCTATTCCTGTTCATCTTCCGCAGAAATTGCAAACTGGGCCAAACAGGAGGTTAAAGGGACTGACTCTCCAAGTCGGGAGAGTGTTAGTAAAGCATCTGGAATGTTGCACCCGAGTACCAGGGTACGAAAACTGAGACATATTTGAACACGTCTCCCGATCACATGGTTGATCATACTCTAGGTTCCACATGCATGTTTTAGCTGAAGGAAGAATACCTTAAACCTGGGTAGTTGAAACCCGTGGAATGGGTACCATGCAATATGACTTCAAAGGGTCTTCATTTGCTCACCGAACCTCTCCAATCCTATCACTGCTGCGTTTATGCCCCTGTACACATGCTTGATTCACTTTCGGAGACATAGCAATCCATAGGTTTTAAGATACTTACTAGTCAGGTACATTCTTAGGCTTTTAATATGGTGTGTTGAGTCCATTTCGTTGAGCAAGGAGTAGCTCTTGTCTATTCCATATTTGGCTTAAGGAACTTTATCTGTGCTCATTTCAGTCTCTGGTTTTATGCAGCACCCCAACTCACCTTTACCCTTAAGCAAGCATAAGTTGGTTTTCTAAATTTGAGACCCTGTTCTGTTCTGTAATTCAGTTCCTGTGTAGCCAAGTTTACATTCCGTGTATTAGTGATATCTTATGATGTTTCTTTTTCTGTGTGACTTATTTCAGTTAGAATCATCATACCTGAATCCACTCATTGTGCTGCTAAGGGCCTGATGACATAGATTTCATTGCTGAGTGATATTGCTTTGTAAGTAAATACCACAACTTCTTTATCCATTTTTCACTTTCTGCGATGTTGAACTTGTACTGTAAACGAGGTTCTTGTAAACACAGCCGTTCCAAACTTTGGGGTGCCTGTGTCTTTTTGATTTTAATTTCCCTAAGCTATAGGACCATAAGTGGAAGTGCCCTAGGCTCTGTTGCTTTGTTTTTTAGATGTTTCTGGAAACACCATACACTTCTCCCGAGTGTCTGTTGGCAATTTACATCCCGCCCATCAGCATAACAAGGCTCCCAGTTCTCCATGGCCTGTCCTGCCTTTCTGGATTTTACACTTTTTTCAGATGGCCCTTTTGACCGGGGGGAAGTGAGACTTCATTGTAGTGCAGATTTCCTTTGCAAGCTTGCTTGGTTGGCCAAAAAGGGCGTATGCGTTTTTTCCTGAATATATTCAGGAAAAAACGCATACGCCCTTTTTGGCCAAGTACATCATTGTGGACGTTCTGCCTCTTTTCCTATGCTTTCAATGCAATTCCAGTCTACCTCCTGAAATCGGTTTCCTGCAATTCTGCCGCGCTTTCAAGTCCTCTTGGCAGCCTTACTTCAGTATATTTTTGGACGATAGCTGTCATTTATAACTCTGCAAGTTTGTGAATTACAGTGCCCCTGAGCTCCTTTCTTCAACTCGCTTTCTTTTGAGCTGGCCGCAACACCGCAGGATGGCTTCAGGCCCTAATCTGGTTCCGGCACGGCACGCTTAGCCTTTGGTTATTTCCTCTTCCTGGTGGGAAATGAGAGTTAAATTTGCCCGTCCAGACACCTCCAGCTAGTCTCTCATTGGTTCTCGCTATTCCTGTTCATCTTCCGCAGAAATTGCAAACTGGGCCAAACAGGACGTTAAAGGCGCTGACTCTCCAAGTGTGGAGAGTGTTAGTAAAGCGTCTGGAATGTTGCACCCGAGTACCAGGGGAGGAAAACTGAGACATATTTGAACACGTCTCCCGTTCACACGGTTGATCATACTCTGGGTTCCACATGCATGTTTTAGCTGAAGGAAGAATACCTTAAACCTGGAGAGTTGAGACCCGTGTAATGGGTACCATGCAATATGACTTCAAAGGGTCTTCATTTGCTCACCGAACCTCTCCAATCCTATCACTGCTGCGTTTATGCCCCTGTACACACGCTTTATTCTCCTTTGGAGACATAGCAATCCATAGGTTTTAAGATACTTACTAGTCAGGTACATTCTTTGGCGTTTAATATGCGGTGTTGAGTCCATTTCGTTGAGTAAGGAGTAGCTCTTGTCTATTCCATATTTGGCTTAAGGAACTTTATCTGTGCTCATTTCAATCTCTGGTTTTATGCAGCACCCCAAATCACCTTTCCCCTTAAGCAAGCATAAGTTGGTTTTCTAAATTTGAGACCCTGTTCTGTTTTGGAATTCAGTTCCTGTGTAGCCAAGTTTACATTCCGTGTATTAGTGATATCTTATGATGTTTCTTTTTCTGTGTGACTTATTTCAGTTAGAATCATCCTACCTGAATCCACTCATTATGCTGCTACGGGCCTGATGACATAGATTTCATTGCTGAGTGATACTGCATTGTACGTAAGTACCACAAGTTCTTTATCCATTTTTCACTTTCTGTGATTTTGAACTTGTACGGTAAACGGGGTTCTTGTAAACAGAGGCGTCCCAAACTTTGGGGTGGCTGTGTCTTTTTGATTTTAATTTCCCTAAGCTATAGGAACATAAGTGGAAGTGCCCTAGGCTCTGTTGCTTTGTTTTTTAGATGTTTCAGGAAACACCATACACTTCTCCCGAGTGTCTGTTGGCAATTTACATCCCGCCCATCAGCATCACAAGGCTCCCAGTTCTCCATGGCCTGTCCTGCCTTTCTGGATTTTACAATATTTTCTGATGGCCCTTTTGACCGGGGGGAAGTGAGACTTCATTGTAGTGCAGATTTCCTTTGCAAGCATGCTTGGTTGGCCAAAAAGGGCGTATGCGTTTTTTCCTGAATATATTCAGGAAAAAACGCATACGCCCTTTTTGGCCAAGTGCATCATTGTGGACGTTCTGCCTCTTTTCCTATGCTTTCAATGCAATTCCAGTCTACCTCCTGAAATCGGTTTCCTGCAATTCTGCCCCGCTTTGAAGTCCTCTTGGCAGCCTTACTTCAGTATATTTTTGGACGATAGCTGTCATTTATAACTCTGCAGGTTTGTGAATTACAGTGCCCCTGAGCTCCTTTCTTCATCTCGCTTTCATTTGAGCTGGCCGCAACACCGCAGGATGGCTTCAGGCCCTAATGTGGTTCTGGCACGGCACGCTGAGCCTTTGGTTATTTCCTCTTCCTGGTGGGAAATGAGAGTTAAATTTGCCCGTCCAGACACCTCCAGCTAGTCTCTCATTGGTTCTCGCTATTCCTGTTCATCTTCCGCAGAAATTGCAAACTGGGCCAAACAGGAGGTTAAAGGGACTGACTCTCCAAGTAGGGAGAGTGTTAGTAAAGCATCTGGAATGTTGCACCCGAGTATCAGGGTACGAAAACTGAGACATATTTGAACACGTCTCCCGATCACATGGTTGATCATACTCTAGGTTCCACATGTATGTTTTAGCTGAAGGAAGAATACCTTAAACCTGGGTAGTTGAAACCCGTGGAATGGGTACCATGCAATATGACTTCAAAGGGTCTTCATTTGCTCACCGAACCTCTCCAATCCTATCACTGCTGCGTTTATGCCCCTGTACACATGCTTGATTCTCTTTTGGAGACATAGCAATCCATAGGTTTTAAGATACTTACTAGTCACGTACATTCTTAGGCTTTTAATATGGTGTGTTGAGTCCATTTCGTTGAGCAAGGAGTAGCTCTTGTCTATTCCATATTTGGCTTAAGGAACTTTATCTGTGCTCATTTCAGTCTCTGGTTTTATGCAGCACCCCAACTCACCTTTCCCCTTAAGCAAGCATAAGTTGGTTTTCTAAATTTGAGACCTTGTACTGTTCTGTAATTCAGTTCCTGTGTAGCCAAGTTTACATTCCGTGTATTACTGATATCTTATGATGTTTCTTTTTCTGTGTGACTTATTTCAGTTAGAATCATCATACCTGAATCCACTCATTGTGCTGCTAAGGGCCTGATGACATAGATTTCATTGCTGAGTGATATTGCTTTGTAAGTAAATACCACAACTTCTTTATCCATTTTTCACTTTCTGCGATGTTGAACTTGTACTGTAAACGAGGTTCTTGTAAACAGAGGCGTCCCAAACATTGGGGTGGCTGTGTCTTTTTGATTTTAATTTCCCTAAGCTATAGGACCATAAGTGGAAGTGCCCTAGGCTCTGTTGCTTTGTTTTTTAGATGTTTCAGGAAACACCATACACTTCTCCCCAGTGTCTGTTGGCAATTTACATCCCGCCCATCAGCATAACAAGGCTCCCAGTTCTCCATGGCCTGTCCTGCCTTTCTGGATTTTACACTTTTTTCAGATGGCCTTTTTGACCGGGGGGAAGTGAGACTTCATTGTAGTGCAGATTTCCTTTGCAAGCTTGCTTGGTTGGCCAAAAAGGGCGTATGCGTTTTTTCCTGAATATATTCAGGAAAAAACGCATACGCCCTTTTTGGCCAAGTGCATTATTGTGGACGTTCTGCCTCTTTTCCTATGCTTTCAATGCAATTCCAGTCTACCTCCTGAAATCGGTTTCCTGCAATTCTGCCCCGCTTTCAAGTCCTCTTGGCAGCCTTACTTCAGTATATTTTTGGACGATAGCTGTCATTTATAACTCTGCAGGTTTGTGAATTACAGTGCCCCTGAGCTCCTTTCTTCAACTCGCTTTCTTGTGAGCTGGCCGCAACACCGCAGGATGGCTTCAGGCCCTAATCTGTTTCTGGCACGGCACGCTGAGCCTTTGGTTATTTCCTCTTCCTGGTGGGAAATGAGAGTTAAATTTGCCCGTCCAGACACCTCCAGCTAGTCTCTCATTGGTTCTCGCTATTCCTGTTCATCTTCCGCAGAAATTGCAAACTGGGCCAAACAGGAGGTTAAAGGCGCTGACTCTCCAAGTGGGGAGAGTGTTAGTAAAGCGTCTGGAATGTTGCACCCGAGTACCAGGGGAGGAAAACTGAGACATATTTGAACACGTCTCCCGTTCACACGGTTGATCATACTCTGGGTTCCACATGCATGTTTTAGCTGAAGGAAGAATACCTTAAACCTGGAGAGTTGAGACCCGTGTAATGGGTACCATGCAATATGACTTCAAAGGGTCTTCATTTGCTCACCGAACCTCTCCAATCCTATCACTGCTGCGTTTATGCCCCTGTACACACGCTTGATTCTCCTTTGGAGACATAGCAATCCATAGGTTTTAAGATACTTACTAGTCAGGTACATTCCTAGGCGTTTAATATGCGGTGTTGAGTCCATTTCGTTGAGTAAGGAGTAGCTCTTGTCTATTCCATATTTGGCTTAAGGAACTTTATCTGTGCTCATTTCAATCTCTGGTTTTATGCAGCACCCCAAATCACCTTTCCCCTTAAGCAAGCATAAGTTGGTTTTCTAAATTTGAGACCCTGTTCTGTTTTGGAATTCAGTTCCTGTGTAGCCAAGTTTACATTCCGTGTATTAGTGATATCTTATGATGTTTCTTTTTCTGTGTGACTTATTTCAGTTAGAATCATCGTACCTGAATCCACTCATTATGCTGCTACGGGCCTGATGACATAGATTTCATTGCTGAGTGATACTGCATTGTACGTAAGTACCACAAGTTCTTTATCCATTTTTCACTTTCTGTGATTTTGAACTTGTACGGTAAACGGGGTTCTTGTAAACAGAGGCGTCCCAAACTTTGGGGTGGCTGTGTCTTTTTGATTTTAATTTCCCTAAGCTATAGGAACATAAGTGGAAGTGCCCTAGGCTCTGTTGCTTTGTTTTTTAGATGTTTCAGGAAACACCATACACTTCTCCCGAGTGTCTGTTGGCAATTTACATCCCGCCCATCAGCATCACAAGGCTCCCAGTTCTCCATGGCCTGTCCTGCCTTTCTGGATTTTACAATATTTTCTGATGGCCCTTTTGACCGGGGGGAAGTGAGACTTCATTGTAGTGCAGATTTCCTTTGCAAGTTTGCTTGGTTGGCCAAAAAGGGCGTATGCGTTTTTTCCTGAATATATTCAGGAAAAAACGCATACGCGCTTTTTGGCCAAGTGCATCATTGTGGACGTTCTGCCTCTTTTCCTATGCTTTCAATGCAATTCCAGTCTACCTCCTGAAATCGGTTTCCTGCAATTCTGCCCCGCTTTCAAGTCCTCTTGGCAGCCTTACTTCAGTATATTTTTGGACGATAGCTGTCATTTATAACTCTGCAGGTTTGTGAATTACAGTGCCCCTGAGCTCCTTTCTTCAACTCGCTTTCTTGTGAGCTGGCCGCAACACCGCAGGATGGCTTCAGGCCCTAATCTGTTTCTGGCACGGCACGCTGAGCCTTTGGTTATTTCCTCTTCCTGGTGGGAAATGAGAGTTAAATTTGCCCGTCCAGACACCTCCAGCTAGTCTCTCATTGGTTCTCGCTATTCCTGTTCATCTTCCGCAGAAATTGCAAACTGGGCCAAACAGGAGGTTAAAGGCGCTGACTCTCCAAGTGGGGAGAGTGTTAGTAAAGTGTCTGGAATGTTGCACCCGAGTACCAGGGGAGGAAAACTGAGACATATTTGAACACGTCTCCCGTTCACACGGTTGATCATACTCTGGGTTCCACATGCATGTTTTAGCTGAAGGAAGAATACCTTAAACCTGGAGAGTTGAGACCCGTGTAATGGGTACCATGCAATATGACTTCAAAGGGTCTTCATTTGCTCACCGAACCTCTCCAATCCTATCACTGCTGCGTTTATGCCCCTGTACACACGCTTGATTCTCCTTTGGAGACATAGCAATCCATAGGTTTTAAGATACTTACTAGTCAGGTACATTCCTAGGCGTTTAATATGCGGTGTTGAGTCCATTTCGTTGAGTAAGGAGTAGCTCTTGTCTATTCCATATTTGGCTTAAGGAACTTTATCTGTGCTCATTTCAATCTCTGGTTTTATGCAGCACCCCAAATCACCTTTCCCCTTAAGCAAGCATAAGTTGGTTTTCTAAATTTGAGACCCTGTTCTGTTTTGGAATTCAGTTCCTGTGTAGCCAAGTTTACATTCCGTGTATTAGTGATATCTTATGATGTTTCTTTTTCTGTGTGACTTATTTCAGTTAGAATCATCGTACCTGAATCCACTCATTATGCTGCTACGGGCCTGATGACATAGATTTCATTGCTGAGTGATACTGCATTGTACGTAAGTACCACAAGTTCTTTATCCATTTTTCACTTTCTGTGATTTTGATCTTGTACGGTAAACGGGGTTCTTGTAAACAGAGGCGTCCCAAACTTTGGGGTGGCTGTGTCTTTTTGATTTTAATTTCCCTAAGCTATAGGAACATAAGTGGAAGTGCCCTAGGCTCTGTTGCTTTGTTTTTTAGATGTTTCAGGAAACACCATACACTTCTCCCGAGTGTCTGTTGGCAATTTACATCCCGCCCATCAGCATCACAAGGCTCCCAGTTCTCCATGGCCTGTCCTGCCTTTCTGGATTTTACAATATTTTCTGATGGCCCTTTTGACCGGGGGGAAGTGAGACTTCATTGTAGTGCAGATTTCCTTTGCAAGTTTGCTTGGTTGGCCAAAAAGGGCGTATGCGTTTTTTCCTGAATATATTCAGGAAAAAACGCATACGCGCTTTTTGGCCAAGTGCATCATTGTGGACGTTCTGCCTCTTTTCCTATGCTTTCAATGCAATTCCAGTCTACCTCCTGAAATCGGTTTCCTGCAATTCTGCCCCGCTTTCAAGTCCTCTTGGCAGCCTTACTTCAGTATATTTTTGGACGATAGCTGTCATTTATAACTCTGCAGGTTTGTGAATTACAGTGCCCCTGAGCTCCTTTCTTCAACTCGCTTTCTTGTGAGCTGGCCGCAACAACGCAGGATGGCTTCAGGCCCTAATCTTGTTCCGGCACGGCACGCTGAGCCTTTGGTTAATTCCTCTTCCTGGTGGGAAATGAGAGTTAAATTTGCCCGTCCAGACACCTCCAGCTAGTCTCTCATTGGTTCTCGCTATTCCTGTTCATCTTCCGCAGAAATTGCAAACTGGGCCAAACAGGAGGTTAAAGGCGCTGACTCTCCAAGTGTGGAGAGTGTTAGTAAAGCGTCTGGAATGTTGCACCCGAGTACCAGGGGAGGAAAACTGAGACATATTTGAACACGTCTCCCGTTCACACGGTTGATCATACTCTGGGTTCCACATGCATGTTTTAGCTGAAGGAAGAATACCTTAAACCTGGAGAGTTGAGACCCATGTAATGGGTACCATGCAATATGACTTCAAAGGGTCTTCATTTGCTCACCGAACCTCTCCAATCCTATCACTGCTGCGTTTATTCCCCTGTACACACGCTTGATTCTCTTTCGGAGACATAGCAATCCATAGGTTTTAAGATACTTACTAGTCAGGTACATTCTTAGGCGTTTAATATGCGGTGTTGAGTCCATTTCGTTGAGTAAGGAGTAGCTCTTGTCTATTCCATATTTGGCTTAAGGAACTTTATCTGTGCTCATTTCAATCTCTGGTTTTATGCAGCACCCCAAATCACCTTTCCCCTTAAGCAAGCATAAGTTGGTTTTCTAAATTTGAGACCCTGTTCTGTTTTGGAATTCAGTTCCTGTGTAGCCAAGTTTACATTCCGTGTATTACTGATATCTTATGATGTTTCTTTTTCTGTGTGACTTATTTCAGTTAGAATCATCGTACCTGAATCCACTCATTATGCTGCTACGGGCCTGATGACATAGATTTCATTGCTGAGTGATACTGCATTGTACGTAAGTACCACAAGTTCTTTATCCATTTTTCACATTCTGTGATTTTGAACTTGTACGGTAAACGAGGTTCTTGTAAACAGAGGCGTCCCAAACTTTGGGGTGGCTGTGTCTTTTTGATTTTAATTTCCCTAAGCTATAGGACCATAAGTGGAAGTGCCCTAGGCTCTGTTGCTTTGTTTTTTAGATGTTTCTGGAAACACCATACACTTCTCCCGAGTGTCTGTTGGCAATTTACATCCCGCCCATCAGCATAACAAGGCTCCCAGTTCTCCATGGCCTGTCCTGCCTTTCTGGATTTTACACTTTTTTCAGATGGCCCTTTTGACTGGGGAGAAGTGAGACTTCATTGTAGTGCAGATTTCCTTTGCAAGCTTGCTTGGTTGGCCAAAAAGGGCGTATGCGTTTTTTCCTGAATATATTCAGGGAAAAACGCATACGCCCTTTTTGGCCAAGTGCATCATTGTGGACGTTCTGCCTCTTTTCCTATGCTTTCAATGCAATTCCAGTCTACCTTCTGAAATCGGTTTCCTGCAATTCTGCCGCGCTTTCAAGTCCTCTTGGCAGCCTTACTTCAGTATATTTTTGGACGATAGCTGTCATTTATAACTCTGCACGTTTGTGAATTACAGTGCCCCTGAGCTCCTTTCTTCATCTCGCTTTCATTTGAGCTGGCCGCAACACCGCAGGATGGCTTCAGGCCCTAATGTGGTTCTGGCACGGCACGCTGAGCCTTTGGTTATTTCCTCTTCCTGGTGGGAAATGAGAGTTAAATTTGCCCGTCCAGACACCTCCAGCTAGTCTCTCATTGGTTCTCGCTATTCCTGTTCATCTTCCGCAGAAATTGCAAACTGGGCCAAACAGGAGGTTAAAGGGACTGACTCTCCAAGTCGGGAGAGTGTTAGTAAAGCATCTGGAATGTTGCACCCGAGTACCAGGGTACGAAAACTGAGACATATTTGAACACGTCTCCCAATCACATGGTTGATCATACTCTAGGTTCCACATGCATGTTTTAGCTGAAGGAAGAATACCTTAAACCTGGGTAGTTGAAACCCGTGGAATGGGTACCATGCAATATGACTTCAAAGGGTCTTCATTTGCTCACCGAACCTCTCCAATCCTATCACTGCTGCATTTATGCCCCTGTACACATGCTTGATTCACTTTCGGAGACATAGCAATCCATAGGTTTTAAGATACTTACTAGTCAGGTACATTCTTAGGCGTTTAATATGCGGTGTTGAGTCCATTTCGTTGAGCAAGGAGTAGCTCTTGTCTATTCCATATTTGGCTTAAGGAACTTTATCTGTGCTCATTTCAATCTCTGGTTTTATGCAGCACCCCAACTCACCTTTACCCTTAAGCAAGCATAAGTTGGTTTTCTAAATTTGAGACCCTGTTCTGTTCTGTAATTCAGTTCCTGTGTAGCCAAGTTTACATTCCGTGTATTAGTGATATCTTATGATGTTTCTTTTTCTGTGTGACTTATTTCAGTTAGAATCATCATACCTGAATCCACTCATTGTGCTGCTAAGGGCCTGATGACATAGATTTCATTGCTGAGTGATATTGCTTTGTAAGTAAATACCACAACTTCTTTATCCATTTTTCACTTTCTGCGATGTTGAACTTGTACTGTAAACGAGGTTCTTGTAAACACAGCCGTTCCAAACTTTGGGGTGCCTGTGTCTTTTTGATTTTAATTTCCCTAAGCTATAGGACCATAAGTGGAAGTGCCCTAGGCTCTGTTGCTTTGTTTTTTAGATGTTTCAGGAAACACCATACACTTCTCCCGAGTGTCTGTTGGCAATTTACATCCCGCCCATCAGCATAACAAGGCTCCCAGTTCTCCATGGCCTGTCCTGCCTTTCTGGATTTTACACTTTTTTCAGATGGCCCTTTTGACCGGGGGGAAGTGAGACTTCATTGTAGTGCAGATTTCCTTTGCAAGCTTGCTTGGTTGGCCAAAAAGGGCGTATGCGTTTTTTCCTGAATATATTCAGGAAAAAACGCATACGCCCTTTTTGGCCAAGTGCATCATTGTGGACGTTCTGCCTCTTTTCCTATGCTTTCAATGCAATTCCAGTCTACCTCCTGAAATCGGTTTCCTGCAATTCTGCCGCGCTTTCAAGTCCTCTTGGCAGCCTTACTTCAGTATATTTTTGGACGATAGCTGTCATTTATAACTCTGCAAGTTTGTGAATTACAGTGCCCCTGAGCTCCTTTCTTCAACTCGCTTTCTTTTGAGCTGGCCGCAACACCGCAGGATGGCTTCAGGCCCTAATCTGGTTCCGGCACGGCACGCTTAGCCTTTGGTTATTTCCTCTTCCTGGTGGGAAATGAGAGTTAAATTTGCCCGTCCAGACACCTCCAGCTAGTCTCTCATTGGTTCTCGCTATTCCTGTTCATCTTCCGCAGAAATTGCAAACTGGGCCAAACAGGACGTTAAAGGCGCTGACTCTCCAAGTGGGGAGAGTGTTAGTAAAGCGTCTGGAATGTTGCACCCGAGTACCAGGGGAGGAAAACTGAGACATATTTGAACACGTCTCCCGTTCACATGGTTGATCATACTCTGGGTTCCACATGCATGTTTTAGCTGAAGGAAGAATACCTTAAACCTGGAGAGTTGAGACCCGTGTAATGGGTACCATGCAATATGACTTCAAAGGGTCTTCATTTGCTCACCGAACCTCTCCAATCCTATCACTGCTGCGTTTATGCCCCTGTACACACGCTTGATTCTCCTTTGGAGACATAGCAATCCATAGGTTTTAAGATACTTACTAGTCAGGTACATTCTTTGGCGTTTAATATGCGGTGTTGAGTCCATTTCGTTGAGTAAGGAGTAGCTCTTGTCTATTCCATATTTGGCTTAAGGAACTTTATCTGTGCTCATTTCAATCTCTGGTTTTATGCAGCACCCCAAATCACCTTTCCCCTTAAGCAAGCATAAGTTGGTTTTCTAAATTTGAGACCCTGTTCTGTTTTGGAATTCAGTTCCTGTGTAGCCAAGTTTACATTCCGTGTATTAGTGATATCTTATGATGTTTCTTTTTCTGTGTGACTTATTTCAGTTAGAATCATCGTACCTGAATCCACTCATTATGCTGCTACGGGCCTGATGACATAGATTTCATTGCTGAGTGATACTGCATTGTACGTAAGTACCACAAGTTCTTTATCCATTTTTCACTTTCTGTGATTTTGAACTTGTACGGTAAACGGGGTTCTTGTAAACAGAGGCGTCCCAAACTTTGGGGTGGCTGTGTCTTTTTGATTTAAATTTCCCTAAGCTATAGGAACATAAGTGGAAGTGCCCTAGGCTCTGTTGCTTTGTTTTTTAGATGTTTCAGGAAACACCATACACTTCTCCCGAGTGTCTGTTGGCAATTTACATCCCGCCCATCAGCATCACAAGGCTCCCAGTTCTCCATGGCCTGTCCTGCCTTTCTGGATTTTACAATATTTTCTGATGGCCCTTTTGACCGGGGGGAAGTGAGACTTCATTGTAGTGCAGATTTCCTTTGCAAGCATGCTTGGTTGGCCAAAAAGGGCGTATGCGTTTTTTCCTGAATATATTCAGGAAAAAACGCATACGCCCTTTTTGGCCAAGTGCATCATTGTGGACGTTCTGCCTCTTTTCCTATGCTTTCAATGCAATTCCAGTCTACCTCCTGAAATCGGTTTCCTGCAATTCTGCCCCGCTTTGAAGTCCTCTTGGCAGCCTTACTTCAGTATATTTTTGGACGATAGCTGTCATTTATAACTCTGCAGGTTTGTGAATTACAGTGCCCCTGAGCTCCTTTCTTCATCTCGCTTTCATTTGAGCTGGCCGCAACACCGCAGGATGGCTTCAGGCCCTAATGTGGTTCTGGCACGGCACGCTGAGCCTTTGGTTATTTCCTCTTCCTGGTGGGAAATGAGAGTTAAATTTGCCCGTCCAGACACCTCCAGCTAGTCTCTCATTGGTTCTCGCTATTCCTGTTCATCTTCCGCAGAAATTGCAAACTGGGCCAAACAGGAGGTTAAAGGGACTGACTCTCCAAGTAGGGAGAGTGTTAGTAAAGCATCTGGAATGTTGCACCCGAGTATCAGGGTACGAAAACTGAGACATATTTGAACACGTCTCCCGATCACATGGTTGATCATACTCTAGGTTCCACATGTATGTTTTAGCTGAAGGAAGAATACCTTAAACCTGGGTAGTTGAAACCCGTGGAATGGGTACCATGCAATATGACTTCAAAGGGTCTTCATTTGCTCACCGAACCTCTCCAATCCTATCACTGCTGCGTTTATGCCCCTGTACACATGCTTGATTCTCTTTTGGAGACATAGCAATCCATAGGTTTTAAGATACTTACTAGTCACGTACATTCTTAGGCTTTTAATATGGTGTGTTGAGTCCATTTCGTTGAGCAAGGAGTAGCTCTTGTCTATTCCATATTTGGCTTAAGGAACTTTATCTGTGCTCATTTCAGTCTCTGGTTTTATGCAGCACCCCAACTCACCTTTCCGCTTAAGCAAGCATAAGTTGGTTTTCTAAATTTGAGACCTTGTACTGTTCTGTAATTCAGTTCCTGTGTAGCCAAGTTTACATTCCGTGTATTACTGATATCTTATGATGTTTCTTTTTCTGTGTGACTTATTTCAGTTAGAATCATCATACCTGAATCCACTCATTGTGCTGCTAAGGGCCTGATGACATAGATTTCATTGCTGAGTGATATTGCTTTGTAAGTAAATACCACAACTTCTTTATCCATTTTTCACTTTCTGCGATGTTGAACTTGTACTGTAAACGAGGTTCTTGTAAACAGAGGCGTCCCAAACATTGGGGTGGCTGTGTCTTTTTGATTTTAATTTCCCTAAGCTATAGGACCATAAGTGGAAGTGCCCTAGGCTCTGTTGCTTTGTTTTTTAGATGTTTCAGGAAACACCATACACTTCTCCCCAGTGTCTGTTGGCAATTTACATCCCGCCCATCAGCATAACAAGGCTCCCAGTTCTCCATGGCCTGTCCTGCCTTTCTGGATTTTACACTTTTTTCAGATGGCCTTTTTGACCGGGGGGAAGTGAGACTTCATTGTAGTGCAGATTTCCTTTGCAAGCTTGCTTGGTTGGCCAAAAAGGGCGTATGCGTTTTTTCCTGAATATATTCAGGAAAAAACGCATACGCCCTTTTTGGCCAAGTGCATTATTGTGGACGTTCTGCCTCTTTTCCTATGCTTTCAATGCAATTCCAGTCTACCTCCTGAAATCGGTTTCCTGCAATTCTGCCCCGCTTTCAAGTCCTCTTGGCAGCCTTACTTCAGTATATTTTTGGACGATAGCTGTCATTTATAACTCTGCAGGTTTGTGAATTACAGTGCCCCTGAGCTCCTTTCTTCAACTCGCTTTCTTGTGAGCTGGCCGCAACACCGCAGGATGGCTTCAGGCCCTAATCTGGTTCTGGCACGGCACGCTGAGCCTTTGGTTATTTCCTCTTCCTGGTGGGAAATGAGAGTTAAATTTGCCCGTCCAGACACCTCCAGCTAGTCTCTCATTGGTTCTCGCTATTCCTGTTCATCTTCCGCAGAAATTGCAAACTGGGCCAAACAGGAGGTTAAAGGCGCTGACTCTCCAAGTGGTGAGAGTGTTAGTAAAGCGTCTGGAATGTTGCACCCGAGTACCAGGGGAGGAAAACTGAGACATATTTGAACACGTCTCCCGTTCACACGGTTGATCATACTCTGGGTTCCACATGCATGTTTTAGCTGAAGGAAGAATACCTTAAACCTGGAGAGTTGAGACCCGTGTAATGGGTACCATGCAATATGACTTCAAAGGGTCTTCATTTGCTCACCAAACCTCTCCAATCCTATCACTGCTGCGTTTATGCCCCTGTACACACGCTTGATTCTCCTTTGGAGACATAGCAATCCATAGGTTTTAAGATACTTACTAGTCAGGTACATTCCTAGGCGTTTAATATGCGGTGTTGAGTCCATTTCGTTGAGTAAGGAGTAGCTCTTGTCTATTCCATATTTGGCTTAAGGAACTTTATCTGTGCTCATTTCAATCTCTGGTTTTATGCAGCACCCCAAATCACCTTTCCCCTTAAGCAAGCATAAGTTGGTTTTCTAAATTTGAGACCCTGTTCTGTTTTGGAATTCAGTTCCTGTGTAGCCATGTTTACATTCCGTGTATTAGTGATATCTTATGATATTTCTTTTTCTGTGTGACTTATTTCAGTTAGAATCATCGTACCTGAATCCACTCATTATGCTGCTACGGGCCTGATGACATAGATTTCATTGCTGAGTGATACTGCATTGTACGTAAGTACCACAAGTTCTTTATCCATTTTTCACTTTCTGTGATTTTGAACTTGTACGGTAAATGGGGTTCTTGTAAACAGAGGCGTCCCAAACTTTGGGGTGGCTGTGTCTTTTTGATTTTAATTTCCCTAAGCTATAGGAACATAAGTGGAAGTGCCCTAGGCTCTGTTGCTTTGTTTTTTAGATGTTTCAGGAAACACCATACACTTCTCCCGAGTGTCTGTTGGCAATTTACATCCCGCCCATCAGCATCACAAGGCTCCCAGTTCTCCATGGCCTGTCCTGCCTTTCTGGATTTTACAATATTTTCTGATGGCCCTTTTGACCGGGGGGAAGTGAGACTTCATTGTAGTGCAGATTTCCTTTGCAAGTTTGCTTGCTTGGCCAAAAAGGGCGTATGCGTTTTTTCCTGAATATATTCAGGAAAAAACGCATACGCCCTTTATGGCCAAGTGCATCATTGTGGACGTTCTGCCTCTTTTCCTATGCTTTCAATGCAATTCCAGTCTACCTCCTGAAATCGGTTTCCTGCAATTCTGCCGCGCTTTCAAGTCCTCTTGGCAGCCTTACTTCAGTATATTTTTGGACGATAGCTGTCATTTATAACTCTGCAGGTTTGTGAATTACAGTGCCCCTGAGCTCCTTTCTTCAACTCGCTTTCTTGTGAGCTGGCCGCAACACCGCAGGATGGCTTCAGGCCCTAATCTGGTTCCGGCACGGCACGCTGAGCCTTTGGTTAATTCCTCTTCCTGGTGGGAAATGAGAGTTAAATTTGCCCGTCCAGACACCTCCAGCTAGTCTCTCATTGGTTCTCGCTATTCCTGTTCATCTTCCGCAGAAATTGCAAACTGGGCCAAACAGGAGGTTAAAGGCGCTGACTCTCCAAGTGGTGAGAGTGTTAGTAAAGCGTCTGGAATGTTGCACCCGAGTACCAGGGGAGGAAAACTGAGACATATTTGAACACGTCTCCCGTTCACACGGTTGATCATACTCTGGGTTCCACATGCATGTTTTAGCTGAAGGAAGAATACCTTAAACCTGGAGAGTTGAGACCCATGTAATGGGTACCATGCAATATGACTTCAAAGGGTCTTCATTTGCTCACCGAACCTCTCCAATCCTATCACTGCTGCGTTTATGCCCCTGTACACACGCTTGATTCTCCTTTGGAGACATAGCAATCCATAGGTTTTAAGATACTTACTAGTCAGGTACATTCTTAGGCCTTTAATATGCGGTGTTGAGTCCATTTCGTTGAGTAAGGAGTAGCTCTTGTCTATTCCATATTTGGCTTAAGGAACTTTATCTGTGCTCATTTCAATCTCTGGTTTTATGCAGCACCCCAAATCACCTTTCCCCTTAAGCAAGCATAAGTTGGTTTTCTAAATTTGAGACCCTGTTCTGTTTTGGAATTCAGTTCCTCTGTAGCCAAGTTTACATTCCGTGTATTAGTGATATCTTATGATGTTTCTTTTTCTGTGTGACTTATTTCAGTTAGAATCATCGTACCTGAATCCACTCATTATGCTGCTACGGGCCTGATGACATAGATTTCATTGCTGAGTGATACTGCATTGTACGTAAGTACCACAAGTTCTTTATCCATTTTTCACTTTCTGTGATTTTGACCTTGTACGGTAAACGAGGTTCTTGTAAACAGAGGCGTCCCAAACTTTGGGGTGGCTGTGTCTTTTTGATTTTAATTTCCCTAAGCTATAGGAACATAAGTGGAAGTGCCCTAGGCTCTGTTGCTTTGTTTTTTAGATGTTTCAGGAAACACCATACACTTCTCCCGAGTGTCTGTTGGCAATTTACATCCCGCCCATCAGCATCACAAGGCTCCCAGTTCTCCATGGCCTGTCCTGCCTTTCTGGATTTTACAATATTTTCTGATGGCCCTTTTGACCGGGGGGAAGTGAGACTTCATTGTAGTGCAGATTTCCTTTGCAAGTTTGCTTGCTTGGCCAAAAAGGGCGTATGCGTTTTTTCCTGAATATATTCAGGAAAAAACGCATACGCCCTTTATGGCCAAGTGCATCATTGTGGACGTTCTGCCTCTTTTCCTATGCTTTCAATGCAATTCCAGTCTACCTCCTGAAATCGGTTTCCTGCAATTCTGCCCCGCTTTCAAGTCCTCTTGGCAGCCTTACTTCAGTATATTTTTGGACGATAGCTGTCATTTATAACTCTGCAGGTTTGTGCATTACAGTGCCCCTGAGCTCCTTTCTTCAACTCGCTTTCTTGTGAGCTGGCCGCAACACCGCAGGATGGCTTCAGGCCCTAATCTGGTTCCGGCACGGCACGCTGAGCCTTTGGTTAATTCCTCTTCCTGGTGGGAAATGAGAGTTAAATTTGCCCGTCCAGACACCTCCAGCTAGTCTCTCATTGGTTCTCGCTATTCCTGTTCATCTTCCGCAGAAATTGCAAACTGGGCCAAACAGGAGGTTAAAGGCGCTGACTCTCCAAGTGTGGAGAGTGTTAGTAAAGCGTCTGGAATGTTGCACCCGAGTACCAGGGGAGGAAAACTGAGACATATTTGAACACGTCTCCCGTTCACACGGTTGATCATACTCTGGGTTCCACATGCATGTTTTAGCTGAAGGAAGAATACCTTAAACCTGGAGAGTTGAGACCCATGTAATGGGTACCATGCAATATGACTTCAAAGGGTCTTCATTTGCTCACCAAACCTCTCCAATCCTATCACTGCTGCGTTTATGCCCCTGTACACACGCTTGATTCTCCTTTGGAGACATAGCAATCCATAGGTTTTAAGATACTTACTAGTCAGGTACATTCTTAGGCGTTTAATATGCGGTGTTGAGTCCATTTCGTTGAGTAAGGAGTAGCTCTTGTCTATTCCATATTTGGCTTAAGGAACTTTATCTGTGCTCATTTCAATCTCTGGTTTTATGCAGCACCCCAAATCACCTTTCCCCTTAAGCAAGCATAAGTTGGTTTTCTAAATTTGAGACCCTGTTCTGTTTTGGAATTCAGTTCCTCTGTAGCCAAGTTTACATTCCGTGTATTAGTGATATCTTATGATGTTTCTTTTTCTGTGTGACTTATTTCAGTTAGAATCATCGTACCTGAATCCACTCATTATGCTGCTACGGGCCTGATGACATAGATTTCATTGCTGAGTGATACTGCATTGTACGTAAGTACCACAAGTTCTTTATCCATTTTTCACTTTCTGTGATTTTGAACTTGTACGGTAAACGAGGTTCTTTTAAACAGAGGCGTCCCAAACTTTGGGGTGGCTGTGTCTTTTTGATTTTAATTTCCCTAAGCTATAGGACCATAAGTGGAAGTGCCCTAGGCTCTGTTGCTTTGTTTTTTAGATGTTTCAGGAAACACCATACACTTCTCCCGAGTGTCTGTTGGCAATTTACATCCCGCCCATCAGCATCACAAGGCTCCCAGTTCTCCATGGCCTGTCCTGCCTTTCTGGATTTTACAATATTTTCTGATGGCCCTTTTGACCGCGGGGAAGTGAGACTTCATTGTAGTGCAGATTTCCTTTGCAAGCTTGCTTGGTTGGCCAAAAAGCGCGTATGCGTTTTTTCCTGAATATATTCAGGAAAAAACGCATACGCGCTTTTTGGCCAAATGCATCATTGTGGACGTTCTGCCTCTTTTCCTATGCTTTCAATGCAATTCCAGTCTACCTCCTGAAATCGGTTTCCTGCAATTCTGCCCCGCTTTCAAGTCCTCTTGGCAGCCTTACTTCAGTATATTTTTGGACGATAGCTGTCATTTATAACTCTGCAGGTTTGTGAATTACAGTGCCCCTGAGCTCCTTTCTTCAACTCGCTTTCTTGTGAGCTGGCCGCAACAACGCAGGATGGCTTCAGGCCCTAATCTGGTTCCGGCACGGCACACTGAGCCTTTGGTTATTTCCTCTTCCTGGTGGGAAATGAGAGTTAAATTTGCCCGTCCAGACACCTCCAGCTAGTCTCTCATTGGTTCTCGCTATTCCTGTTCATCTTCCGCAGAAATTGCAAACTGGTCCAAACAGGAGGTTAAAGGGACTGACTCTCCAAGTCGGGAGAGTGTTAGTAAAGCATCTGGAATGTTGCACCCGAGTACCAGGGTACGAAAACTGAGACATATTTGAACACGTCTCCCGATCACATGGTTGATCACACTCTAGGTTCCACATGCATGTTTTAGCTGAAGGAAGAATACCTTAAACCTGGGTAGTTGAAACCCGTGGAATGGGTACCATGCAATATGACTTCAAAGGGTCTTCATTTGCTCACCGAACCTCTCCAATCCTATCACTGCTGCATTTATGCCCCTGTACACATGCTTGATTCACTTTCGGAGACATAGCAATCCATAGGTTTTAAGATACTTACTAGTCAGGTACATTCTTAGGCGTTTAATATGCGGTGTTGAGTCCATTTCGTTGAGCAAGGAGTAGCTCTTGTCTATTCCATATTTGGCTTAAGGAACTTTATCTGTGCTCATTTCAATCTCTGGTTTTATGCAGCACCCCAACTCACCTTTACCCTTAAGCAAGCATAAGTTGGTTTTCTAAATTTGAGACCCTGTTCTGTTCTGTAATTCAGTTCCTGTGTAGCCAAGTTTACATTCCGTGTATTAGTGATATCTTATGATGTTTCTTTTTCTGTGTGACTTATTTCAGTTAGAATCATCATACCTGAATCCACTCATTGTGCTGCTAAGGGCCTGATGACATAGATTTCATTGCTGAGTGATATTGCTTTGTAAGTAAATACCACAACTTCTTTATCCATTTTTCACTTTCTGCGATGTTGAACTTGTACTGTAAACGAGGTTCTTGTAAACACAGCCGTTCCAAACTTTGGGGTGCCTGTGTCTTTTTGATTTTAATTTCCCTAAGCTATAGGACCATAAGTGGAAGTGCCCTAGGCTCTGTTGCTTTGTTTTTTAGATGTTTCTGGAAACACCATACACTTCTCCCGAGTGTCTGTTGGCAATTTACATCCCGCCCATCAGCATAACAAGGCTCCCAGTTCTCCATGGCCTGTCCTGCCTTTCTGGATTTTACACTTTTTTCAGATGGCCCTTTTGACCAGGGGGAAGTGAGACTTCATTGTAGTGCAGATTTCCTTTGCAAGCTTGCTTGGTTGGCCAAAAAGGGCGTATGCGTTTTTTCCTGAATATATTCAGGAAAAAACGCATACGCCCTTTTTGGCCAAGTGCATCATTGTGGACGTTCTGCCTCTTTTCCTATGCTTTCAATGCAATTCCAGTCTACCTCCTGAAATCGGTTTCCTGCAATTCTGCCGCGCTTTCAAGTCCTCTTGGCAGCCTTACTTCAGTATATTTTTGGACGATAGCTGTCATTTATAACTCTGCAAGTTTGTGAATTACAGTGCCCCTGAGCTCCTTTCTTCAACTCACTTTCTTTTGAGCTGGCCGCAACACCGCAGGATCGCTTCAGGCCCTAAACTTGTTCTGGCACAGCACGCTGAGCCTTTCGTTATTTCCTCTTCCTGGTGGGAAATGAGAGTTAAATTTGCCCGTCAAGACACCTCCAGCTAGTCTCTCATTGGTTCTCGCTATTCCTGTTCATCTTCCGCAGAAATTGCAAACTGGGCCAAACAGGAGGTTAAAGGCGCTGACTCTCCAACTGGGGAGAGTGTTAGTAAAGCGTCTGGAATGATGCACCCGAGTACCAGGGGAGGAAAACTGAGACATATTTGAACACGTCTCCGGTTCACACGGTTGATCATACTCTGGGTTCCACATGCATGTTTTAGCTGAAGGAAGAATACCTTAAACCTGGAGAGTTGAGACCCGTGTAATGGGTACCATGCAATATGACTTCAAAGGGTCTTCATTTGCTCACCGAACCTCTCCAATCCTATCACTGCTGCGTTTATTCCCCTGTACACACGCTTGATTCTCTTTCGGAGACATAGCAATCCATAGGTTTTAAGATACTTACTAGTCAGGTACATTCTTAGGCGTTTAATATGGGGTGTTGAGTCCATTTCGTTGAGTAAGGAGTAGCTCTTGTCTATTCCATATTTGGCTTAAGGAACTTTATCTGTGCTCATTTCAATCTCTGGTTTTATGCAGCACCCCAAATCACCTTTCCCCTTAAGCAAGCATAAGTTGGTTTTCTAAATTTGAGACCCTGTTCTGTTTTGGAATTCAGTTCCTGTGTAGCCAAGTTTACATTCCGTGTATTAGTGATATCTTATGATGTTTCTTTTTCTGTGTGACTTATTTCAGTTAGAATCATCGTACCTGAATCCACTCATTATGCTGCTACGGGCCTGATGACATAGATTTCATTGCTGAGTGATACTGCATTGTACGTAAGTACCACAAGTTCTTTATCCATTTTTCACTTTCTGTGATTTTGAACTTGTACGGTAAACGAGGTTCTTGTAAACAGAGGCGTCCCAAACTTTGGGGTGGCTGTGTCTTTTTTATTTTAATTTCCCTAAGCTATAGGAACATAAGTGGAAGTGCCCTAGGCTCTGTTGCTTTGTTTTTTAGATGTTTCAGGAAACACCATACACTTCTCCCGAGTGTCTGTTGGCAATTTACATCCCGCCCATCAGCATCACAAGGCTCCCAGTTCTCCATGGCCTGTCCTGCCTTTCTGGATTTTACACTTTTTTCAGATGGCCCTTTTGACTGGGGAGAAGTGAGACTTCATTGTAGTGCAGATTTCCTTTGCAAGCTTGCTTGGTTGGCCAAAAAGGGCGTATGCGTTTTTTCCTGAATATATTCAGGGAAAAACCCATACGCCCTTTTTGGCCAAGTGCATCATTGTGGACGTTCTGCCTCTTTTCCTATGCTTTCAATGCAATTCCAGTCTACCTTCTGAAATCGGTTTCCTGCAATTCTGCCGCGCTTTCAAGTCCTCTTGGCAGCCTTACTTCAGTATATTTTTGGACGATAGCTGTCATTTATAACTCTGCAGGTTTGTGAATTACAGTGCCCCTGAGCTCCTTTCTTCATCTCGCTTTCATTTGAGCTGGCCGCAACACCGCAGGATGGCTTCAGGCCCTAATGTGGTTCTGGCACGGCACGCTGAGCCTTTGGTTATTTCCTCTTCCTGGTGGGAAATGAGAGTTAAATTTGCCCGTCCAGACACCTCCAGCTAGTCTCTCATTGGTTCTCGCTATTCCTGTTCATCTTCCGCAGAAATTGCAAACTGGGCCAAACAGGAGGTTAAAGGGACTGACTCTCCAAGTCGGGAGAGTGTTAGTAAAGCATCTGGAATGTTGCACCCGAGTACCAGGGTACGAAAACTGAGACATATTTGAACACGTCTCCCGATCACATGGTTGATCATACTCTAGGTTCCACATGCATGTTTTAGCTGAAGGAAGAATACCTTAAACCTGGGTAGTTGAAACCCGTGGAATGGGTACCATGCAATATGACTTCAAAGGGTCTTCATTTGCTCACCGAACCTCTCCAATCCTATCACTGCTGCGTTTATGCCCCTGTACACATGCTTGATTCACTTTCGGAGACATAGCAATCCATAGGTTTTAAGATACTTACTAGTCAGGTACATTCTTAGGCGTTTAATATGCGGTGTTGAGTCCATTTCGTTGAGCAAGGAGTAGCTCTTGTCTATTCCATATTTGGCTTAAGGAACTTTATCTGTGCTCATTTCAATCTCTGGTTTTATGCAGCACCCCAACTCACCTTTACCCTTAAGCAAGCATAAGTTGGTTTTCTAAATTTGAGACCCTGTTCTGTTCTGTAATTCTGTTCCTGTGTAGCCAAGTTTACATTCCGTGTATTAGTGATATCTTATGATGTTTCTTTTTCTGTGTGACTTATTTCAGTTAGAATCATCATACCTGAATCCACTCATTGTGCTGCTAAGGGCCTGATGACATAGATTTCATTGCTGAGTGATATTGCTTTGTAAGTAAATACCACAACTTCTTTATCCATTTTTCACTTTCTGCGATGTTGAACTTGTACTGTAAACGAGGTTCTTGTAAACACAGCCGTTCCAAACTTTGGGGTGCCTGTGTCTTTTTGATTTTAATTTCCCTAAGCTATAGGACCATAAGTGGAAGTGCCCTAGGCTCTGTTGCTTTGTTTTTTAGATGTTTCTGGAAACACCATACACTTCTCCCGAGTGTCTGTTGGCAATTTACATCCCGCCCATCAGCATAACAAGGCTCCCAGTTCTCCATGGCCTGTCCTGCCTTTCTGGATTTTACACTTTTTTCAGATGGCCCTTTTGACCAGGGGGAAGTGAGACTTCATTGTAGTGCAGATTTCCTTTGCAAGCTTGCTTGGTTGGCCAAAAAGGGCGTATGCGTTTTTTCCTGAATATATTCAGGAAAAAACGCATACGCCCTTTTTGGCCAAGTGCATCATTGTGGACGTTCTGCCTCTTTTCCTATGCTTTCAATGCAATTCCAGTCTACCTCCTGAAATCGGTTTCCTGCAATTCTGCCGCGCTTTCAAGTCCTCTTGGCAGCCTTACTTCAGTATATTTTTGGACGATAGCTGTCATTTATAACTCTGCAAGTTTGTGAATTACAGTGCCCCTGAGCTCCTTTCTTCAACTCACTTTCTTTTGAGCTGGCCGCAACACCGCAGGATAGCTTCAGGCCCTAATCTTGTTCCGGCACAGCACGCTGAGCCTTTGGTTATTTCCTCTTCCTGGTGGGAAATGAGAGTTAAATTTGCCCGTCAAGACACCTCCAGCTAGTCTCTCATTGGTTCTCGCTATTCCTGTTCATCTTCCGCAGAAATTGCAAACTGGGCCAAACAGGAGGTTAAAGGCGCTGACTCTCCAAGTGTGGAGAGTGTTAGTAAAGTGTCTGGAATGTTGCAACCGAGTACCAGGGGAGGAAAACTGAGACATATTTGAACACGTCTCCCGTTCACACGGTTGATCATACTCTGGGTTCCACATGCATGTTTTAGCTGAAGGAAGAATACCTTAAACCTGGAGAGTTGAGACCCGTGTAATGGGTACCATGCAATATGACTTCAAAGGGTCTTCATTTGCTCACCGAACCTCTCCAATCCTATCACTGCTGCGTTTATTCCCCTGTACACACGCTTGATTCTCTTTCGGAGACATAGCAATCCATAGGTTTTAACATACTTACTAGTCAGGTACATTCTTAGGCGTTTAATATGGGGTGTTGAGTCCATTTCGTTGAGTAAGGAGTAGCTCTTGTCTATTCCATATTTGGCTTAAGGAACTTTATCTGTGCTCATTTCAATCTCTGGTTTTATGCAGCACCCCAAATCACCTTTCCCCTTAAGCAAGCATAAGTTGGTTTTCTAAATTTGAGACCCTGTTCTGTTTTGGAATTCAGTTCCTGTGTAGCCAAGTTTACATTCCGTGTATTAGTGATATCTTATGATGTTTCTTTTTTTGTGTGACTTATTTCAGTTAGAATCATCGTACCTGAATCCACTCATTATGCTGCTACGGGCCTGATGACATAGATTTCATTGCTGAGTGATACTGCATTGTACGTAAGTACCACAAGTTCTTTATCCATTTTTCACTTTCTGTGATTTTGAACTTGTACGGTAAACGGGGTTCTTGTAAACAGAGGCGTCCCAAACTTTGGGGTGGCTGTGTCTTTTTGATTTTAATTTCCCTAAGCTATAGGAACATAAGTGGAAGTGCCCTAGGCTCTGTTGCTTTGTTTTTTAGATGTTTCAGGAAACACCATACACTTCTCCCGAGTGTCTGTTGGCAATTTACATCCCGCCCATCAGCATCACAAGGCTCCCAGTTCTCCATGGCCTGTCCTGCCTTTCTGGATTTTACAATATTTTCTGATGGCCCTTTTGACCGGGGGGATGTGAGACTTCATTGTAGTGCAGATTTCCTTTGCAAGTTTGCTTGCTTGGCCAAAAAGGGCGTATGCGTTTTTTCCTGAATATATTCAGGAAAAAACGCATACGCCCTTTATGGCCAAGTGCATCATTGTGGACGTTCTGCCTCTTTTCCTATGCTTTCAATGCAATTCCAGTCTACCTCCTGAAATCGGTTTCCTGCAATTCTGCCCCGCTTTCAAGTCCTCTTGGCAGCCTTACTTCAGTATATTTTTGGACGATAGCTGTCATTTATAACTCTGCAGGTTTGTGAATTACAGTGCCCCTGAGCTCCTTTCTTCAACTCGCTTTCTTGTGAGCTGGCCGCAACACCGCAGGATGGCTTCAGGCCCTAATCTGGTTCCGGCACGGCACGCTGAGCCTTTGGTTAATTCCTCTTCCTGGTGGGAAATGAGAGTTAAATTTGCCCGTCCAGACACCTCCAGCTAGTCTCTCATTGGTTCTCGCTATTCCTGTTCATCTTCCGCAGAAATTGCAAACTGGGCCAAACAGGAGGTTAAAGGCGCTGACTCTCCAAGTGTGGAGAGTGTTAGTAAAGCGTCTGGAATGTTGCACCCGAGTACCAGGGGAGGAAAACTGAGACATATTTGAACACGTCTCCCGTTCACACGGTTGATCATACTCTGGGTTCCACATGCATGTTTTAGCTGAAGGAAGAATACCTTAAACCTGGAGAGTTGAGACCCATGTAATGGGTACCATGCAATATGACTTCAAAGGGTCTTCATTTGCTCACCGAACCTCTCCAATCCTATCACTGCTGCGTTTATGCCCCTGTACACACGCTTGATTCTCCTTTGGAGACATAGCAATCCATAGGTTTTAAGATACTTACTAGTCAGGTACATTCTTAGGCGTTTAATATGCGGTGTTGAGTCCATTTCGTTGAGTAAGGAGTAGCTCTTGTGTATTCCATATTTGGCTTAAGGAACTTTATCTGTGCTCATTTCAATCTCTGGTTTTATGCAGCACCCCAAATCACCTTTCCCCTTAAGCAAGCATAAGTTGGTTTTCTAAATTTGAGACCCTGTTCTGTTTTGGAATTCAGTTCCTGTGTAGCCAAGTTTACATTCCGTGTATTAGTGATATCTTATGATGTTTCTTTTTCTGTGTGACTTATTTCAGTTAGAATCATCGTACCTGAATCCACTCATTATGCTGCTACGGGCCTGATGACATAGATTTCATTGCTGAGTGATACTGCATTGTACGTAAGTACCACAAGTTCTTTATCCATTTTTCACTTTCTGTGATTTTGAACTTGTACGGTAAACGAGGTTCTTGTAAACAGAGGCGTCCCAAACTTTGGGGTGGCTGTGTCTTTTTGATTTTAATTTCCCTAAGCTATAGGACCATAAGTGGAAGTGCCCTAGGCTCTGTTGCTTTGTTTTTTAGATGTTTCAGGAAACACCATACACTTCTCCCGAGTGTCTGTTGGCAATTTACATCCCGCCCATCAGCATCACAAGGCTCCCAGTTCTCCATGGCCTGTCCTGCCTTTCTGGATTTTACAATATTTTCAGATGGCCCTTTTGACCGGGGGGAAGTGAGACTTCATTGTAGTGCAGATTTCCTTTGCAAGCTTGCTTGGTTGGCCAAAAAGCGCGTATGCGTTTTTTCCTGAATATATTCAGGAAAAAACGCATACGCGCTTTTTGGCCAAGTGCATCATTGTGGACGTTCTGCCTCTTTTCCTATGCTTTCAATGCAATTCCAGTCTACCTCCTGAAATCGGTTTCCTGCAATTCTGCCGCGCTTTCAAGTCCTCTTGGCAGCCTTACTTCAGTATATTTTTGGACGATAGCTGTCATTTATAACTCTGCAGGTTTGTGAATTACAGTGCCCCTGAGCTCCTTTCTTCAACTCGCTTTCTTGTGAGCTGGCCGCAACAACGCAGGATGGCTTCAGGCCCTAATCTGGTTCCGGCACGGCACGCTGAGCCTTTGGTTAATTCCTCTTCCTGGTGGGAAATGAGAGTTAAATTTGACCGTCCAGACACCTCCAGCTAGTCTCTCATTGGTTCTCGCTATTCCTGTTCATCTTCCGCAGAAATTGCAAACTGGGCCAAACAGGAGGTTAAAGGCGCTGACTCTCCAAGTGTGGAGAGTGTTAGTAAAGCGTCTGGAATGTTGCACCCGAGTACCAGGTGAGGAAAACTGAGACATATTTGAACACGTCTCCCGTTCACACGGTTGATCATACTCTGGGTTCCACATGCATGTTTTAGCTGAAGGAAGAATACCTTAAACCTGGAGAGTTGAGACCCATGTAATGGGTACCATGCAATATGACTTCAAAGGGTCTTCATTTGCTCACCGAACCTCTCCAATCCTATCACTGCTGCGTTTATGCCCCTGTACACACGCTTGATTCTCCTTTGGAGACATAGCAATCCATAGGTTTTAAGATACTTACTAGTCAGGTACATTCTTAGGCGTTTAATATGCGGTGTTGAGTCCATTTCGTTGAGTAAGGAGTAGCTCTTGTCTATTCCATATTTGGCTTAAGGAACTTTATCTGTGCTCATTTCAATCTCTGGTTTTATGCAGCACCCCAAATCACCTTTCCCCTTAAGCAAGCATAAGTTGGTTTTCTAAATTTGAGACCCTGTTCTGTTTTGGAATTCAGTTCCTGTGTAGCCAAGTTTACATTCCGTGTATTAGTGATATCTTATGATGTTTCTTTTTCTGTGTGACTTATTTCAGTTAGAATCATCGTACCTGAATCCACTCATTATGCTGCTACGGGCCTGATGACATAGATTTCATTGCTGAGTGATACTGCATTGTACGTAAGTACCACAAGTTCTTTATCCATTTTTCACTTTCTGTGATTTTGAACTTGTACGGTAAACGAGGTTCTTGTAAACAGAGGCGTCCCAAACTTTGGGGTGGCTGTGTCTTTTTGATTTTAATTTCCCTAAGCTATAGGACCATAAGTGGAAGTGCCCTAGGCTCTGTTGCTTTGTTTTTTAGATGTTTCAGGAAACACCATACACTTCTCCCGAGTGTCTGTTGGCAATTTACATCCCGCCCATCAGCATAACAAGGCTCCCAGTTCTCCATGGCCTGTCCTGCCTTTCTGGATTTTACACTTTTTTCAGATGGCCCTTTTGACTGGGGAGAAGTGAGACTTCATTGTAGTGCAGATTTCCTTTGCAAGCTTGCTTGGTTGGCCAAAAAGGGCGTATGCGTTTTTTCCTGAATATATTCAGGGAAAAACGCATACGCCCTTTTTGGCCAAGTGCATCATTGTGGACGTTCTGCCTCTTTTCCTATGCTTTCAATGCAATTCCAGTCTACCTTCTGAAATCGGTTTCCTGCAATTCTGCCGCGCTTTCAAGTCCTCTTGGCAGCCTTACTTCAGTATATTTTTGGACGATAGCTGTCATTTATAACTCTGCATGTTTGTGAATTACAGTGCCCCTGAGCTCCTTTCTTCATCTCGCTTTCATTTGAGCTGGCCGCAACACCGCAGGATGGCTTCAGGCCCTAATGTGGTTCTGGCACGGCACGCTGAGCCTTTGGTTATTTCCTCTTCCTGGTGGGAAATGAGAGTTAAATTTGCCCGTCCAGACACCTCCAGCTAGTCTCTCATTGGTTCTCGCTATTCCTGTTCATCTTCCGCAGAAATTGCAAACTGGGCCAAACAGGAGGTTAAAGGGACTGACTCTCCAAGTCGGGAGAGTGTTAGTAAAGCATCTGGAATGTTGCACCCGAGTACCAGGGTACGAAAACTGAGACATATTTGAACACGTCTCCCGATCACATGGTTGATCATACTCTAGGTTCCACATGCATGTTTTAGCTGAAGGAAGAATACCTTAAACCTGGGTAGTTGAAACCCGTGGAATGGGTACCATGCAATATGACTTCAAAGGGTCTTCATTTGCTCACCGAACCTCTCCAATCCTATCACTGCTGCATTTATGCCCCTGTACACATGCTTGATTCACTTTCGGAGACATAGCAATCCATAGGTTTTAAGATACTTACTAGTCAGGTACATTCTTAGGCGTTTAATATGCGGTGTTGAGTCCATTTCGTTGAGTAAGGAGTAGCTCTTGTCTATTCCATATTTGGCTTAAGGAACTTTATCTGTGCTCATTTCAATCTCTGGTTTTATGCAGCACCCCAACTCACCTTTACCCTTAAGCAAGCATAAGTTGGTTTTCTAAATTTGAGACCCTGTTCTGTTCTGTAATTCAGTTCCTGTGTAGCCAAGTTTACATTCCGTGTATTAGTGATATCTTATGATGTTTCTTTTTCTGTGTGACTTATTTCAGTTAGAATCATCATACCTGAATCCACTCATTGTGCTGCTAAGGGCCTGATGACATAGATTTCATTGCTGAGTGATATTGCTTTGTAAGTAAATACCACAACTTCTTTATCCATTTTTCACTTTCTGCGATGTTGAACTTGTACTGTAAACGAGGTTCTTGTAAACACAGCCGTTCCAAACTTTGGGGTGCCTGTGTCTTTTTGATTTTAATTTCCCTAAGCTATAGGACCATAAGTGGAAGTGCCCTAGGCTCTGTTGCTTTGTTTTTTAGATGTTTCTGGAAACACCATACACTTCTCCCGAGTGTCTGTTGGCAATTTACATCCCGCCCATCAGCATAACAAGGCTCCCAGTTCTCCATGGCCTGTCCTGCCTTTCTGGATTTTACACTTTTTTCAGATGGCCCTTTTGACCAGGGGGAAGTGAGATTTCATTGTAGTGCAGATTTCCTTTGCAAGCTTGCTTGGTTGGCCAAAAAGGGCGTATGCGTTTTTTCCTGAATATATTCAGGAAAAAACGCATACGCCCTTTTTGGCCAAGTGCATCATTGTGGACGTTCTGCCTCTTTTCCTATGCTTTCAATGCAATTCCAGTCTACCTCCTGAAATCGGTTTCCTGCAATTCTGCCGCGCTTTCAAGTCCTCTTGGCAGCCTTACTTCAGTATATTTTTGGACGATAGCTGTCATTTATAACTCTGCAAGTTTGTGAATTACAGTGCCCCTGAGCTCCTTTCTTCAACTCACTTTCTTTTGAGCTGGCCGCAACACCGCAGGATAGCTTCAGGCCCTAATCTTGTTCCGGCACAGCACGCTGAGCCTTTGGTTATTTCCTCTTCCTGGTGGGAAATGAGAGTTAAATTTCCCCGTCAAGACACCTCCAGCTAGTCTCTCATTGGTTCTCGCTATTCCTGTTCATCTTCCGCAGAAATTGCAAACTGGGCCAAACAGGAGGTTAAAGGCGCTGACTCTCCAAGTGTGGAGAGTGTTAGTAAAGCGTCTGGAATGAGGCACCCGAGTACCAGGGGAGGAAAACTGAGACATATTTGAACACGTCTCCCGTTCACACGGTTGATCATACTCTGGGTTCCACATGCATGTTTTAGCTGAAGGAAGAATACCTTAAACCTGGAGAGTTGAGACCCGTGTAATGGGTACCATGCAATATGACTTCAAAGGGTCTTCATTTGCTCACCGAACCTCTCCAATCCTATCACTGCTGCGTTTATTCCCCTGTACACACGCTTGATTCTCTTTCGGAGACATAGCAATCCATAGGTTTTAAGATACTCACTAGTCAGGTACATTCTTAGGCGTTTAATATGGGGTGTTGAGTCCATTTCGTTGAGTAAGGAGTAGCTCTTGTCTATTCCATATTTGGCTTAAGGAACTTTATCTGTGCTCATTTCAATCTCTGGTTTTATGCAGCACCCCAAATCACCTTTCCCCTTAAGCAAGCATAAGTTGGTTTTCTAAATTTGAGACCCTGTTCTGTTTTGGAATTCAGTTCCTGTGTAGCCAAGTTTACATTCCGTGTATTAGTGATATCTTATGATGTTTCTTTTTCTGTGTGACTTATTTCAGTTAGGATCATCGTACCTGAATCCACTCATTATGCTGCTACGGGCCTGATGACATAGATTTCATTGCTGAGTGATACTGCATTGTACGTAAGTACCACAAGTTCTTTATCCATTTTTCACTTTCTGTGATTTTGAACTTGTACGGTAAACGAGGTTCTTGTAAACAGAGGCGTCCCAAACTTTGGGGTGGCTGTGTCTTTTTTATTTTAATTTCCCTAAGCTATAGGAACATAAGTGGAAGTGCCCTAGGCTCTGTTGCTTTGTTTTTTAGATGTTTCAGGATACACCATACACTTCTCCCGAGTGTCTGTTGGCAATTTACATCCCGCCCATCAGCATCACAAGGCTCCCAGTTCTCCATGGCCTGTCCTGCCTTTCTGGATTTTACACTTTTTTCAGATGGCCCTTTTGACTGGGGAGAAGTGAGACTTCATTGTAGTGCAGATTTCCTTTGCAAGCTTGCTTGGTTGGCCAAAAAGTGCGTATGCGTTTTTTCCTGAATATATTCAGGGAAAAACGCATACGCCCTTTTTGGCCAAGTGCATCATTGTGGACGTTCTGCCTCTTTTCCTATGCTTTCAATGCAATTCCAGTCTACCTTCTGAAATCGGTTTCCTGCAATTCTGCCGCGCTTTCAAGTCCTCTTGGCAGCCTTACTTCAGTATATTTTTGGACGATAGCTGTCATTTATAACTCTGCAGATTTGTGAATTACAGTGCCCCTGAGCTCCTTTCTTCATCTCGCTTTCATTTGAGCTGGCCGCAACACCGCAGGATGGCTTCAGGCCCTAATGTGGTTCTGGCACGGCACGCTGAGCCTTTGGTTATTTCCTCTTCCTGGTGGGAAATGAGAGTTAAATTTGCCCGTCCAGACACCTCCAGCTAGTCTCTCATTGGTTCTCGCTATTCCTGTTCATCTTCCGCAGAAATTGCAAACTGGGCCAAACAGGAGGTTAAAGGGACTGACTCTCCAAGTCGGGAGAGTGTTAGTAAAGCATCTGGAATGTTGCACCCGAGTACCAGGGTACGAAAACTGAGACATATTTGAACACGTCTCCCGATCACATGGTTGATCATACTCTGGGTTCCACATGCATGTTTTAGCTGAAGGAAGAATACCTTAAACCTGGGTAGTTGAAACCCGTGGAATGGGTACCATGCAATATGACTTCAAAGGGTCTTCATTTGCTCACCGAACCTCTCCAATCCTATCACTGCTGCGTTTATGCCCCTGTACACATGCTTGATTCACTTTCGGAGACATAGCAATCCATAGGTTTTAAGATACTTACTAGTCAGGTACATTCTTAGGCGTTTAATATGCGGTGTTGAGTCCATTTCGTTGAGCAAGGAGTAGCTCTTGTCTATTCCATATTTGGCTTAAGGAACTTTATCTGTGCTCATTTCAATCTCTGGTTTTATGCAGCACCCCAACTCACCTTTACCCTTAAGCAAGCATAAGTTGGTTTTCTAAATTTGAGACACTGTTCTGTTCTGTAATTCAGTTCCTGTGTAGCCAAGTTTACATTCCGTGTATTAGTGATATCTTATGATGTTTCTTTTTCTGTGTGACTTATTTCAGTTAGAATCATCATACCTGAATCCACTCATTGTGCTGCTAAGGGCCTGATGACATAGATTTCATTGCTGAGTGATATTGCTTTGTAAGTAAATACCACAACTTCTTTATCCATTTTTCACTTTCTGCGATGTTGAACTTGTACTGTAAACGAGGTTCTTGTAAACACAGCCGTTCCAAACTTTGGGGTGCCTGTGTCTTTTTGATTTTAATTTCCCTAAGCTATAGGACCATAAGTGGAAGTGCCCTAGGCTCTGTTGCTTTGTTTTTTAGATGTTTCTGGAAACACCATACACTTCTCCCGAGTGTCTGTTGGCAATTTACATCCCGCCCATCAGCATAACAAGGCTCCCAGTTCTCCATGGCCTGTTCTGCCTTTCTGGATTTTACACTTTTTTCAGATGGCCCTTTTGACCAGGGGGAAGTGAGACTTCATTGTAGTGCAGATTTCCTTTGCAAGCTTGCTTGGTTGGCCAAAAAGGGCGTATGCGTTTTTTCCTGAATATATTCAGGAAAAAACGCATACGCCCTTTTTGGCCAAGTGCATCATTGTGGACGTTCTGCCTCTTTTCCTATGCTTTCAATGCAATTCCAGTCTACCTCCTGAAATCGGTTTCCTGCAATTCTGCCGCGCTTTCAAGTCCTCTTGGCAGCCTTACTTCAGTATATTTTTGGACGATAGCTGTCATTTATAACTCTGCAAGTTTGTGAATTACAGTGCCCCTGAGCTCCTTTCTTCAACTCACTTTCTTTTGAGCTGGCCGCAACACCGCAGGATAGCTTCAGGCCCTAATCTTGTTCCGGCACAGCACGCTGAGCCTTTGGTTATTTCCTCTTCCTGGTGGGAAATGAGAGTTAAATTTGCCCGTCCAGACACCTCCAGCTAGTCTCTCATTGGTTCTCGCTATTCCTGTTCATCTTCCGCAGAAATTGCAAACTGGGCCAAACAGGAGGTTAAAGGCGCTGACTCTCCAAGTGTGGAGAGTGTTAGTAAAGCGTCTGGAATGTTGCACCCGAGTACCAGGGGAGGAAAACTGAGACATATTTGAACACGTCTCCCGTTCACACGGTTGATCATACTCTGGGTTCCACATGCATGTTTTAGCTGAAGGAAGAATACCTTAAACCTGGAGAGTTGAGACCCGTGTAAAGGGTACCATGCAATATGACTTCAAAGGGTCTTCATTTGCTCACCGAACCTCTCCAATCCTATCACTGCTGCGTTTATTCCCCTGTACACACGCTTGATTCTCTTTCGGAGACATAGCAATCCATAGGTTTTAAGATACTTACTAGTCAGGTACATTCTTAGGCGTTTAATATGGGGTGTTGAGTCCATTTCGTTGAGTAAGGAGTAGCTCTTGTCTATTCCATATTTGGCTTAAGGAACTTTATCTGTGCTCATTTCAATCTCTGGTTTTATGCAGCACCCCAACTCACCTTTCCCCTTAAGCAAGCATAAGTTGGTTTTCTAAATTTGAGACCCTGTTCTGTTTTGGAATTCAGTTCCTGTGTAGCCAAGTTTACATTCCGTGTATTAGTGATATCTTATGATGTTTCTTTTTCTGTGTGACTTATTTCAGTTAGAATCATCGTACCTGAATCCACTCATTATGCTGCTACGGGCCTGATGACATAGATTTCATTGCTGAGTGATACTGCATTGTACGTAAGTACCACAACTTCTTTATCCATTTTTCACTTTCAGTGATATTGAACTTGTACGGTAAACGAGATTCTTGTAAACAGAGGCGTCCCAAACTTTGGGGTGGCTGTGTCTTTTTGATTTTAATTTCCCTAAGCTATAGGACCATAAGTGGAAGTGCCCTAGGCTCTGTTGCTTTGTTTTTTAGATGTTTCAGGAAACACCATACACTTCTCCCGAGTGTCTGTTGGCAATTTACATCCCGCCCATCAGCATAACAAGGCTCCCAGTTCTCCATGGCCTGTCCTTCCTTTCTGGATTTTACACTTTTTTCAGATGGCCCTTTTGACCTGGGGGAAGTGAGACTTCATTGTAGTGCAGGTTTCCTTTGCAAGCTTGCTTGTTTGGCCAAAAAGGGCGTATGCGTTTTTTCCTGAATATATTCAGGAAAAAACGCATACGCCCTTTTTGGCCAAGTGCATCATTGTGGACGTTCTGCCTCTTTTCCTATGCTTTCAATGTAATTCCAGTCTACCTCCTGAAATCGGTTTCCTGCAATTCTGCCCCGCTTTCAAGTCCTCTTGGCAGCCTTACTTCAGTATATTTTTGGACGATAGCTGTCATTTATAACTCTGCAGGTTTGTGAATTACAGTGCCCCTGAGCTCCTTTCTTCAACTCGCTTTCTTTTGAGCTGGCCGCAACACCGCACGATGGCTTCAGGCCCTAATCTGGTTCCGGCACGGCACGCTGAGCCTTTGGTTATTTCCTCTTCCTGGTGGGAAATGAGAGTTAAATTTGCCCGTCCAGACACCTCCAGCTAGTCTCTCATTGGTTCTCCCTATTCCTGTTCATCTTCCGCAGAAATTGCAAACTGGGCCAAACAGGACGTTAAAGGCGCTGACTCTCCAAGTGTGGAGAGTGTTAGTAAAGCGTCTGGAATTTTGCACCCGAGTACCAGGGGAGGAAACCTGAAACATATTTGAACACGTCTCCCGTTCACACGGTTGATCATACTCTGGGTTCCACATGCATGTTTTACCTGAAGGAAGAATAACTTAAACCTGGAGAGTTGAGACCTGTGTAATGGGTACCATGCAATATGACTTCAAAGGGTCTTCATTTGCTCACCGAACCTCTCTAATCCTATCACTGCTGCGTTTATGCCCTTGTACACATGCTTGATTCTCTTTCAGAGACATAGCAATCCATAGGTTTTAAGATACTTACTAGTCAGGTACATTCTTAGGCGTTTAATATGGGGTGTTGAGTCCATTTCGTTGAGCAAGGAGTAGCTCTTGTCTATTCCATATTTGGCTTAAGGAACTTTATCTGTGCTCATTTCAATCTCTGGTTTTATGCAGCACCCCAACTCACCTTTCCCCTTAAGCAAGCATAAGTTGGTTTTCTACATTTGAGACCCTGTTCTGACTTGGAATTCAGTTCCTGTGTAGCCAAGGTTACATTCCGTGTATTAGTGATATCTTATGATGTTTCTTTTTCTGTGTGACTTATTTCAGTTAGAATCATCGTACTTGAATCCACTCATTATGCTGCTACGGGCCTGATGACATAGATTTCATTGCTGAGTGATACTGCATTGTACGTAAGTACCACAAGTTCTTTATCCATTTTTCTCTTTCTGTTATATTGAACTTGTACGGTAAACGAGGTTCTTGTAAACAGAGGCGTCCCAAACTTTGGGGTGGCTGTGTCTTTTTGATTTTAATTTCCCTAAGCTATAGGACCATAAGTGGAAGTGCCCTAGGCTCTGTTGCTTTGTTTTTTAGATGTTTCAGGAAACACCATACACTTCTCCCGAGTGTCTGTTGGCAATTTACATCCCACCCATCAGCATAACAAGGCTCCCAGTTCTCCATGGCCTGTCCTGCCTTTCTGGATTTTACACTTTTTTCAGATGGCCCTTTTGACCGGGGGGAAGTGAGACTTCATTGTAGTGCAGATTTCCTTTGCAAGCTTGCTTGGTTGGCCAAAAAGGGCGTATGCGTTTTTTCCTGAATATATTCAGAAAAAAACGCATACGCCCTTTTTGGCCAAGTGCATCATTGTGGACGTTCTGCCTCTTTTCCTATGCTTTCAATGCAATTCCAGTCTACCTCCTGAAATCGGTTTCCTGCAATTCTGCCCCGCTTTCAAGTCCTCTTGGCAGCCTTACTTCAGTATATTTTTGGACGAGAGCTGTCATTTATAACTCTGCAGGTTTGTGAATTACAGTGTCCCTGAGCTCCTTTCTTCAACTCGTTTTCTTGTGACCTGGCCGCAACACCGCAGGATGGCTTCAGGCCCTAATCTGGTTCCGGCACGGCACGCTCACCCTTTGGTTATTTCCTCTTCCTGGTGGGAAATGAGAGTTAAATTTGCCCGTCCAGACACCTCCAGCTAGTCTCTCATTGTTTCTCGCTATTACTGTTCATCTTCCGCAGAAATTGCAAACTGGGCTAAACAGGAGGTTAAAGGGACTGACTCTCCAAGTCGGGAGAGTGTTAGTAAAGCGTCTGGAATGTTGCACCCGACTACCAGGGTATGAAAACTGAGACATATTTGAACACGTCTCCCGATCACATGGTTGATCATACTCTGGGTTCCACATGCATGTTCTAGCTGAAGGAAGAATACCTTAAAGCTGGGTAGTTGAAACCTGTGTAATGGGTACCATGCAATATGACTTCAAAGGGTCTTCATTTGCTCACCGAACCTCTCCAATCCTATCACTGCTGCGTTTATGCCCCTGTACACATGCTTGATTCTCTTCCGGAGACAAAGCAATCCATAGGTTTTAAGATACTTACTAGTCAGGTACATTCTTAGGCGTTTAATATGCGGTGTTGAGTCCATTTCGTTGAGCAAGGAGTAGCTCTTGTCTATTCCATATTTGGCTTAAGGAACTTTATCTGTGCTCATTTCAATCTCTGGTTTTATGCAGCACCCCAACTCACCTTTACCCTTAAGCAAGCATAAGTTGGTTTTCTAAATTTGAGACCCTGTTCTGTTCTGTAATTCAGTTCCTGTGTAGCCAAGTTTACATTCCGTGTATTACTGATATCTTATGATGTTTCTTTTTCTGTGTGACTTATTTCAGTTAGAATCATCATACCTGAATCCACTCATGGTGCTGCTAAGGGCCTGATGACATAGATTTCATTGCTGAGTGATATTGCTTTGTAAGTAAATACCACAACTTCTTTATCCATTTTTCACTTTCTGCGATGTTGAACTTGTACTGTAAACGAGGTTCTTGTAAACAGAGCCGTTCCAAACTTTCGGTTGGCTGGGTCTTTTTGATTTTAATTTCCCTAAGCTATAGGACCATAAGTGGAAGTGTCCTAGGCTCTGTTGCTTTGTTTTTTAGATGTTTCAGGAAACACCATACACTTCTCCCGAGTGTCTGTTGGCAATTTACATCCCGCCCATCAGCATAACAAGGCTCCCAGTTCTCCATGGCCTGTCCTGCCTTTCTGGATTTTACACTTTGTTCAGATGGCCCTTTTGACCGGGGGGAAGTGAGACTTCATTGTAGTGCAGATTTCCTTTGCAAGCTTGCTTGGTTGGCCAAAAAGGGCGTATGCGTTTTTTCCTGAATATATTCAGGAAAAAACGCATACGCCCTTTTTGGCCAAGTGCATCATTGTGGACGTTCTGCCTCTTTTCCTATGCTTTCAATGCAATTCCAGTCTACCTCCTGAAATCGGTTTCCTGCAATTCTGCCCCGCTTTCAAGTCCTCTTGGCAGCCTTACTTCAGTATATTTTTGGACGATAGCTGTCATTTATAACTCTGCAGGTTTGTGAATTACAGTGCCCCTGAGCTCCTTTCTTCAACTCGCTTTCTTGTGAGCTGGCCGCAACACCGCAGGATGGCTTCAGGCCCTAATTTGGTTCCAGGACGGCATGCTCAGCCTTTGGTTATTTCCTCTTCCTGGTGGGAAATGAGAGTTAAATTTGCCCGTCCAGACACCTCCAGCTAGTCTCTCATTGGTTCTCGCTATTCCTGTTCATCTTCCGCAGAAATTGCAACCTGGGCCACACAGGAGGTTAAAGGGACTGACTCTCCAAGTCGGGAGAGTGTTAGTAAAGCATCTGGAATGTTGCCTCCGAGTACCAGGGTATGAAAACTGAGACATATTTGAACACGTCTCCCGATCACATGGTTGATCATACTCTGGGTTCCACATGCATGTTCTAGCTGAAGGAAGAATACCTTAAACCTGGGTAGTTGAAACCTGTGGAATGGGTACCATGCAATATGACTTCAAAGGGACTTCATTTGCTCACCGAACCTCTCCAATCCTATCACTGCTGCGTTTATGCCCCTGTACACATGCATGATTCTCTTCCGGAGACAAAGCAATCCATAGGTTTTAAGATACTTACTAGTCAGGTACATTCTTAGACGTTTAATATGCGGTGTTAAGTCCATTTCGTTGAGCAAGGAGTAGCTCTTGTCTATTCCATATTTGGCTTAAGGAACTTTATCTGTGCTCATTTCAATCTCTGGTTTTATGCAGCACCCCAACTCACCTTTACCCTTAAGCAAGCATAATTTGTTTTCTAAATTTGAGACCCTGTTCTGTTCTGTAATTCAGTTCCTGTGTAGCCAAGTTTACATTCCGTGTATTACTGATATCTTATGATGTTTCTTTTTCTGTGTGACTTATTTCAGTTAGAATCATCGTACCTGAATCCACTCATTGTGCTGCTAAGGGCCTGATGACATAGATTTCATTGCTGAGTGATATTGCTTTGTAAGTAAATACCACAAGTTCTTTATCCATTTTTCACTTTCTGCGATGTTGAACTTGTACTGTAAACGAGGTTCTTGTAAACAGACCCGTTGCAAAGTTTGGGGTGACTGTGTGTTTTTGATTTTAATTTCCCTAAGCTATAGGACCATAAGTGGAAGTGCCCTAGGCTCTGTTGCTTTGTTTTTTAGATGTTTCAGGCAACACCATACACTTCTCCCGAGTGTCTGTTGGCAATTTACATCCCGCCCATCAGCATAACAAGGCTCCCAGTTCTCCATGGCCTGTCTTGCCTTTCTGGATTTTACACTTTTTTCAGATGGCCCTTTTGACCGAGGGGAAGTGAGACTTCATTGTAGTGCAGATTTCCTTTGCAAGCTTGCTTGGTTGGCCAAAAAGGGCGTATGCGTTTTTTCCTGAATATATTCAGGAAAAAACGCATACGCCCTTTTTGGCCAAGTGCATCATTGTGGACGTTCTGCCTCTTTTCCTATGCTTTCAATGCAATTCCAGTCTACCTCCTGAAATCGGTTTCCTGCAATGCTGCCCCGCTTTCAAGTCCTCTTGGCAGCCTTACTTCAGTATATTTTTGGACGATAGCTGTCATTTATAACTCTGCAGGTTTGTGAATTACAGTGCACATGAGCTCCTTTCTTCAACTCGCTTTCTTGTGGGCTGGCTGCAACACCGCAGGATGGCTTCAGGCCCTAATCTGGTTACGGCATGGCATGCTGAGCCTTTGGTTAATTCCTCTTCCTGGTGGGAAATGAGAGTTAAATTTGCCCGTCCAGACACCTCCAGCTAGTCTCTCATTGGTTCTCGCTATTCCTGTTCATCTTCCGCAGAAATTGCAAACTGGGCCAAACAGGAGGTTAAAGGGACTGACTCTCCAAGTGGGGAGAGTGTTAGTAAAGCATCTGGAATGTTGCACCCGAGTACCAGGGGAGGAAAACTGAGACATATTTGAACACGTCTCCCATTCACACGGTTGATCATACTCTGGGTTCCACATGCATGTTTTAGCTGAAGGAAGAATACCTTAAACCTGGAGAGTTGAGACCCGTGTAATGGGTACCATGCAATATGGCTTCAAAGGGTCTTCATTTGCTCACCGAACCTCTCCAATCCTATCACTGCTGCGTTTATGCCCCTGTACACACGCTTGATTCTCTTTTGGAGACATAGCAATGCATAGGTTTTAAGATACATACTAGTCAGGTACATTCTTAGGCGTTTAATATGGGGTGTTGTGTCCATTTCGTTGAGTAAGGAGTAGCTCTTGTCTATTCCATATTTGGCTTAAGGAACTTTATCTGTGCTCATTTCAATCTCTGGTTTTATGCAGCACCCCAACTCACCTTTCCCCTTAAGCAAGCATAAGTTGGTTTTCTAAATTTGAGACCCTGTTCTGTTTTGGAATTCAGTTCCTGTGTAGCCAAGTTTACATTCCATGTATTAGTGAAATCTTATGATGTTTCTTTTTCTGTGTGACTTATTTCAGTTAGAATCATCGTACCTGAATCCACTCATTGTGCTGCTACGGGCCTGATGACATAGATTTCATTGCTAGGTAATACTGCATTGTACGTAAGTACCACAAGTTCTTTATCCATTTTTCACTTTCTGTGATATTGAACTTGTACGGTAAACGAGGTTCTTGTAAACAGAGGCGTCCCAAACTTTGGGGTGGCTGTGTCTTTTTGATTTTAATTTCCCTAAGCTATAGGACCATAAGTGGAAGTGCCCTAGGCTCTGTTGCTTTGTTTTTTAGATGTTTCAGGAAACACCATACACTTCTCCCGAGTGTCTGTTGGCAATTTACATCCCGCCCATCAGCATAACAAGGCTCCCAGTTCTCCATGGCCTGTCCTGCCTTTCTGGATTTTACACATTTTTCAGATGGCCCTTTTGACCTGGGGGAAGTGAGACTTCATTGTAGTGCAGATTTCCTTTGCAAGTTTGCTTGGTTGGCCAAAAAGGGCGTATGCGTTTTCTCCTGAATATATTCAGGAAAAAACGCATACGCCCTTTTTGGCCAAGTGCATCATTGTGGACGTTCTGCCTCTTTTCCTATGCTTTCAATGCAATTCCAGTCTACCTCCTGAAATCGGTTTCCTGCAATTCTGCACCGCTTTCAAGTCCTCTTGGCAGCCTTACTTCAGTATATTTTTGGACGATAGCTGTCATTTATAACTCTGCAGGTTTGTGAATTACAGTGCCCCTGAGCTCCTTTCTTCAACTCGCTTTCTTGTGAGCTGGCCGCAACACCGCAGGATGGCTTCAGGCCCTAATCTGGTTCCGGCACGGCACGCTGAGCCTTTGGTTATTTCCTCTTCCTGGTGGGAAATGAGAGTTAAATTTGCCCGTCCAGACACCTCCAGCTAGTCTCTCATTGGTTCTCGCTATTCCTGTTCATCTTCCGCAGAAATTGCAAACTGGGCCAAACAGGAGGTTAAAGGCGCTGACTCTCCAAGTGGGGAGAGTGTTAGTAAAGCATCTGGAATGTTGCACCCGAGTACCAGGGGTGGAAAACTGAGACATATTTGAACACGTCTCCCGTTCACACGGTTGATCATACTCTGGGTTCCACATGCATGTTTTAGCTGAAGGAAGAATACCTTAAACCTGGAGAGTTGAGACCCGTGTAATGGGTACCATGCAATATGACTTCAAAGGGTCTTCATTTGCTCACCGAACCTCTCCAATCCTATCACTGCTGCGTTTATGCCCCTGTACACATGCTTGATTCTCTTTCGGAGACATAGCAATCCATAGGTTTTAAGATAGTTACTAGTCAGGTACATTCTTAGGCGTTTAATATGCGGTGTTGAGTCCATTTCGTTGAGCAAGGAGTAGCTCTTGTCTATTCAATATTTGGCTTAAGGAACTTTATCTGTGTTCATTTCAATCTCTGGTTTTATGCAGCACCCCAACTCACCTTTACCCTTAAGCAAGCATAAGTTGGTTTTCTAAATTTGAGACCCTGTTCTGTTCTGTAATTCAGTTTGTGTGTAGCCAAGTTTACATTCCGTGTATTAGTGATATCTTATGATGTTTCTTTTTCTGTGTGACTTATTTCAGTTAGAATCATCATACCTGAATCCACTCATTGTGCTGCTAAGGGCATGATGACATAGATTTCATTGCTGAGTGATATTGCTTTGTAAGTAAATACCACAACTTCTTTATCCATTTTTCACTTTCTGCGATGTTGAACTTGTACTGTAAATGAGGTTCTTGTAAACAGAGGCGTCCCAAACTTTGGGGTGGCTGTGTCTTTTTGATTTTAATTTCCCTAAGCTATAGGACCATAAGTGGAAGTGCCCTAGGCTCTGTTGCTTTGTTTTTTAGATGTTTCAGGAAACACCATACACTTCTCCCGAGTGTCTGTTGGCAATTTACATCCCGCCCATCAGCATAACAAGGCTCCCAGTTCTCCATGGCCTGTCCTGCCTTTCTGGATTTTACACTTTTTTCAGATGGCCCTTTTGACCTGGGGGAAGTGAGACTTCATTGTAGTGCAGATTTCCTTTGCAAGTTTGCTTGGTTGGCCAAAAAGGGCGTATGCGTTTTCTCCTGAATATATTCAGGAAAAAACGTATATGCCCTTTTTGGCCAAGGGCATCATTGTGGACGTTCTGCCTCTTTTCCTATGCTTTCAATGCAATTCCAGTCTACCTCCTGAAATCGGTTTCCTGCAATTCTGCACCGCTTTCAAGTCCTCTTGGCAGCCTTACTTCAGTATATTTTTGGACGATAGCTGTCATTTATAACTCTGCAGGTTTGTGAATTACAGTGCCCCTGAGCTCCTTTCTTCAACTCGCTTTCTTTTGAGCTGGCCGCAACACCGCAGGATGGCTTCAGGCCCTAATCTGGTTCCGGCACGGCACGCTGAGCCTTTGGTTATTTCCTCTTCCTGGTGGGAAATGAGAGTTAAATTTGCCCGTCCAGACACCTCCAGCTAGTCTCTCATTGGTTCTCGCTATTCCTGTTCATCTTCCGCAGAAATTGCAAACTGGGCCAAACAGGAGGTTAAAGGCGCTGACTCTCCAAGTGGGGAGAGTGTTAGTAAAGCATCTGGAATGTTGCACCCGAGTACCAGGGGTGGAAAACTGAGACATATTTGAACACGTCTCCCGTTCACACGGTTGATCATACTCTTGGTTCCACATGCATGTTTTAGCTGAAGGAAGAATACCTTAAACCTGGAGAGTTGAGACCCGTGTAATGGGTACCATGCAATATGACTTCAAAGGGTCTTCATTTGCTCACCGAACCTCTCCAATCCTATCACTGCTGCGTTTATGCCCCTGTACACATGCTTGATTCTCTTTCGGAGACATAGCAATCCATAGGTTTTAAGATAGTTACTAGTCAGGTACATTCTTAGGTGTTTAATATGCGGTGTTGAGTCCATTTCGTTGAGCAAGGAGTAGCTCTTGTCTATTCCATATTTGGCTTAAGGAACTTTATCTGTGTTCATTTCAATCTCTGGTTTTATGCAGCACCCCAACTCACCTTTACCCTTAAGCAAGCATAAGTTGGTTTTCTAAATTTGAGACCCTGTTCTGTTCTGTAATTCAGTTTGTGTGTAGCCAAGTTTACATTCCGTGTATTAGTGATATCTTATGATGTTTCTTTTTCTGTGTGACTTATTTCAGTTAGAATCATCATACCTGAATCCACTCATTGTGCTGCTAAGGGCATGATGACATAGATTTCATTGCTGAGTGATATTGCTTTGTAAGTAAATACCACAACTTCTTTATCCATTTTTCACTTTCTGCGATGTTGAACTTGTACTGTAAATGAGGTTCTTGTAAACAGAGGCGTCCCAAACTTTGGGGTGGCTGTGTCTTTTTGATTTTAATTTCCCTAAGCTATAGGACCATAAGTGGAAGTGCCCTAGGCTCTGTTGCTTTGTTTTTTAGATGTTTCAGGAAACACCATACACTTCTCCCGAGTGTCTGTTGGCAATTTACATCCCGCCCATCAGCATAACAAGGCTCCCAGTTCTCCATGGCCTGTCCTGCCTTTCTGGATTTTACACTTTTTTCAGATGGCCCTTTTGACCGGGGGGAAGTGAGACTTCATTGTAGTGCAGATTTCTTTGCAAGCTTGCTTGGTTGGCCAAAAAGGGCGTATGCGTTTTTTCCTGAATATATTCAGGAAAAAACGCATACGCCCTTTTTGGCCAAGTGCATCATTGTGGACGTTCTGCCTCTTTTCCTATGCTTTCAATGCAATTCCAGTCTACCTCCTGAAATCGGTTTCCTGCAATTCTGCCGCGCTTTCAAATCCTCTTGGCAGCCTTACTTCAGTATATTTTTGGACGATAGCTGTCATTTATAACTCTGCAGATTTGTGAATTACAGTGCCCCTGAGCTCCTTTCTTCAACTCGCTTTCTTTTGAGCTGGCCGCAACACCGCAGGATGGCTTCAGGCCCTAATCTTGTTCCCGCACGGCATGCACAGCCTTTGGTTATTTCCTCTTCCTGGTGGGAAATGAGAGTTAAATTTGCCCGTCCAGACACCTCCAGCTAGTCTCTCATTGGTTCTCGCTATTCCTGTTCATCTTCCGCAGAAATTGCAAACTGGGCCAAACAGGAGGTTAAAGGGACTGACTCTCCATGTCGGGAGAGTGTTAGTAAAGCGTCTGGAATGTTGCACCCGAGTACCAGGGTATGAAAACTGAGACATATTTGAACACGTCTCCCGATCACATGGTTGATCATACTCTAGGTTCCACATGCATGTTTTAGCTGAAGGAAGAATACCTTAAACCTGGGTAGTTGAAACCTTTGGAATCGGTACCATGCAATATGACTTCAAAGGGTCTTCATTTGCTCACCGAACCTCTCCAATCCTATCACTGCTGCGTTTATGCCCCTGTACACACGCTTGATTCTCTTTTGGAGACATAGCAATCCATAGGTTTTAAGATACTTACTAGTCAGGTACATTCTTAGGCTTTTAATATGGTGTGTTGAGTCCATTTCGTTGAGTAAGGAGTAGCTCTTGTCTATTCCATATTTGGCTTAAGGAACTTTATCTGTGCTCATTTCATTCTCTGGTTTTATGCAGCACCCCAACTCACCTTTCCCCTTAAGCAAGCATAAGATGGTTTTCTAAATATGAGACCCTGTTCTGTTTTGGAATTCAGTTCCTGTGTAGCCAAGTCTACATTCCGTGTATTAGTGATATCTTATGATGTTTCTTTTTCTGTGTGACTTATTTCAGTTAGAATCATCGTACCTGAATCCACTCATTATGCTGCTATGGGCCTGATGACATAGATTTCATTGCTGAGTGATACTGCATTGTATGTAAGTACCACAAGTTCTTTATCCATTTTTCACTTTCTGTGATATTGAACTTGTACGGTAAACGAGGTTCTTGTAAACAGAGGCGTCCCAAACTTTGGGGTGGCTGTGTCTTTTTGATTTTAATTTCCCAAAGCTATAGGACCATAAGTGGAAGTGCCCTAGGCTCTGTTGCTTTGTTTTTTAGATGTTTCAGGAAACACCATACACTTCTCCCGAGTGTCTCTTGGCAATTTACATCCCGCCCATCAGCATAACAACGCTCCCAGTTCTCCATGGCCTGTCCTGCCTTTCTGGATTTTACACTTTATTCAGATGGCCCTTTTGACCTGGGGGAAGTGAGACTTCATTGTAGTGCAGGTTTACTTTGCAAGCTTGCTTGGTTGGCCAAAAAGGGCGTATGCGTTTTTTCCTGAATATATTCAGGAAAAAACGCATACGCCCTTTTTGGCCAAGTGCATCATTGTGGACGTTCTGCCTCTTTTCCTATGCTTTCAATGCAATTCCAGTCTACCTTCTGAAATCGGTTTCCTGCAATTCTGCCGCGCTTTCAAGTCCTCTTGGCAGCCTTACTTCAGTATATTTTTGGACGATAGCTGTCATTTATAACTCTGCAGGTTTGTGAATTACAGTGCCCCTGAGCTCGTTTCTTCATCTCGCTTTCATTTGAGCTGGCCGCAACACCGCAGGATGGCTTCAGGCCCTAATGTGGTTCTGGCACGGCACGCTGAGCCTTTGGTTATTTCCTCTTCCTGGTGGGAAATGAGAGTTAAAGTTGCCCGTCCAGACACCTCCAGCTAGTCTCTCATTGGTTCTCGCTATTCCTGTTCATCTTCCGCAGAAATGGCAAACTGGGCCAAACAGGAGGTTAAAGGGACTGACTCTCCAAGTCGGGAGAGTGTTAGTAAAGCATCTGGAATGTTGCACCCGAGTACCAGGGTACGAAAACTGAGACATATTTGAACACGTCTCCCGATCACATGGTTGATCATACTCTAGGTTCCACATGCATGTTTTAGCTGAAGGAAGAATACCTTAAACCTGGGTAGTTGAAACCCGTGGAATGGGTACCATGCAATATGACTTCAAAGGGTCTTCATTTGCTCACCGAACCTCTCCAATCCTATCACTGCTGCATTTATGCCCCTGTACACATGCTTGATTCACTTTCGGAGACATAGCAATCCATAGGTTTTAAGATACTTACTAGTCAGGTACATTCTTAGGCGTTTAATATGCGGTGTTGAGTCCATTTCGTTGAGCAAGGAGTAGCTCTTGTCTATTCCATATTTGGCTTAAGGAACTTTATCTGTGCTCATTTCAATCTCTGGTTTTATGCAGCACCCCAACTCACCTTTACCCTTAAGCAAGCATAAGTTGGTTTTCTAAATTTGAGACCCTGTTCTGTTCTGTAATTCAGTTCCTGTGTAGCCAAGTTTACATTCCGTGTATTAGTGATATCTTATGATGTTTCTTTTTCTGTGTGACTTATTTCAGTTAGAATCATCATACCTGAATCCACTCATTGTGCTGCTAAGGGCCTGATGACATAGATTTCATTGCTGAGTGATATTGCTTTGTAAGTAAATACCACAACTTCTTTATCCATTTTTCACTATCTACGATGTTGAACTTGTACTGTAAACGAGGTTCTTGTAAACACAGCCGTTCCAAACTTTGGGGTGCCTGTGTCTTTTTGATTTTAATTTCCCTAAGCTATAGGACCATAAGTGGAAGTGCCCTAGGCTCTGTTGCTTTGTTTTTTAGATGTTTCTGGAAACACCATACACTTCTCCCGAGTGTCTGTTGGCAATTTACATCCCGCCCATCAGCATAACAAGGCTCCCAGTTCTCCATGGCCTGTCCTGCCTTTCTGGATTTTACACTTTTTTCAGATGGCCCTTTTGACCAGGGGGAAGTGAGACTTCATTGTAGTGCAGATTTCCTTTGCAAGCTTGCTTGGTTGGCCAAAAAGGGCGTATGCGTTTTTTCCTGAATATATTCAGGAAAAAACGCATACGCCCTTTTTGGCCAAGTGCATCATTGTGGACGTTCTGCCTCTTTTCCTATGCTTTCAATGCAATTCCAGTCTACCTCCTGAAATCGGTTTCCTTCAATTCTGCCGCGCTTTCAAGTCCTCTTGGCAGCCTTACTTCAGTATATTTTTGGACGATAGCTGTCATTTATAACTCTGCAAGTTTGTGAATTACAGTGCCCCTGAGCTCCTTTCTTCAACTCACTTTCTTTTGAGCTGGCCGCAACACCGCAGGATAGCTTCAGGCCCTAATCTTGTTCCGGCACAGCACGCTGAGCCTTTGGTTATTTCCTCTTCCTGGTGGGAAATGAGAGTTAAATTTGCCCGTCAAGACACCTCCAGCTAGTCTCTCATTGGTTCTCGCTATTCCTGTTCATCTTCCGCAGAAATTGCAAACTGGGCCAAACAGGAGGTTAAAGGCGCTGACTCTCCAAGTGTGGAGAGTGTTAGTAAAGCGTCTGGAATGATGCACCCGAGTACCAGGGGAGGAAAACTGAGACATATTTGAACACGTCTCCCGTTCACACGGTTGATCATACTCTGGGTTCCACATGCATGTTTTAGCTGAAGGAAGAATACCTTAAACCTGGAGAGTTGAGACCCGTGTAATGGGTACCATGCAATATGACTTCAAAGGGTCTTCATTTGCTCACCGAACCTCTCCAATCCTATCACTGCTGCGTTTATTCCCCTGTACACACGCTTGATTCTCTTTCGGAGACATAGCAATCCATAGGTTTTAAGATACTTACTAGTCAGGTACATTCTTAGGCGTTTAATATGGGGTGTTGAGTCCATTTCGTTGAGTAAGGAGTAGCTCTTGTCTATTCCATATTTGGCTTAAGGAACTTTATCTGTGCTCATTTCAATCTCTGGTTTTATGCAGCATCCCAAATCACCTTTCCCCTTAAGCAAGCATAAGTTGGTTTTCTAAATTTGAGACCCTGTTCTGTTTTGGAATTCAGTTCCTGTGTAGCCAAGTTTACATTCCGTGTATTAGTGATATCTTATGATGTTTCTTTTTCTGTGTGACTTATTTCAGTTAGAATCATCGTACCTGAATCCACTCATTATGCTGCTACGGGCCTGATGACATAGATTTCATTGCTGAGTGATACTGCATTGTACGTAAGTACCACAAGTTCTTTATCCATTTTTCACTTTCTGTGATTTTGAACTTGTACGGTAAACGAGGTTCTTGTAAACAGAGGCGTCCCAAACTTTGGGGTGGCTGTGTCTTTTTGATTTTAATTTCCCTAAGCTATAGGACCATAAGTGGAAGTGCCCTAGGCTCTGTTGCTTTGTTTTTTAGATGTTTCAGGAAACACCATACACTTCTCCCGAGTGTCTGTTGGCAATTTACATCCCGCCCATCAGCATCACAAGGCTCCCAGTTCTCCATGGCCTGTCCTGCCTTTCTGGATTTTACACTTTTTTCAGATGGCCCTTTTGACTGGGGAGAAGTGAGACTTCATTGTAGTGCAGATTTCCTTTGCAAGCTTGCTTGGTTGGCCAAAAAGGGCGTATGCGTTTTTTCCTGAATATATTCAGGGAAAAACGCATACGCCCTTTTTGGCCAAGTGCATCATTGTGGACGTTCTGCCTCTTTTCCTATGCTTTCAATGCAATTCCAGTCTACCTTCTGAAATCGGTTTCCTGCAATTCTGCCGCGCTTTCAAGTCCTCTTGGCAGCCTTACTTCAGTATATTTTTGGACGATAGCTGTCATTTATAACTCTGCAGGTTTGTGAATTACAGTGCCCCTGAGCTCCTTTCTTCATCTCGCTTTCATTTGAGCTGGCCGCAACACCGCAGGATGGCTTCAGGCCCTAATGTGGTTCTGGCACGGCACGCTGAGCCTTTGGTTATTTCCTCTTCCTGGTGGGAAATGAGAGTTAAATTTGCCCGTCCAGACACCTCCAGCTAGTCTCTCATTGGTTCTCGCTATTCCTGTTCATCTTCCGCAGAAATTGCAAACTGGGCCAAACAGGAGGTTAAAGGGACTGACTCTCCAAGTCGGGAGAGTGTTAGTAAAGCATCTGGAATGTTGCACCCGAGTACCAGGGTACGAAAACTGAGACATATTTGAACACGTCTCCCGATCACATGGTTGATCATACTCTAGGTTCCACATGCATGTTTTAGCTGAAGGAAGAATACCTTAAACCTGGGTAGTTGAAACCCGTGGAATGGGTACCATGCAATATGACTTCAAAGGGTCTTCATTTGCTCACCGAACCTCTCCAATCCTATCACTGCTGCGTTTATGCCCCTGTACACATGCTTGATTCACTTTCGGAGACATAGCAATCCATAGGTTTTAAGATACTTACTAGTCAGGTACATTCTTAGGCGTTTAATATGCGGTGTTGAGTCCATTTCGTTGAGCAAGGAGTAGCTCTTGTCTATTCCATATTTGGCTTAAGGAACTTTATCTGTGCTCATTTCAATCTCTGGTTTTATGCAGCACCCCAACGCACCTTTACCCTTAAGCAAGCATAAGTTGGTTTTCTAAATTTGAGACCCTGTTCTGTTCTGTAATTCAGTTCCTGTGTAGCCAAGTTTACATTCCGTGTATTAGTGATATCTTATGATGTTTCTTTTTCTGTGTGACTTATTTCAGTTAGAATCATCATACCTGAATCCACTCATTGTGCTGCTAAGGGCCTGATGACATAGATTTCATTGCTGAGTGATATTGCTTTGTAAGTAAATACCACAACTTCTTTATCCATTTTTCACTTTCTGCGATGTTGAACTTGTACTGTAAACGAGGTTCTTGTAAACACGGCCGTTCCAAACTTTGGGGTGCCTGTGTCTTTTTGATTTTAATTTCCCTAAGCTATAGGACCATAAGTGGAAGTGCCCTAGGCTCTGTTGCTTTGTTTTTTAGATGTTTCTGGAAACACCATACACTTCTCCCGAGTGTCTGTTGGCAATTTACATCCCGCCCATCAGCATAACAAGGCTCCCAGTTCTCCATGGCCTGTCCTGCCTTTCTGGATTTTACACTTTTTTCAGATGGCCCTTTTGACCAGGGGGAAGTGAGACTTCATTGTAGTGCAGATTTCCTTTGCAAGCTTGCTTGGTTGGCCAAAAAGGGCGTATGCATTTTTTCCTGAATATATTCAGGAAAAAACGCATACGCCCTTTTTGGCCAAGTGCATCATTGTGGACGTTCTGCCTCTTTTCCTATGCTTTCAATGCAATTCCAGTCTACCTCCTGAAATCGGTTTCCTGCAATTCTGCCGCGCTTTCAAGTCCTCTTGGCAGCCTTACTTCAGTATATTTTTGGACGATAGCTGTCATTTATAACTCTGCAAGTTTGTGAATTACAGTGCCCCTGAGCTCCTTTCTTCAACTCGCTTTCTTTTGAGCTGGCCGCAACACCGCAGGATAGCTTCAGGCCCTAATCTTGTTCCGGCACAGCACGCTGAGCCTTTGGTTATTTCCTCTTCCTGGTGGGAAATGAGAGTTAAATTTGCCCGTCAAGACACCTCCAGCTAGTCTCTCATTGGTTCTCGCTATTCCTGTTCATCTTCCGCAGAAATTGCAAACTGGGCCAAACAGGAGGTTAAAGGCGCTGACTCTCCAAGTGTGGAGAGTGATAGTAAAGGGTCTGGAATGTTGCACCCGAGTACCAGGGTATGAAAACTGAGACATATTTGAACACGTCTCCCGTTCACACGGTTGATCATACTCTGGGTTCCACATGCATGTTTTAGCTGAAGGAAGAATACCTTAAACCTGGAGAGTTGAGACCCGTGTAATGGGTACCATGCAATATGACTTCAAAGGGTCTTCATTTGCTCACCGAACCTCTCCAATCCTATCACTGCTGCGTTTATTCCCCTGTACACACGCTTGATTCTCTTTCGGAGACATAGCAATCCATAGGTTTTAAGATACTTACTAGTCAGGTACATTCTTAGGCGTTTAATATGGGGTGTTGAGTCCATTTCGTTGAGTAAGGAGTAGCTCTTGTCTATTCCATATTTGGCTTAAGGAACTTTATCTGTGCTCATTTCAATCTCTGGTTTTATGCAGCACCCCAAATCACCTTTCCCCTTAAGCAAGCATAAGTTGGTTTTCTAAATTTGAGACCCTGTTCTGTTTTGGAATTCTGTTCCTGTGTAGCCAAGTTTACATTCCGTGTATTAGTGATATCTTATGATGTTTCTTTTTCTGTGTGACTTATTTCAGTTAGAATCATCGTACCTGAATCCACTCATTATGCTGCTACGGGCCTGATGACATAGATTTCATTGCTGAGTGATACTGCATTGTACGTAAGTACCACAAGTTCTTTATCCATTTTTCACTTTCTGTGATTTTGAACTTGTATGGTAAACGAGGTTCTTGTAAACAGAGGCGTCCCAAACTTTGGGGTGGCTGTGTCTTTTTTATTTTAATTTCCCTAAGCTATAGGAACATAAGTGGAAGTGCCCTAGGCTCTGTTGCTTTGTTTTTTAGATGTTTCAGGAAACACCATACACTTCTCCCGAGTGTCTGTTGGCAATTTACATCCCGCCCATCAGCATCACAAGGCTCCCAGTTCTCCATGGCCTGTCCTGCCTTTCTGGATTTTACACTTTTTTCAGATGGCCCTTTTGACTGGGGAGAAGTGAGACTTCATTGTAGTGCAGATTTCCTTTGCAAGCTTGCTTGGTTGGCCAAAAAGGGCGTATGCGTTTTTTCCTGAATATATTCAGGGAAAAACGCATACGCCCTTTTTGGCCAAGTGCATCATTGTGGACGTTCTGCCTCTTTTCCTATGCTTTCAATGCAATTCCAGTCTACCTTCTGAAATCGGTTTCCTGCAATTCTGCCGCGCTTTCAAGTCCTCTTGGCAGCCTTACTTCAGTATATTTTTGGACGATAGCTGTCATTTATAACTCTGCAGGTTTGTGAATTACAGTGCCCCTGAGCTCCTTTCTTCATCTCGCTTTCATTTGAGCTGGCCGCAACACCGCAGGATGGCTTCAGGCCCTAATGTGGTTCTGGCACGGCACGCTGAGCCTTTGGTTATTTCCTCTTCCTGGTGGGAAATGAGAGTTAAATTTGCCCGTCCAGACACCTCCAGCTAGTCTCTCATTGGTTCTCGCTATTCCTGTTCATCTTCCGCAGAAATTGCAAACTGGGCCAAACAGGAGGTTAAAGGGACTGACTCTCCAAGTCGGGAGAGTGTTAGTAAAGCATCTGGAATGTTGCACCCGAGTACCAGGGTACGAAAACTGAGACATATTTGAACACGTCTCCCGATCACATGGTTGATCATACTCTAGGTTCCACATGCATGTTTTAGCTGAAGGAAGAATACCTTAAACCTGGGTAGTTGAAACCCGTGGAATGGGTACCATGCAATATGACTTCAAAGGGTCTTCATTTGCTCACCGAACCTCTCCAATCCTATCACTGCTGCGTTTATGCCCCTGTACACATGCTTGATTCACTTTCGGAGACATAGCAATCCATAGGTTTTAAGATACTTACTAGTCAGGTACATTCTTAGGCGTTTAATATGCGGTGTTGAGTCCATTTCGTTGAGCAAGGAGTAGCTCTTGTCTATTCCATATTTGGCTTAAGGAACTTTATCTGTGCTCATTTCAATCTCTGGTTTTATGCAGCACCCCAACTCACCTTTACCCTTAAGCAAGCATAAGTTGGTTTTCTAAATTTGAGACCCTGTTCTGTTCTGTAATTCAGTTCCTGTGTAGCCAAGTTTACATTCCGTGTATTAGTGATATCTTATGATGTTTCTTTTTCTGTGTGACTTATTTCAGTTAGAATCATCATACCTGAATCCACTCATTGTGCTGCTAAGGGCCTGATGACATAGATTTCATTGCTGAGTGATATTGCTTTGTAAGTAAATACCACAACTTCTTTATCCATTTTTCACTTTCTGCGATGTTGAACTTGTACTGTAAACGAGGTTCTTGTAAACACGGCCGTTCCAAACTTTGGGGTGCCTGTGTCTTTTTGATTTTAATTTCCCTAAGCTATAGGACCATAAGTGGAAGTGCCCTAGGCTCTGTTGCTTTGTTTTTTAGATGTTTCTGGAAACACCATACCCTTCTCCCGAGTGTCTGTTGGCAATTTACATCCCGCCCATCAGCATAACAAGGCTCCCAGTTCTCCATGGCCTGTCCTGCCTTTCTGGATTTTACACTTTTTTCAGATGGCCCTTTTGACCAGGGGGAAGTGAGACTTCATTGTAGTGCAGATTTCCTTTGCAAGCTTGCTTGGTTGGCCAAAAAGGGCGTATGCGTTTTTTCCTGAATATATTCAGGAAAAAACGCATACGCCCTTTTTGGCCAAGTGCATCATTGTGGACGTTCTGCCTCTTTTCCTATGCTTTCAATGCAATTCCAGTCTACCTCCTGAAATCGGTTTCCTGCAATTCTGCCGCGCTTTCAAGTCCTCTTGGCAGCCTTACTTCAGTATATTTTTGGACGATAGCTGTCATTTATAACTCTGCAAGTTTGTGAATTACAGTGCCCCTGAGCTCCTTTCTTCAACTCACTTTCTTTTGAGCTGGCCGCAACACCGCAGGATAGCTTCAGGCCCTAATCTTGTTCCGGCACAGCACGCTGAGCCTTTGGTTATTTCCTCTTCCTGGTGGGAAATGAGAGTTAAATTTGCCCGTCCAGACACCTCCAGCTAGTCTCTCATTGGTTCTCGCTATTCCTGTTCATCTTCCGCAGAAATTGCAAACTGGGCCAAACAGGAGGTTAAAGGCGCTGACTCTCCAAGTGTGGAGAGTGTTAGTAAAGCGTCTGGAATGTTGCACCCGAGTACCAGGGGAGGAAAACTGAGACATATTTGAACACGTCTCCCGTTCACACGGTTGATCATACTCTGGGGTCCACATGCATGTTTTAGCTGAAGGAAGAATACCTTAAACCTGGAGAGTTGAGACCCGTGTAATGGGTACCATGCAATATGACTTCAAAGGGTCTTCATTTGCTCACCGAACCTCTCCAATCCTATCACTGCTGCGTTTATTCCCCTGTACACACGCTTGATTCTCTTTCGGAGACATAGCAATCCATAGGTTTTAAGATACTTACTAGTCAGGTACATTCTTAGGCGTTTAATATGGGGTGTTGAGTCCATTTCGTTGAGTAAGGAGTAGCTCTTGTCTATTCCATATTTGGCTTAAGGAACTTTATCTGTGCTCATTTCAATCTCTGGTTTTATGCAGCACCCCAACTCACCTTTCCCCTTAAGCAAGCATAAGTTGGTTTTCTAAATTTGAGACCCTGTTCTGTTTTGGAATTCAGTTCCTGTGTAGCCAAGTTTACATTCCGTGTATTAGTGATATCTTATGATGTTTCTTTTTCTGTGTGACTTATTTCAGTTAGAATCATCGTACCTGAATTCACTCATTATGCTGCTACAGGCCTGATGACATAGATTTCATTGCTGAGTGCTACTGCATTGTACGTAAGTACCACAAGTTCTTTATCCATTTTTCACTTTCTGTGATTTTGAACTTGTACGGTAAACGGGGTTCTTGTAAACAGAGGCGTCCCAAACTTTGGGGTGGCTGTGTCTTTTTGATTTTAATTTCCCTAAGCTATAGGACCATAAGTGGAAGTGCCCTAGGCTCTGTTGCTTTGTTTTTTAGATGTTTCAGGAAACACCATACACTTCTCCCGAGTGTCTGTTGGTAATTTACATCCCGCCCATCAGCATAACAAGGCTCCCAGTTCTCCATGGCCTGTCCTGCCTTTCTGGATTTTACACTTTTTTCAGATGGCCCTTTTGACCGGGGGGAAGTGAGACTTCATTGTAGTGCAGATTTCCTTTGCAAGCTTGCTTGGTTGGCCAAAAAGGGCGTATGCGTTTTTTCCTGAATATATTCAGGAAAAAACGCATACGCCCTTTTTGGCCAAGTGCATCATTGTGGACGTTCTGCCTCTTTTCCTATGCTTTCAATGCAATTCCAGTCTACCTCCTGAAATCGGTTTCCTGCAATGCTGCCCCGCTTTCAAGTCTTCTTGGCAGCCTTACTTCAGTATATTTTTGGACGATAGCTGTCATTTATAACTCTGCAGGTTTGTGAATTACAGTGCCCCTGAGCTCCTTTCTTCAACTCGCTTTCTGTTGAGCTGGCCGCAACACCACAGGATGGCTTCAGCCCCTAATGTGGTTCTGGCACGGCACGCTGAGCCTTTGGTTATTTCCTCTTCCTGGTGGGAAATGAGAGTTAAATTTGCCCGTCCAGACACCTCCAGCTAGTCTCTCATTGGTTCTCGCTATTCCTGTTCATCTTCCGCAGAAATTGCAAACTGGGCCAAACAGGAGGTTAAAGGGACTGACTCTCCAAGTCGGGAGAGTGTTAGTAAAGCATCTGGAATGTTGCACCCGAGTACCAGGGTACGAAAACTGAGACATATTTGAACACGTCTCCCGATCACATGGTTGATCATACTCTAGGTTCCACATGCATGTTTTAGCTGAAGGAAGAATACCTTAAACCTGGGTAGTTGAAACCCGTGGAATGGGTACCATGCAATATGACTTCAAAGGGTCTTCATTTGCTCACCGAACCTCTCCAATCCTATCACTGCTGCGTTTATGCCCCTGTACACATGCTTGATTCACTTTCGGAGACATAGCAATCCATAGGTTTTAAGATACTTACTAGTCAGGTACATTCTTAGGCGTTTAATATGCGGTGTTGAGTCCATTTCGTTGAGCAAGGAGTAGCTCTTGTCTATTCCATATTTGGCTTAAGGAACTTTATCTGTGCTCATTTCAATCTCTGGTTTTATGCAGCACCCCAACTCACCTTTACCCTTAAGCAAGCATAAGTTGGTTTTCTAAATTAGAGACCCTGTTCTGTTCTGTAATTCAGTTCCTGTGTAGCCAAGTTTACATTCCGTGTATTAGTGATATCTTATGATGTTTCTTTTTCTGTGTGACTTATTTCAGTTAGAATCATCATACCTGAATCCACTCATTGTGCTGCTAAGGGCCTGATGACATAGATTTCATTGCTGAGTGATATTGCTTTGTAAGTAAATACCACAACTTCTTTATCCATTTTTCACTATCTACGATGTTGAACTTGTACTGTAAACGAGGTTCTTGTAAACACAGCCGTTCCAAACTTTGGGGTGCCTGTGTCTTTTTGATTTTAATTTCCCTAAGCTATAGGACCATATGTGGAAGTGCCCTAGGCTCTGTTGCTTTGTTTTTTAGATGTTTCTGGAAAAACCATACACTTCTCCCGAGTGTCTGTTGGCAATTTACATCCCGCCCATCAGCATAACAAGGCTCCCAGTTCTCCATGGCCTGTCCTGCCTTTCTGGATTTTACACTTTTTTCAGATGGCCCTTTTGACCAGGGGGAAGTGAGACTTCATTGTAGTGCAGATTTCCTTTGCAAGCTTGCTTGGTTGGCCAAAAAGGGCGTATGCGTTTTTTCCTGAATATATTCAGGAAAAAACGCATACGCCCTTTTTGGCCAAGTGCATCATTGTGGACGTTCTGCCTCTTTTCCTATGCTTTCAATGCAATTCCAGTCTACCTCCTGAAATCGGTTTCCTGCAATTCTGCCGTGCTTTCAAGTCCTCTTGGCAGCCTTACTTCAGTATATTTTTGGACGATAGCTGTCATTTATAACTCTGCAAGTTTGTGAATTACAGTGCCCCTGAGCTCCTTTCTTCAACTCACTTTCTTTTGAGCTGGCCGCAACACCGCAGGATAGCTTCAGGCCCTAATCTTGTTCCGGCACAGCACGCTGAGCCTTTGGTTATTTCCTCTTCCTGGTGGGAAATGAGAGTTAAATTTGCCCGTCAAGACACCTCCAGCTAGTCTCTCATTGGTTCTCGCTATTCCTGTTCATCTTCCGCAGAAATTGCAAACTGGGCCAAACAGGAGGTTAAAGGCGCTGACTCTCCAAGTGTGGAGAGTGTTAGTAAAGCGTCTGGAATGTTGCACCCGAGTACCAGGGGAGGAAAACTGAGACATATTTGAACACGTCTCCCGTTCACACGGTTGATCATACTCTGGGTTCCACATGCATGTTTTAGCTGAAGGAAGAATACCTTAAACCTGGAGAGTTGAGACCCGTGTAATGGGTACCATGCAATATGACTTCAAAGGGTCTTCATTTGCTCACCGAACCTCTCCAATCCTATCACTGCTGCGCTTATTCCCCTGTACACACGCTTGATTCTCTTTCGGAGACATAGCAATCCATAGGTTTTAAGATACTTACTAGTCAGGTACATTCTTAGGCGTTTAATATGGGGTGTTGAGTCCATTTCGTTGAGTAAGGAGTAGCTCTTGTCTATTCCATATTTGGCTTAAGGAACTTTATCTGTGCTCATTTCAATCTCTGGTTTTATGCAGCACCCCAAATCACCTTTCCCCTTAAGCAAGCATAAGTTGGTTTTCTAAATTTGAGACCATGTTCTGTTTTGGAATTCAGTTCCTGTGTAGCCAAGTTTACATTCCGTGTATTAGTGATATCTTATGATGTTTCTTTTTCTGTGTGACTTATTTCAGTTAGAATCATCGTACCTGAATCCACTCATTATGCTGCTACGGGCCTGATGACATAGATTTCATTGCTGAGTGATACTGCATTGTACGTAAGTACCACAAGTTCTTTATCCATTTTTCACTTTCTGTGATTTTGCACTTGTACGGTAAACGAGGTTCTTGTAAACAGAGGCGTCCCAAACTTTGGGGTGGCTGTGTCTTTTTGATTTTAATTTCCCTAAGCTATAGGAACATAAGTGGAAGTGCCCTAGGCTCTGTTGCTTTGTTTTTTAGATGTTTCAGGAAACACCATACACTTCTCCCGAGTGTCTGTTGGCAATTTACATCCCGCCCATCAGCATCACAAGGCTCCCAGTTCTCCATGGCCTGTCCTGCCTTTCTGGATTTTACACTTTTTTCAGATGGCCCTTTTGACTGGGGAGAAGTGAGACTTCATTGTAGTGCAGATTTCCTTTGCAAGCTTGCTTGGTTGGCCAAAAAGGGCGTATGCGTTTTTTCCTGAATATATTCAGGGAAAAACGCATACGCCCTTTTTGGCCAAGTGCATCATTGTGGACGTTCTGCCTCTTTTCCTATGCTTTCAATGCAATTCCAGTCTACCTCCTGAAATCGGTTTCCTGCAATGCTGCCCCGCTTTCAAGTCTTCTTGGCAGCCTTACTTCAGTATATTTTTGGACGATAGCTGTCATTTATAACTCTGCAGGTTTGTGAATTACAGTGCCCCTGAGCTCCTTTCTTCAACTCGCTTTCTGTTGAGCTGGCCGCAACACCACAGGATGGCTTCAGCCCCTAATGTGGTTCTGGCACGGCACGCTGAGCCTTTGGTTATTTCCTCTTCCTGGTGGGAAATGAGAGTTAAATTTGCCCGTCCAGACACCTCCAGCTAGTCTCTCATTGGTTCTCGCTATTCCTGTTCATCTTCCGCAGAAATTGCAAACTGGGCCAAACAGGAGGTTAAAGGGACTGACTCTCCAAGTCGGGAGAGTGTTAGTAAAGCATCTGGAATGTTGCACCCGAGTACCAGGGTACGAAAACTGAGACATATTTGAACACGTCTCCCGATCACATGGTTGATCATACTCTAGGTTCCACATGCATGTTTTAGCTGAAGGAAGAATACCTTAAACCTGGGTAGTTGAAACCCGTGGAATGGGTACCATGCAATATGACTTCAAAGGGTCTTCATTTGCTCACCGAACCTCTCCAATCCTATCACTGCTGCGTTTATGCCCCTGTACACATGCTTGATTCACTTTCGGAGACATAGCAATCCATAGGTTTTAAGATACTTACTAGTCAGGTACATTCTTAGGCGTTTAATATGCGGTGTTGAGTCCATTTCGTTGAGCAAGGAGTAGCTCTTGTCTATTCCATATTTGGCTTAAGGAACTTTATCTGTGCTCATTTCAATCTCTGGTTTTATGCAGCACCCCAACTCACCTTTACCCTTAAGCAAGCATAAGTTGGTTTTCTAAATTTGAGACCCTGTTCTGTTCTGTAATTCAGTTCCTGTGTAGACAAGTTTACATTCCGTGTATTAGTGATATCTTATGATGTTTCTTTTTCTGTGTGACTTATTTCAGTTAGAATCATCATACCTGAATCCACTCATTGTGCTGCTAAGGGCCTGATGACATAGATTTCATTGCTGAGTGATATTGCTTTGTAAGTAAATACCACAACTTCTTTATCCATTTTTCACTATCTACGATGTTGAACTTGTACTGTAAACGAGGTTCTTGTAAACACAGCCGTTCCAAACTTTGGGGTGCCTGTGTCTTTTTGATTTTAATTTCCCTAAGCTATAGGACCATATGTGGAAGTGCCCTAGGCTCTGTTGCTTTGTTTTTTAGATGTTTCTGGAAAAACCATACACTTCTCCCGAGTGTCTGTTGGCAATTTACATCCCGCCCATCAGCATAACAAGGCTCCCAGTTCTCCATGGCCTGTCCTGCCTTTCTGGATTTTACACTTTTTTCAGATGGCCCTTTTGACCAGGGGGAAGTGAGACTTCATTGTAGTGCAGATTTCCTTTGCAAGCTTGCTTGGTTGGCCAAAAAGGGCGTATGCGTTTTTTCCTGAATATATTCAGGAAAAAACGCATACGCCCTTTTTGGCCAAGTGCATCATTGTGGACGTTCTGCCTCTTTTCCTATGCTTTCAATGCAATTCCAGTCTACCTCCTGAAATCGGTTTCCTGCAATTCTGCCGTGCTTTCAAGTCCTCTTGGCAGCCTTACTTCAGTATATTTTTGGACGATAGCTGTCATTTATAACTCTGCAAGTTTGTGAATTACAGTGCCCCTGAGCTCCTTTCTTCAACTCACTTTCTTTTGAGCTGGCCGCAACACCGCAGGATAGCTTCAGGCCCTAATCTTGTTCCGGCACAGCACGCTGAGCCTTTGGTTATTTCCTCTTCCTGGTGGGAAATGAGAGTTAAATTTGCCCGTCAAGACACCTCCAGCTAGTCTCTCATTGGTTCTCGCTATTCCTGTTCATCTTCCGCAGAAATTGCAAACTGGGCCAAACAGGAGGTTAAAGGCGCTGACTCTCCAAGTGTGGAGAGTGTTAGTAAAGCGTCTGGAATGTTGCACCCGAGTACCAGGGGAGGAAAACTGAGACATATTTGAACACGTCTCCCGTTCACACGGTTGATCATACTCTGGGTTCCACATGCATGTTTTAGCTGAAGGAAGAATACCTTAAACCTGGAGAGTTGAGACCCGTGTAATGGGTACCATGCAATATGACTTCAAAGGGTCTTCATTTGCTCACCGAACCTCTCCAATCCTATCACTGCTGCGCTTATTCCCCTGTACACACGCTTGATTCTCTTTCGGAGACATAGCAATCCATAGGTTTTAAGATACTTACTAGTCAGGTACATTCTTAGGCGTTTAATATGGGGTGTTGAGTCCATTTCGTTGAGTAAGGAGTAGCTCTTGTCTATTCCATATTTGGCTTAAGGAACTTTATCTGTGCTCATTTCAATCTCTGGTTTTATGCAGCACCCCAAATCACCTTTCCCCTTAAGCAAGCATAAGTTGGTTTTCTAAATTTGAGACCATGTTCTGTTTTGGAATTCAGTTCCTGTGTAGCCAAGTTTACATTCCGTGTATTAGTGATATCTTATGATGTTTCTTTTTCTGTGTGACTTATTTCAGTTAGAATCATCGTACCTGAATCCACTCATTATGCTGCTACGGGCCTGATGACATAGATTTCATTGCTGAGTGATACTGCATTGTACGTAAGTACCACAAGTTCTTTATCCATTTTTCACTTTCTGTGATTTTGCACTTGTACGGTAAACGAGGTTCTTGTAAACAGAGGCGTCCCAAACTTTGGGGTGGCTGTGTCTTTTTGATTTTAATTTCCCTAAGCTATAGGAACATAAGTGGAAGTGCCCTAGGCTCTGTTGCTTTGTTTTTTAGATGTTTCAGGAAACACCATACACTTCTCCCGAGTGTCTGTTGGCAATTTACATCCCGCCCATCAGCATCACAAGGCTCCCAGTTCTCCATGGCCTGTCCTGCCTTTCTGGATTTTACACTTTTTTCAGATGGCCCTTTTGACTGGGGAGAAGTGAGACTTCATTGTAGTGCAGATTTCCTTTGCAAGCTTGCTTGGTTGGCCAAAAAGGGCGTATGCGTTTTTTCCTGAATATATTCAGGGAAAAACGCATACGCCCTTTTTGGCCAAGTGCATCATTGTGGACGTTCTGCCTCTTTTCCTATGCTTTCAATGCAATTCCAGTCTACCTTCTGAAATCGGTTTCCTGCCATTCTGCCGCGCTTTCAAGTCCTCTTGGCAGCCTTACTTCAGTATATTTTTGGACGATAGCTGTCATTTATAACTCTGCAGGTTTGTGAATTACAGTGCCCCTGAGCTCCTTTCTTCATCTCGCTTTCATTTGAGCTGGCCGCAACACCGCAGGATGGCTTCAGGCCCTAATGTGGTTCTGGCACGGCACGCTGAGCCTTTGGTTATTTCCTCTTCCTGGTGGGAAATGAGAGTTAAATTTGCCCGTCCAGACACCTCCAGCTAGTCTCTCATTGGTTCTCGCTATTCCTGTTCATCTTCCGCAGAAATTGCAAACTGGGCCAAACAGGAGGTTAAAGGGACTGACTCTCCAAGTCGGGAGAGTGTTAGTAAAGCATCTGGAATGTTGCACCCGAGTACCAGGGTACGAAAACTGAGACATATTTGAACACGTCTCCCGATCACATGGTTGATCATACTCTAGGTTCCACATGCATGTTTTAGCTGAAGGAAGAATACCTTAAACCTGGGTAGTTGAAACCCGTGGAATGGGTACCATGCAATATGACTTCAAAGGGTCTTCATTTGCTCACCGAACCTCTCCAATCCTATCACTGCTGCGTTTATGCCCCTGTACACATGCTTGATTCACTTTCGGAGACATAGCAATCCATAGGTTTTAAGATACTTACTAGTCAGGTACATTCTTAGGCGTTTAATATGCGGTGTTGAGTCCATTTCGTTGAGCAAGGAGTAGCTCTTGTCTATTCCATATTTGGCTTAAGGAACTTTATCTGTGCTCATTTCAATCTCTGGTTTTATGCAGCACCCCAACTCACCTTTACCCTTAAGCAAGCATAAGTTGGTTTTCTAAATTTGAGACCCTGTTCTGTTCTGTAATTCAGTTCCTGTGTAGCCAAGTTTACATTCCGTGTATTAGTGATATCTTATGATGTTTCTTTTTCTGTGTGACTTATTTCAGTTAGAATCATCATACCTGAATCCACTCATTGTGCTGCTAAGGGCCTCATGACATAGATTTCATTGCTGAGTGATATTGCTTTGTAAGTAAATACCACAACTTCTTTATCCATTTTTCACTTTCTGCGATGTTGAACTTGTACTGTAAACGAGGTTCTTGAAAACACGGCCGTTCCAAACTTTGGGGTGCCTGTGTCTTTTTGATTTTAATTTCCCTAAGCTATAGGACCATAAGTGGAAGTGCCCTAGGCTCTGTTGCTTTGTTTTTTAGATGTTTCTGGAAACACCATACACTTCTCCCGAAGGTCTGTTGGCAATTTACATCCCGCCCATCAGCATAACAAGGCTCCCAGTTCTCCATGGCCTGTCCTGCCTTTCTGGAATTTACACTTTTTTCAGATGGCCCTTTTGACCAGCGGGAAGTGAGACTTCATTGTAGTGCAGATTTCCTTTGCAAGCTTGCTTGGTTGGCCAAAAAGGGCGTATGCGTTTTTTCCTGAATATATTCAGGAAAAAACGCATACGCCCTTTTTGGCCAAGTGCATCATTGTGGACGTTCTGCCTCTTTTCCTATGCTTTCAATGCAATTCCAGTCTACCTCCTGAAATCGGTTTCCTGCAATTCTGCCGCGCTTTCAAGTCCTCTTGGCAGCCTTACTTCAGTATATTTTTGGACGATAGCTGTCATTTATAACTCTGCAAGTTTGTGAATTACAGTGCCCCTGAGCTCCTTTCTTCAACTCACTTTCTTTTGAGCTGGCCGCAACACCGCAGGATAGCTTCAGGCCCTAATCTTGTTCCGGCACAGCACGCTGAGCCTTTGGTTATTTCCTCTTCCTGGTGGGAAATGAGAGTTAAATTTGCCCGTCAAGACACCTCCAGCTAGTCTCTCATTGGTTCTCGCTATTCCTGTTCATCTTCCACAGAAATTGCAAACTGGGCCAAACAGGAGGTTAAAGGCGCTGACTCTCCAAGTGTGGAGAGTGTTAGTAAAGCGTCTGGAATGTTGCACCCGAGTACCAGGGGAGGAAAACTGAGACATATTTGAACACGTCTCCCGTTCACACGGTTGATCATACTCTGGGTTCCACATGCATGTTTTAGCTGAAGGAAGAATACCTTAAACCTGGAGAGTTGAGACCCGTGTAATGGGTACCATGCAATATGACTTCAAAGGGTCTTCATTTGCTCACCGAACCTCTCCAATCCTATCACTGCTGCGTTTATTCCCCTGTACACACGCTTGATTCTCTTTCGGAGACATAGCAATCCATAGGTTTTAAGATACTTACTAGTCAGGTACATTCTTAGGCGTTTAATATGGGGTGTTGAGTCCATTTCGTTGAGTAAGGAGTAGCTCTTGTCTATTCCATATTTGGCTTAAGGAACTTTATCTGTGCTCATTTCAATCTCTGGTTTTATGCAGCACCCCAACTCACCTTTCCCCTTAAGCAAGCATAAGTTGGTTTTCTAAATTTGAGACCCTGTTCTGTTTTGGAATTCAGTTCCTGTGTAGCCAAGTTTACATTCCGTGTATTAGTGATATCTTATGATGTTTCTTTTTCTGTGTGACTTATTTCACTTAGAATCATCGTACCTGAATCCACTCATTATGCTGCTACGGGCCTGATGACATAGATTTCATTGCTGAGTGATACTGCATTGTACGTAAGTACCACAACTTCTTTATCCATTTTTCACTTTCAGTGATATTGAACTTGTACGGTAAACGAGATTCTTGTAAACAGAGGCGTCCCAAACTTTGGGGTGGCTGTGTCTTTTTGATTTTAATTTCCCTAAGCTATAGGACCATAAGTGGAAGTGCCCTAGGCTCTGTTGCTTTGTTTTTTAGATGTTTCAGGAAACACCATACACTTCTCCCGAGTGTCTGTTGGCAATTTACATCCCGCCCATCAGCATAACAAGGCTCCCAGTTCTCCATGGCCTGTCCTGCCTTTCTGGATTTTACACTTTTTTCAGATGGCCCTTTTGACCTGGGGGAAGTGAGACTTCATTGTAGTGCAGGTTTCCTTTGCAAGCTTGCTTGTTTGGCCAAAAAGGGCGTATGCGTTTTTTCCTGAATATATTCAGGAAAAAACGCATACGCCCTTTTTGGCCAAGTGCATCATTGTGGACGTTCTGCCTCTTTTCCTATGCTTTCAATGTAATTCCAGTCTACCTCCTGAAATCGGTTTCCTGCAATTCTGCCCCGCTTTCAAGTCCTCTTGGCAGCCTTACTTCAGTATATTTTTGGACGATGGCTGTCATTTATAACTCTGCAGGTTTGTGAATTACAATGCCCCTGAGCTCCTTTCTTCAACTCAATTTCTTGTGAGCTGGCCGCAACACCGCAGGATGGCTTCAGGACCTAATCTGGTTCCGGCACGGCACGTTGAGCCTTTGGTTAATTCCTCTTCCTGGTGGGAAATGAGAGTTAAATTTGCCCGTCCAGACACCTCCAGCTAGTCTCTCATTGGTTCTCGCTATTCCTGTTCATCTTCCGCAGAAATTGCAAACTGGGCCAAACAGGAGGTTAAAGGCGCTGACTCTCCAAGTGGGGAGAGTGTTAGTAAATCGTCTGGAATGTTGCACCCGAGTACCAGGGGAGGAAAACTGAGACATATTTGAACACGTCTCCCGTTCACACGGTTGATCATACTCTGGGTTCGACATGCATGTTTTAGCTGAAGGAAGAATACCTTAAACCTGGAGAGTTGAGACCCGTGTAATGGGTACCATGCAATATGACTTCAAAGGGTCTTCATTTGCTCACCGAACCTCTCCAATCCTATCACTGCTGCGTTTATGCCCCTGTACACATGCTTGATTCTCCTTTGGAGACATAGCAATCCATAGGTTTTAAGATACTTACTAGTCAGGTACATTCTTAGGCGTTTAATATGCGGTGTTGAGTCCATTTCGTTGAGCAAGGAGTAGCTCTTGTCTATTCCATATTTGGCTTAAGGAACTTTATCTGTGCTCATTTCAATCTCTGGTTTTATGCAGCACCCCAACTCACCTTTCCCCTTAAGCAAGCATAAGTTGGTTTTCTAAATTTGAGACCCTGTTCTGTTTTGGAATTCAGTTCCTGTGTAGCCAAGTTTACATTCCGTGTATTAGTGATATCTTATGATGTTTCTTTTTCTGTGTGACTTATTTCACTTAGAATCATCGTACCTGAATCCACTCATTATGCTGCTACGGGCCTGATGACATAGATTTCATTGCTGAGTGATACTGCATTGTACGTAAGTACCACAACTTCTTTATCCATTTTTCACTTTCAGTGATATTGAACTTGTACGGTAAACGAGATTCTTGTAAACAGAGGCGTCCCAAACTTTGGGGTGGCTGTGTCTTTTTGATTTTAATTTCCCTAAGCTATAGGACCATAAGTGGAAGTGCCCTAGGCTCTGTTGCTTTGTTTTTTAGATGTTTCAGGAAACACCATACACTTCTCCCGAGTGTCTGTTGGCAATTTACATCCCGCCCATCAGCATAACAAGGCTCCCAGTTCTCCATGGCCTGTCCTTCCTTTCTGGATTTTACACTTTTTTCAGATGGCCCTTTTGACCTGGGGGAAGTGAGACTTCATTGTAGTGCAGGTTTCCTTTGCAAGCTTGCTTGTTTGGCCAAAAAGGGCGTATGCGTTTTTTCCTGAATATATTCAGGAAAAAACGCATACGCCCTTTTTGGCCAAGTGCATCATTGTGGACGTTCTGCCTCTTTTCCTATGCTTTCAATGTAATTCCAGTCTACCTCCTGAAATCGGTTTCCTGCAATTCTGCCCCGCTTTCAAGTCCTCTTGGCAGCCTTACTTCAGTATATTTTTGGACGATGGCTGTCATTTATAACTCTGCAGGTTTGTGAATTACAATGCCCCTGAGCTCCTTTCTTCAACTCAATTTCTTGTGAGCTGGCCGCAACACCGCAGGATGGCTTCAGGACCTAATCTGGTTCCGGCACGGCACGTTGAGCCTTTGGTTAATTCCTCTTCCTGGTGGGAAATGAGAGTTAAATTTGCCCGTCCAGACACCTCCAGCTAGTCTCTCATTGGTTCTCGCTATTCCTGTTCATCTTCCGCAGAAATTGCAAACTGGGCCAAACAGGAGGTTAAAGGCGCTGACTCTCCAAGTGGGGAGAGTGTTAGTAAATCGTCTGGAATGTTGCACCCGAGTACCAGGGGAGGAAAACTGAGACATATTTGAACACGTCTCCCGTTCACACGGTTGATCATACTCTGGGTTCGACATGCATGTTTTAGCTGAAGGAAGAATACCTTAAACCTGGAGAGTTGAGACCCGTGTAATGGGTACCATGCAATATGACTTCAAAGGGTCTTCATTTGCTCACCGAACCTCTCCAATCCTATCACTGCTGCGTTTATGCCCCTGTACACATGCTTGATTCTCCTTTGGAGACATAGCAATCCATAGGTTTTAAGATACTTACTAGTCAGGTACATTCTTAGGCGTTTAATATGCGGTGTTGAGTCCATTTCGTTGAGCAAGGAGTAGCTCTTGTCTATTCCATATTTGGCTTAAGGAACTTTATCTGTGCTCATTTCAATCTCTGGTTTTATGCAGCACCCCAACTCACCTTTCCCCTTAAGCAAGCATAAGTTGGTTTTCTAAATTTGAGACCATGTTCTGTTTTGTAATTCAGTTCCTGTGTAGCCAAGTTTACATGCCATGTATTAGTGATATTTTATGATGTTTCTTTTTCTGTGTGACTTATTTCAGTTAGAATCATCATACCTGAATCCACTCATTGTTCTACTAAGGGCCTGATGACATAGATTTCATTGCTGAGTGATACTGCATTGTACGTAAGTACCACATGTTCTTTATCCATTTTTCACTTTCTGTGATATTGAACTTGTATGGTAAACGAGGTTCTTGTAAACAGAGGCGTCCCAAACTTTGGGGTGGCTGTGTCTTTTTGATTTTAATTTCCCTAAGCTATAGGACCATAAGTGGAAGTGCCCTAGGCTCTGTTGCTTTGTTTTTTAGATGTTTCAGGAAACACCATACACTTCTCCCGAGTGTCTGTTGGCAATTTACATCCCGCCCATCAGCATAACAAGGCTCCCAGTTCTCCATGGCCTGTCCTGCCTTTCTGGATTTTACACTTTTTTCAGATGGCCCTTTTGACCTGGGGGAAGTGAGACTTCATTGTAGTGCAGATTTCCTTTGCAAGTTTGCTTGCTTGGCCAAAAAGGGCGTATGCGTTTCTTCCTGAATATATTCAGGAAAAAATGCATACGCCCTTTTTGGCCAAGTGCATCATTGTGGACGTTCTGCCTCTTTTCCTATGCTTTCAATGCAATTCCAGTCTACCTCCTGAAATCGGTTTCCTGCAATTCTGCCGTGCTTTCAAGTCCTCTTGGCAGCCTTACTTCAGTATATTTTTGGACGATAGCTGTCATTTATAACTCTGCAGGTTTGTGAATTACAGTGCCCCTGAGCTCCTTTCTTCAACTCGCTTTCTTTTGAGCTGGCCGCAACACCGCAGGATGGCTTCAGGCCCTAATCTGGTTCCGGCACGGCACGCTGAGCCTTTGGTTATTTCCTCTTCCTGGTGGGAAATGAGAGTTAAATTTGCCCGTCCAGACACCTCCAGCTAGTCTCTCATTGGTTCTCCCTATTCCTGTTCATCTTCCGCAGAAATTGCAAACTGGGCCAAACAGGACGTTAAAGGCGCTGACTCTCCAAGTGTGGAGAGTGTTAGTAAAGCGTCTGGAATTTTGCACCCGAGTACCAGGGGAGGAAACCTGAAACATATTTGAACACGTCTCCCGTTCACACGGTTGATCATACTCTGTGTTCCACATGCATGTTTTAGCTGAAGGAAGAATAACTTAAACCTGGAGAGTTGAGACCTGTGTAATGGGTACCATGCAATATGACTTCAAAGGGTCTTCATTTGCTCACCGAACCTCTCCAATCCTATCACTGCTGCGTTTATGCCCTTGTACACATGCTTGATTCTCTTTCAGAGACATAGCAATCCATAGGTTTTAAGATACTTACTAGTCAGGTACATTCTTAGGCGTTTAATATGGGGTGTTGAGTCCATTTCGTTGAGCAAGGAGTAGCTCTTGTCTATTCCATATTTGGCTTAAGGAACTTTATCTGTGCTCATTTCAATCTCTGGTTTTATGCAGCACCCCAACTCACCTTTCCCCTTAAGCAAGCATAAGTTGGTTTTCTACATTTGAGACCCTGTTCTGTCTTGGAATTCAGTTCCTGTGTAGCCAAGGTTACATTCCGTGTATTAGTGATATCTTATGATGTTTCTTTTTCTGTGTGACTTATTTCAGTTAGAATCATCGTACTTGAATCCACTCATTATGCTGCTACGGGCCTGATGACATAGATTTCATTGCTGAGTGATACTGCATTGTACGTAAGTACCACAAGTTCTTTATCCATTTTTCTCTTTCTGTTATATTGAACTTGTACGGTAAACGAGGTTCTTGTAAACAGAGGCGTCCCAAACTTTGGGGTGGCTGTGTCTTTTTGATTTTAATTTCCCTAAGCTATAGGACCATAAGTGGAAGTGCCCTAGGCTCTGTTGCTTTGTTTTTTAGATGTTTCAGGAAACACCATACACTTCTCCCGAGTGTCTGTTGGCAATTTACATCCTGCCCATCAGCATAACAAGGCTCCCAGTTCTCCATGGCCTGTCCTGCCTTTCTGGATTTTACACTTTTTTCAGATGGCCCTTTTGACCGGGGGGAAGTGAGACTTCATTGTAGTGCAGATTTCCTTTGCAAGCTTGCTTGGTTGGCCAAAAAGGGCGTATGCGTTTTTTCCTGAATATATTCAGAAAAAAACGCATACGCACTTTTTGGCCAAGTGCATCATTGTGCACGTTCTGCCTCTTTTCCTATGCTTTCAATGCAATTCCAGTCTACCTCCTGAAATCGGTTTCCTGCAATTCTGCCCCGCTTTCAAGTCCTCTTGGCAGCCTTACTTCAGTATATTTTTGGACGAGAGCTGTCATTTATAACTCTGCAGGTTTGTGAATTACAGTGTCCCTGAGCTCCTTTCTTCAACTCGCTTTCTTGTGACCTGGCCGCAACGCCGCAGGATGGCTTCAGGCCCTAATCTGGTTCCGGCACGGCACGCTCAGCCTTTGGTTATTTCCTCTTCCTGGTGGGAAATGAGAGTTAAATTTGCCCGTCCAGACACCTCCAGCTAGTCTCTCATTGTTTCTCGCTATTACTGTTCATCTTCCGCAGAAATTGCAAACTGGGCCAAACAGGAGGTTAAAGGGACTGACTCTCCAAGTCGGGAGAGTGTTAGTAAAGCGTCTGGAATGTTGCACCCGACTACCAGGGTATGAAAACTGAGACATATTTGAACACGTCTCCCGATCACATGGTTGATCATACTCTGGGTTCCACATGCATGTTCTAGCTGAAGGAAGAATACCTTAAAGCTGGGTAGTTGAAACCTGTGTAATGGGTACCATGCAATATGACTTCAAAGGGTCTTCATTTGCTCACCGAACCTCTCCAATCCTATCACTGCTGCGTTTATGCCCCTGTACACATGCTTGATTCTCTTCCGGAGACAAAGCAATCCATAGGTTTTAAGATACTTACTAGTCAGGTACATTCTTAGGCGTTTAATATGCGGTGTTGAGTCCATTTCGTTGAGCAAGGAGTAGCTCTTGTCTATTCCATATTTGGCTTAAGGAACTTTATCTGTGCTCATTTCAATCTCTGGTTTTATGCAGCACCCCAACTCACCTTTACCCTTAAGCAAGCATAATTTGTTTTCTAAATTTGAGACCCTGTTCTGTTCTGTAATTCAGTTCCTGTGTAGCCAAGTTTACATTCCGTGTATTACTGATATCTTATGATGTTTCTTTTTCTGTGTGACTTATTTCAGTTAGAATCATCATACCTGAATCCACTCATTGTGCTGCTAAGGGCCTGATGACATAGATTTCATTGCTGAGTGATATTGCTTTGTAAGTAAATACCACAACTTCTTTATCCATTTTTCACTTTCTGTGATGTTGAACTTGTACTGTAAACGAGGTTCTTGTAAACAGACCCGTTGCAAACTTTGGGGTGACTGTGTGTTTTTGATTTTAATTTCCCTAAGCTATAGGACCATAAGTGGAAGTGCCCTAGGCTCTGTTGCTTTGTTTTTTAGATGTTTCAGGAAACACCATACACTTCTCCCGAGTGTCTGTTGGCAATTTACATCCCGCCCATCAGCATAACAAGGCTCCCAGTTCTCCATGGCCTGTCTTGCCTTTCTGGATTTTACACTTTTTTCAGATGGCCCTTTTGACCGAGGGGAAGTGAGACTTCATTGTAGTGCAGATTTCCTTTGCAAGCTTGCTTGGTTGGCCAAAAAGGGCGTATGCGTTTTTTCCTGAATATATTCAGGAAAAAACGCATACGCCCTTTTTGGCCAAGTGCATCATTGTGGACGTTCTGCCTCTTTTCCTATGCTTTCAATGCAATTCCAGTCTACCTCCTGAAATCGGTTTCCTGCAATTCTGCCCCGCTTTCAAGTCCTCTTGGCAGCCTTACTTCAGTATATTTTTGGACGATAGCTGTCATTTATAGCTCTGCAGGTTTGTGAATTACAGTGCCCCTGAGCTCCTTTCTTCAACTCGCTTTCTTTTGAGCTGGCCGCAACACCGCAGGATGGCTTCAGGCCCTAATCTGGTTCCGGTACGGCACGCTGAGCCTTTGGTTATTTCCTCTTCCTTGTGGGAAATGAGAGTTAAATTTGCCCGTCCAGACACCTCCAGCTAGTCTCTCATTGGTTCTCGCTATTCCTGTTCATCTTCCGCAGAAATTGCAAACTGGGCCAAACAGGAGTTTAAAGGGACTGACTCTCCATGTCGGGAGAGTGTTAGTAAAGCCTCTGGAATGTTGCACCCGAGTACCAGTGTATGAAAACTGAGACATATTTGAACACGTCTCCCGATCACATGGTTGATCATACTCTAGGTTCCACATGCATGTTTTAGCTGAAGGAAGAATACCTTAAACCTGGGTAGTTGAAACCTTTGGAATCGGTACCATGCAATATGACTTCAAAGGGTCTTCATTTGCTCACCGAACCTCTCCAATCCTATCACTGCTGTGTTTATGCCCCTGTAAACACGCTTGATTCTCTTTTGGAGACATAGCAATCCATAGGTTTTAAGATACTTACTAGTCAGGTACATTCTTAGGCGTTTAATATGCGGTGTTGAGTCCATTTCGTTGAGCAAGGAGTAGCTCTTGTCTATTCCATATTTGGCTTAAGGAACTTTATCTGTGCTCATTTCAATCTCTGGTTTTATGCAGCACCCCAACTCACCTTTCCCCTTAAGCAAGCATAAGTTGGTTTTCTAAATTTGAGACCCTGTTCTGTTTTGGAATTTAGTTCCTGTGTAGCCAAGTTTACATTCCGTGTATTAGTGATATCTTATGATGTTTCTTTTTCTGTGTGACTTATTTCAGTTAGAATCATCGTACCTGAATCCACTCATTATGCTGCTACGGGCCTGATGACATAGATTTCATTGCTGAGTGATACTGCATTGTACGTAAGTACCACATGTTCTTTATCCATTTTTCACTTTCTGTGATATTGACCTTGTATGGTAAACGAGGTTCTTGTAAACAGAGGCGTCCGAAACTTTGGGGTGGCTGTGTCTTTTTGATTTTAATTTCCCTAAGCTATAGGACCATAAGTGGGAGTGCCCTAGGCTCTGTTGCTTTGTTTTTTAGATGTTTCAGGAAACACCATACACTTCTCCCGAGTGTCTGTTGGCAATTTACATCCCGCCCATCAGCATAACAAGGCTCCCAGTTCTCCGTGGCCTGTCCTGCCTTTCTGGATTTTACACTTTTTTCAGATGGCCCTTTTGACCTGGGGGAAGTGAGACTTCATTGTAGTGCAGATTTCCTTTGCAAGTTTGCTTGCTTGGCCAAAAAGGGCGTATGCGTTTTTTCCTGCATATATTCAGGAAAAAACGCATACGCCCTTTTTGGCCAAGTGCATCATTGTGGACGTTCTGCCTCTTTTCCTATGCTTTCAATGCAATTCCAGTCTACCTCCTGAAATCGGTTTCCTGCAAT